>NC_087519.1:27985882-28293382 GCF_963921805.1 Phalacrocorax carbo | reverse complement strand
TAAAAGTAGTCCGGCTCATCCCATGTTGCATTTGTAGGAGGACACAGAGTCAAAAGAGAAACCGTGGAATGTGCTGAAATGGGGTTGTATAGCAGGCCAGGAGAAAGGGATAAATAAGAATCCTGAAAACAAACTGGGTGAAAGGTGGCTGGAAACAAGAAGGATAGCAAATGGGACGAAAGTGTGGAGGCTGTGTCAGTATGAAAAAACTTAAAACAACAGCTGGTATAATGATTGAGAAAAGATGGTGGCAGTGTGAGAAAGGATATGAGGCTGAAGTGGTGGAAACTAACTAACAGAAGTTTGCTCCTGGCATTGTGGGGATAAATCAGGGCAAATTCAGTTGCCAGAGCAGCCAGAGAAGAGGCTTGGTTTTTATGGCTGAATGACACACTCAGACACAAGCGGACACTATAAAATGTGTCAAGAGTCCGCAGAGAGAGAGATATATATAAAATATGTGTGGAAATGTGTTGGTAATAGTACCCATATATATACACATTTTTTTCCCCTAATTTGTTTTAAATTTTACATTCATGTCATGACTCTTAGAGACTCAAGTTGTTGAGTTTGAGTAAAGTTAGGATCATGTTTTGTATTCATTCAGAAGATGAGGATGGAGTGCTATTTTAGTGAGCAAATGATACCATCATTTCTACTATAACTAGGAGAAAGCTCTGTCTACCAGCTGATTAAAACTCTTTATGGTTTTTATTAGTCCCTAAGATGTAATGTGGCCCATCTTCTGTTTGGGTTTTACCCCCAAGTTTTGTCCATTTAACACTCTAAAAGCAAAATACCTAGTAGTTGCTCTTCAGACCTAAGGCTAGCTCTAGATTGCTTCAGTTGGGAATATAATCACATATATGCTGCATGCTTCTGCAAAAAGTGGTTGATTAGATTAAGCATGCAAACTTGTATTAAACATGACATTGTAAAGTACAGTTCCAGAACTTTCCAAGTGACTGAGATTCACTTCACAGTGAAAATACAAACTGTTGTTTAATTTTGCCATTTACAGATAAAGGCTTTTTGAAAACAAATGACTTTTCAATTTTTACTACAAAAGTATATGTGTGTATTGCAGGTAAAATAACTGTCTTGGATGTTTTATAAATTCATATTTTATAAAGGAAAGGATTTTTACAGGGTTTTTTTTTAATTAAATGATAGGGCTATTAAGTGTCTTGGCTTCAAAGCAGCACAGCTATAAGCATTTGAAGTACAGCAATACAGGAGAAACCTACAACTTCTCAAAATATTTTTATCTTATAAAAAATTTCACAGACTAAGTTTAACATTTTTTCTGTCCCAGACAGCTTAGATGACTATTTGTAATTATTATCTCAGTGGAAGCATCTGATATTTCTAGTTCTGCAATACATTATTTTTATACATTACACGACCTGTCAAGTTCTGACTTGTGTTCAGTTTAAAGCATGGGTTAGTTATGTATCTTTTCTTAAAATGCAGTATTTTCTTAATATTTGTCATAGTGTGTGTAAATTGATTTTGCTGTAGTAAAATAGGTAGTAAGGTAGAGCTATTCCAGTTGCAACTACAGCCAGATAAAGAAGTGGTTCTATCACTTCAGTATAATTTTCTGGTGTAGACAAGGGAAGGACTGCAAGTATTGTGCATATATTGCCTTTGAAGACAAAGTTATGTTTAGCTTGTTCTGACCATTCATAGAAATTGTGTGTGTACCTTTTTGCTCACCAGAATAAACTTTTAAAGGGAACATACCATGGCCATTTAAATATGAGCCTGACTTGAGAAACTGAAAGTTAACTAACAGGACTGGAACAGGTGATTCTACCAAGTCTCCAAGATCTCAGAGAGTATACTTAAAATAACTATTCAAAAAAGCTGAGGAATGTGTTCCCTCGGCCACTTAAAATTGGGAAGAACAATAACTTTTAGCAAAAAGCAAACCTGGATTTCTGGTGTGTGCTGGCAGATGCCCATTTTCTACCGTATGTGCAATAGCTTTTTTTCTTTGCCCTTTTATTTAGAATGATGATGCATGAAAATATTTTAAGTTTAGTATTAAAATCTTACTCTTTAAACTTCCATCACTTGAAAAAAAACTTCCTTTAAAAAAAGTCATAACACCTGATAAATTAGGAGCGTAACTGTAGCTATTCTAGCCCTCAAACAAAGAGTAGGATGAATTGATGGAAAAAAAATGTAGCTCAGGATCCAGTCTATTATTACTATTATTATGTTAAGGAAAATCAAGTCTAAATATTTATACAGTTCTTCTATATTTGAACTTCTCTTTATAGCTGACTTCTTTCTCTCATCTCCAAGATCCTATTTTGCTTTATTTTTCCATATGTGTTAAGATTTAAGGAAGGAGTATCTCTGGTGGGTATTTACTGTCCTCAGAGAATTTGCATAGCAAGACTTCAGCATTCTTCCTTGCTTAACACAAGGCTTAATACTCATAGAGAGCTATTTTTCATCAAAAGTTGAGGTTCTTCCTGGCTTTATAAATGATCAGTACACTTAAAGATTATAAACATGAGTATCTTCTTTCAACTCAGTGACGAGCTGATTTCCCCCTGCCCCAGCTTTTCATGGGATAAACCTGTCCTGAGATGGGGCAGAGTGTTTCAGATGAAAGTAAAACATTTTCTTTTGAAACAAGAATTTTCATGATTCTTTAATATTTGGAGATACATAGCACAAATTATGTATAAATGGTATTCACAGGTAAGTATATTCCTCACTTAAGTACAAGTCTGATGGGAATCACCAGAGGTTTGAGTTCAAACTCATTTGATGTTCCAGGTATGTTGCCATTAGAAAAATAAGTATTATGGTAAAGTTAAGTGTCCTCCTTTAGTAACCAGCAAGAAGACACATTTAAAATGCCATTTTTTGCTGGGGGAGATGGAGGGTCTCATTTTCAGGTGTGTTTTGTCTGGGGGTTTTTGTTTGGTTGCCCCCCCACCCACCCCCTTTTTTTTTTTTTTTAGCTGTTCTCATTAGGGAATTAGAACAGTGTGAGAGCTTTGCATAATTTTAGATATTGTGCAGTCTCTGTCCTTGGAGGTTTTCAAAACAAAAATAAAACTGGGTAAACCCGTGAGCAACCTGGTCTGACCCAATAGCTTTGAGCAGGAGGTTGAACAAGGGACTTCTGAGGTTCCTTCCAACCTGACTTATCCTGTGATCTTATAATACAGAATTCCTCTGTTTTGCCAAAGGGGAAACAAAGGAACAAAAAATCCCAGTGATTTAATTTTTAGTTCTCTTCAGCTCTACCCCAGCATACGTGACATAAAGAACTGATCTTCAAAAGACTATTAAAAATTCATTATTTTTTAGTTTGTTTTTCTTCCAGCTTTTAGCCTGCCTGAGGAATTGCACATTATTTGGATTGCAAAGATTTCTTAACGTTTAGTGGAACTTTTTCCAGAGATAAATGTTTGATCATTCCATTGTGATTAATAATTTGCTCAACTTAATTGTTAATGAAGCTTAAGTATTGCTTAGAGTCCTCCTACAAGCAATGAAAATTTGTTGTAAATAAGATGGAATATACAATAGCATGCTTTCAGCATCTTCAAAGCTTCTGGTTGTGTAACAACAGGGATGTAAAAAGACACATATATGTAATTGTTATGTGCATATGTAATTTCAGTCAGTCTCTAAGTATACGGCCTTTATAATGGTACCCAGTGGAACATTTTATCAACTCAGTTTGCTGCTTTCTTGTGTGTTTCAAAATTAAGCAATCCTCAAATAGATTGTGCAGGTGGTGTAATGTTCTAAAGCACGTGCACAGTTAAAATATATTGAGAATGTTTGCTTTAAAAGAAAAAGTAATTTAGGTGGCTGCTTTACACCCTAAACTGAAGCAGCCTAGGTTTGACCGTCCGCTTTGTCATTACTATTCTTGAAGGTGTATTTCTTTTAGATCATGTTTTGAAGTTCTCCAAAGGAGCAGTAAGTAGACTTGGTGTGTTTGGGAACACCAGCCTTTATGTCTAGATGAAATAGGTGTTAGAGAATTTTTGTTTTCTTTCAAGCAAAAGCTGGGCTACATAGCATATTTCATTGTTCATGCCCACACCTATCTCAGGTCTCAACAGACCTTTATGTCTAAACCCAAACTATTCAATTAGTTTTCAAGTTTAAGCATATTAACAGAAGACTGCACAATATTAAATGTAATTTTGAGACTGCAATTAACTTAAAGTTAGAAAAAAAAATTAGAAATTGCTTTGTTTTGAAACATGCTACTTTTCAAGCACATGAGGAGTCCAGGACAGGTTTGTTTTGGTGTTTCTACTACAGATAAGTTAAGAAAGGAGTAACAACACGTTTCAAAAATCTGTAGACAAAATTCCCCCTTCTGAATTGTAATTAATCAGTAGCAAGGAACAGTTACACATGGAAAATAATACTTGGACAGCTATCAAGCATACTTGTATATAGCATAGTTACAAGACCTAAAGATTTTTAGCAAGATGTCTGTATTTTCTAAAGGTTGACCAGGTCTTCAGCTTGATACAGTGCAGTGTGTTACTGCTTGCTTGTGCCTGGTCAAGAAGAATCCTGCCTTTTCTTTGTCTCCCTTCTGCTCGCTCCTATCCATGCATAATTTTAGGCAGAAATAATGTTTTTAATTAGACCAGCTGATATAGTTAACAAAAAGGGTTGGGTTTTGTTGGGGTTTTGCGTTTGTTGGTTTCTGTTTGTTTCTTTGTTGGATTTTTTTAAAGCCAACACCAGCCTGTCAGGACACAAACTTGCTTATTTTAGGTCAGCTGATATAGTTGGATAATAAGATGTCTTTTTCCCACAGACCTTGATTTATCCTCTTAAATCCTCAAACAGCAATGACTCTTTGTTGCTTCCCTAGCAGGAACTCCACCTATCTAAAATGAACATATAAGGTGTTTTCTCTTTGGCAATACATGTATTCTCAAAATCATTATTCTCTTGGCTAGTTCCCTAAGTCTCGTGATTAGTAATATCGATAATGTTGATGAATATGGATCTCTGTGGATTGCTGTTCTCCTTTTGGAAGTCCCTGTTCTCCAGAGACTTACAAGTAAGCGTATGGCATTAAGACTAGGAACATAAAAAGCTAAATTGACTCAGGCAATTCTTTTATTACATTAAATTGATTTGTACTCTGCAGTTGTATTCTGGAGATCTTTGGGCAAAGGTAGGTTCTCTCTTTCACTCTATTCCCAGCTTATCAGGAATATCCTTTGCTTCCAAAGGAATGGAGGAAAAATAAGGATCATTCCAGTCACCTACGTAAGCATGTTAGGTTTGTCATTCCTGCAGTATGTATTGCATTTGCAGATAATTTCAAACAGGGCTTTTATAAAGATGCGATCAGAAATTTTACTGCTGGTATTAAACTTCAGAATGTCTGTGTGCACATTATAACACTGGAATGGTGGAGGCTTTAAGTAGCAGGTGCAATCCTGCCGGCCATTTTGTAGAGATGTAACTGCTGCTTCCTGTCCAAAAAAAACCATTCTGCTTGCTCAAAGGCTTCTTCACATGCTGTGTGCTTTTTTTTTCCCTCACTTTGCCATTTTCTTTTCCCTGCATCACGGAATTCAAGGAATATACAGTCTTTTTCCCTAAGAGAACTTGCTATGTATGTTTCAGTATACAATTTAACTGTGAGGATGTCTGTTCCTAGTAAGTCTGGGTGGAAATACTGGCCATTAAGTCTGTCTGTGCACGGACACTTCTGCACAGTGCGTAGTGGCTGAAATTGCATTAGTTTCTGCAGAGCTCTGTCCTATCAGATATCATCACTGCAACATGTAGCAAGCCATAGCACCTTACTGAAATTCAAAGGAGGTTCTAAATAATGGTGTTCTATTCCACAGAACTAGAAATACTAGAAGTTATTTTTTAACCCATTGCAGAAGATTTTATTGACCAAATTAAAACTTCTGTTCCAGTAGAATGTTGATATCTGAATAAATGTGTTAACTTTTTTGCCAGATTTCAAAATGCAAGCAAGGAAAAGGCATGAGACAGGTTTTCCTGCAAAGTACTCAGAAGGATTTTTCAGAGCAGCAGTTATCACAAGTATCTAACACACATAGTTTAGTAGTGATATTTGAAAATTAACAATTTGGGGAATTCTAATTAGAATTTAATTTTAATTCAGAGTGCCATATTAAAAATCTTGGAAATTAATGTTGCATTTTCTAGACATGAAGAGTATCAGAATATTTTTGCTTGTGTGTCTACTTTTTGCTATCCTTGCACAGAAAGGAATACTTGAGCTTACGAGTGAAAAGTTAATTAATTTTTCAGTTTATAACAGTCCATGGCTCTTTGCCAGTTACTGTGAATTGGACATCTGTATGGGAGCAACCAGTAGCCCTGCAGATGTAGGTAACAAGTTCTACTGACCAGATGTCGTGTGAGAATTCTGGTTCCAATCAGTCTGAATAAATTATCTGTTAGCGAAAGGCTGTAAATTGTACTAATCTAGAAAATCTGTCCCCCTCTACATAAAAAATTTCACTCATTCAGTAGCAGAAAAGACTATTCATAAAACCGTATGATAGATAAATGAGGCTTTTAATTAAAAAACTGTAACCTTTGTAAAAGTTTACTTATTCGTACATGGTAGCAGGAATATTGGGGTTTGCTGCTTATTTTGCCATAGAATGTATCTGTCACGCATAGTGCATCTGGCTGTAGACGTCATGTAAAAACTTAAAACCCCTAGTGTTTTCTTTTCCATGAAAGATGCCTTGATACAAAGGCGCAACCAGCCTCATTGATGTGCCAAGTTGAGGAGGTTAGGATACTGCTGATGGAGTACAAATGATTAATGCCCAGTCTCCAATAGATGAAGAATCTGTTTTTCTTAAAGCCAGGTGTTTCTCTGCCTGCTGTACCTTTTTCTCCACTGTAGTGCTTGTGTCGCAGTTGATCACGTTCATGACACACTGACGCTTGTAAAACTGCATCTTCTAGCAGCAGATAATTCACAAGGGAATATGTATTCCAAAAATTGAGACTAGTCTAATGAAGGTGTATTCTGTGTACTAAAGCAATAACTGTATTTTAACTTGCACTGAAAATAAACTGTTGACATGGGATTATACCTGTTAAAGCTTCCTCTTTTTTTTGTTAACTTTTTAAGCTTAAAAATGCACTTTGCTCCCAAATACAGGGTTGCTGTATTAACAAAAACATTAAACTCAAAATGTGAATTTGGCAGAACTGTTATCTTGCATCATTTTTCCAACAAATATTCTTTTTTTCCAGTTTCCACAGTGTTTACTTCAGTAGCAATGGCATGCTCTTACATAGCCTTTTCTGAAACAGAAATGATGTCATCTTCACTCACGGAAGTAACCTTTTTTTAGTCTCTGCTTCTGTTAGTATTTGAATGAGATGACATATGGGGATTTATCTGTGCAAGTGAAAAGGAGACTTTACTACCTCTCCCACAGACACTGACTCAATTTATCAGTAATTTTATTTTGCAGAAAATTTCTGAAGTTCAGCTTCCTAGAAGAGAAATACTGCAGTTTTCCAGTCCTCAGCGTAGCTATTTCTGCACAGCACAGAGAGCACCATAAAAGGTGTTTTATTTGAAGAGCACAGTTCAGTTCCACTCAAGGGTCAGGATAGCGACCCTTTACTGGTGATGACTTTTTCCCTCACTACTTATGTGCTTAACCTATTTACTTTGTTCTTCCTGTTATTTAGCAAACATGCCTTTTTCCCAAAAGCACTGCTTTTTAGCTTCTGTCTCCTGTCCCTGTAGTTTCATATATGGACCCAGTTCATTGTTATCATGTGGGCTGGTTTCTACATTTCTGAGACTGGAAGGATATTTTATATTTCCTTTCTTTTGGTGTATGTAAGATTAAAAACTTTAAAAGCTGCTACAGAAAGCACTGAGAAAAATCTAAAGATTCCTTAGGAATGAGCTTCCTTCTGAATCACATTTGCCCAGTAAACACTTGTTTTCTTTTGCCTTTTATTATTGATGATCTAGTTGGTATTTTCTTTTGGTGATTTGAGCCCACATTTTTTACACAGCTGCAGATGATTTGCGTGATTGACGTTTGGCAGGTATCTTTTGTTGGGGGTGTTTCCATATAACAAATGCTCCAAAACCCAGAGAAAAAGTCCTGTAGATAACTTGTTTGTATTTTCAACTTTTATTTCCAGATTAGTAGTAATTAAAATATCTAGTATTAATATTACTGCTTCTGTGCTAGTCTTGTAACAAAGACAACTTGAGTTAAAATACTGCAGGCAAGATCATTGCTTCAGAAAACTCTTAAAGTTTTTTTTCTCAGCATTGCTGAGGAGATGGTCTGAATTGTTCTTTTTCTGCTATGACTGCACTTATAAATAGATGGACATTCTCCACCTGGCATCCTTCTGTCCATGTCATTGGGCTTTTCAGGTATTTTCTAGGATTTTGGCATAAACGTTTTTAAAACATTACTGTAGAGTTCAAAAAATATTTCAGAGTAACTTTTTTCCCGAGAGCGTAAGGTTTTTGACTAACAAAGTTTCTGTCTATCCTTTAATTGGAAAATTGGAAAAATCTCATTTTTAAGTTTTACACAATGTTCCTGGTGCTAATACAGAGGGGTATGCAACAACATCTAGGAGTTATTTGCTCCAGGTGTAGATGGGGCATTTGAGTTGAAGATTTTTCTGCTTCTAGGGAGAAATTTTTTCCTGTTCTAATCAACTTTTTTTTTTCCATTAAAATTCACCTTAATGAGAACACACACTGCAGTTATAATCACAATATGCTCTTAGAATACCTTCCTGCAAACCTCTGCATCATTCCTTTATGCTTATTCTGGAAATTTGTAACATGCTACTGAGTGCATGTGTGTGTTTGAAACACAAATTCAGTCATAGACTGCGTCACAGAGAGAAACACCACACTTTAAGGCCAGTACAATATTCATATCTTGTCTGATGTTTTTATTCCCTTGAAGTCAGCAGTGAAAAAAATCTAACTGGTAGACATTTCAAAAGCACAGGGTTCCAAGAAGTATTCAATCTATCTGTTATATGGTGTGGTGGGGTCTGCTTAATTCTTGTATCCTCTGTTCTGATCTTGAAAGAACAGTCCCTTCATGTGCTGTCATAGGAAACCTATTTCACTCCTTGTTTTGTTCATATGAAGAAAATATAGTATTTTTTCCCCCTGCATTTTAAATCAGATACCACTTGTTTTATTCACATTTACTTGTGACATTAGAAAAACAAATCTGAGAAGAGCATTTTCCATTAATTGTTACCAGCACGTTTTGTTTGGAACCCCACTTAAACTGGCGATGGGCCTTTTGTCTTTCTTCTCATAACCATGTGTGTCATCTTTTACATGTTCTCCATATTTTTCCCCTCTAGTTTTGATATATGAGTTATTTAAGTACTTTTTAGATTGTTTTATCCCACTTCTTCCTGTTGACATCTCTCCCTTTCTTTGTTAGGTTTTATCGCACAAAATCCCTGGTAAGTTTTCAACACCATGTTTTTCCCTGTGTCTCTGTTTGATCACATGTGAAGAGCTTTACTATTTGATCCATTCACGTGCTTGTGGAATTTAAAATGATACGTGGGGATGCATGGTATTTTAGAGAGCTTCACAGATGTTTATACAGCCACACTCTACAAAACAGTTGCTTAATAGGGGACCCCTTTTTAGAATTGAAACAGAAAGTATTTGGGTTCCTCTACTTAAATAGGGACTTAGTATTATCTTTAAATCTGAAAGGGGAAAAGATTTTCCTAAATTTCAAAATTAATAGGTGGCAGGAAAGAGGACTGACTCCACAGATGTGATGGTGGTGATACAGGAGGGCACAGGAAAAAAGAAGAGCACTGATGGTGCAGAAATTTGAAGTAAGATTGTGATAAAACACTTGTGTCTCACCTGAGCTCAGCTTTGCTGCTTGATTGAAATTTCAGTGGAAGGTATTATCTCTGTTACGTTTCTCTAACACTATGCAAATAATTTGCTCCTGCACTTTAGTTACATTTTTGTCCTGACGTTTTTTAAATTTTGCTGTGTTTCTTCTCATTAGCCCCAAGATCCACCACTAGATTAGACACATTTGTAAGTCTCACCATATGGTATTACATGCTGGGTTTTTTTCTGTTTTGGTTCATGGTACTCTGCTCATTCTGTGTGTTTCTGCCCTCATAATTTACAGCTCTTATATTTTAGTTGCTTCAAAATTGGTCCCTTGTGCTTGAGATGAAAATCCTCCAGTCTGTTCAGTTTCACCTCTGTATAGAGAGAGTAGTGCTTTGTAGCTTAGGCCACTATTTTGTGCTCTACTTTCTGCCCTTGGTTTACTTCAGTAGATCTGCTGCTTCCTAGTTTGCTCCATCTGGGTGGTATTGCAAAATGCAAAGAGGAAATTAAATGGCCTCTATCTACATCTGTTTATCTGCATATCCCTTCTTGGATCTCTCATAGATGCTAATTGTCTGGATTATTGACTGACACAAATAAACCTTTTCCTAGAGTCTTTACAAAGTTTGATAATCTCTGTCGTCCCCCTGATCCACCCCGGGCCAAATGCTGTTCATTTACTACTGAGAGCAGGTGTCATGCAGTATTTGCCCTAGAACCAAAGAAAGTATTTTTCCTAACTTCTGTGTACCTAAACTCAGTATTTCTTTACTTAGCATTATAATGGACTCATGGGATGTTCTGTACTGGTAAACTGGTTGTCAGAAGTAGCTTACGTGGGTTTTTGGGTTGGCAAGATGAAAAACAGTTTTCCTGTAAACTTGTCCCTTAAAGTGAGAACCTGGCTGGGCAAGTGGTGTTCTGTGACTAAGCAGATGACCATGGCTGTCTTTACAAGTAATTTATTTGCCTGTAGAGAGAGTGTTGATAGTACCTCTGATCTCTTAATGGGATGTAAAAAAAGTAGGATCCTGCCCTGTAGTCTTAATCATAAAAAAACCACTGAAACCTATTCTTCCAATGAAGGAAGATCAAATTGACTGAAATATCTTGGTAGTCCTTCTGTGCTGGGTGTTTTTATTAAAAGATTCTGGGTTCACTTTGGAGTGAGGGTATATCAAGTTATACATAAGCAAAAGACCTTTTGCTGGGATCCACAAAATTTTTTCTTAGGTTTTAGCAGCTTGCTGAGAGTGATGTCTGCTCATGTGGCCAGACAGTGGTTTGAAACTTGGATTAGCCTTTAAACTAGATATTTGGACTATGCTTTTCGCTTGCAACAGTGATAATCTCCAGCAGAACCTTAATGAATACCCACCAGGATACTGAAGGAAATAAGTACTGAAAATTATTAATGATGGTTACTCAACTTTTGTGGAAGTATTTGTTCTCTTCTCTGAGTTGGGAACTAACTGCTTACAACCTTGCCTGGAATTATTATCAGAGCACAGAGCTTGGAGGGAAGTTCTGCAGTGTGTCCCCTGATTTTCTTCCTTTTCCCTCCTTTCACTAAATTGCCATGCTGAATTCTAGGATGCACCAGAGTTTCTTTAGTAGCTTCACATTAATTTAAAAATATGTATAAATCATTACTGTATGTTTGACATTCCTTCCTTCCATTATTTACTGTAGAATTCAGTAAAAATATCAAACTTTGTCTGGCTTTGTTTAGTGGTGTTTCACACAGGTGTAACAGGCAAAGGCTTGACAAAAGTCTGCAGGTGGAAAGGCTGGGAATTTTGACACCTTGATACCAGTGAGTGAACACACCAGTCAACATTTTCAATAATTAGTGAATAAAACAAATTACTTAAGTATGTGTTTAAAAAACCTCACTGAAGCTACTCTAGGATCAGCGCATCTTAAAATTACATCACTTCCTAGAAGCTTGGCTTCAGGCACTGGTTTTTAACACATGTCCTACTTTTTTCTTAATTCATAATATAGAAGTGTCTAAGCTGCAGTTAAATAGTTACTTTTGAGATAAACTGTCGCTGTGAAGCTTCAATTTGACATCTAATCAGATAAATACTTTTTTTAAAAGTTGATGGTCCAGACTATGACCAGACTCCAAAACACTTGTTTAGTCCATGTTTGGAGGACTTCACTGGGAACATTTTAATGTGAAAGCTCACACTTTTGGGGGATTTTTTGTTTCGTTTTTACAAAAAATCATACTGCCCAGCGAACTGATTCTGTACCCAGATAAAAAGCCACAAATCTATGGGAACTGCAGGCTAATGATTGACAAAATCCTTGAATTTCTCATCTTTCCAGTTAATACTTTCTTCCCTTGAAGGACTGACAGTTGTTCTTTCCTGGACGCAGTTGTGCTCTCCCCTTTTCTATACGGCATTATGTAGTAATTGCCATGCTGCAATAGTCTAGAGATCAGTCTTGTCTGATAGCTTAAGTCACTAAACGCTCATTAGAAGTATTGCAAGCTCTTTCAGATCCAGTGACTAGTACCAGATACTTGAAAGGAGGGTGCCAGACAACAAGCAATGGAAAATTGTGGGACAGTTTCTATCTGAAGGAGTGGTTTTTTGGCTCCTGTTAGCTGTGTTTTATGAAGCATGAGAATTATTCTTGCAATTGCTATTCATTTTTAATGTTTCTTGTACAACAGTTATTTTTAATACCATTAAATGTAAATGCCATTGTAAATAAATACTTTCTGTCAATGAAAAGCTAGTGTGTTGCTGCTTTCAAAGTAGGCTGGCTAGGTTTTGAACAGAAAAAAATATTGAGCCCCAGCTAATTACAGATAATGTAACCAGCAAAAAAAAAAAAAAGTTGTTCTACCTTTTAAAATTTAAAAAGCCCTCTTAATTCTCTGATAAATACCTGCAAATGAATTACAAGTAATATGCCATGAGAATTTTTATAACTAACTGTGCCAAAGTGCAAAGTAGAATCCAGTCTACTTTTCATAAATAATTTAACTAACTGTGATGAAAACCTGCCCTTGTCCTTGAATTCAGCTGCCATTACTGCTAAACACTAGTGTATAAATATTGAATAAGAAGGTGTTGGACAGTTTTAATGTGGTGTATCTTCCCCTTTTATACTTTCTGCCCTATTTTTCATCTCGTTTCTCTTGAGCTACCTCTGATCTTCCTCATTCCTTTCTGTTTAAGATTAATAATGGCTTCTTAATTAGAAATAATGACTACTGTATTGCACTCAGCATTATGCTGCATTTTAAAGCATTGTCACATAGGTGAACTCTCTGTGACAGAGATGCACTTAATGTTATATATAGGTTTTTTTTTATTAAGTGCATAAAACTAGTGGTAAGTTAGAAATCTGGACATTGATTAAGCAAAATTTTGTAATATTTTTACATACTAAAATAATTTTCTGTTGGTAGTTATCTGTAATCAGTCTAGATATGATATAACTGTCTTATGATTAGAAATCGTGAAACATGCATACATAACGTATTTTTGTATAGTTTTCACTTCTAAGAGAATGTTAAACAGCTCTTAGCGTGTTACAGATGCTGGTCCCATTACTGTGCTGTTGCACAACTTGCTGTCAAACTTGTTTTGTTGCTGTATGTTTTACAACATACACAGGAAATAACCTGATTGGGTGTAGGTAGTGATGATGCTCAAAAATAAATTCAGGAGTGAGGAAAAAGCAAGTACATCTAAAAGGAAAGGTAGCTCTGTAGTGTTTGCAGACTCTAGCGTGAATGTGATGATTAAAAGAAATTAAAAAGACCTGACACCACAAATCTAAAACAGTAGACACTTTTAGTTGTGTAATTTTTGTTTCTGTTCAAAGCAATGCATTTTAGCTTTGGATGTTGCTCAGCATTCTGCCTTCAATTCACTGAAGAATTTAAACATTTAAGTTTAACATGTAGTAGTCCTATTAGTTAAAGACTGAGCCCTGCATGATCCATTCCCACATATACGGAGACCCAGCTGGATTTCCTCCTCTTGCTATAAACCCTTACAGAAGACATTGTCATTGAATTCCAACAGATGTAAAGAATTCAGATCGCTACATGCCATTACTGGTAATTGCATGTAATATAAAAAGATTTTTTTCATTACTGTTTGCAGTGCATTTGCTGTTACACAAGCTGTGCAAGCACACATCTAGCATTAAGTTCAAATTTTTTTTTGCTAATGTTTTAGGATTTTGTACAATTTAAACTATTCACTGAGTGGTGCAAATTCAGTTTGAGCTAGCACATAAAAATTCTAAACTCATTTATGGAACCACATTGTGGGGGCTGATTTACCTGTTCCAGGTAATCTTGAGAAAACGGATTTTTTTTAGCCACACCTGTTTCATTAGTGTTTCCTGATTATTATATTTTTTTAACCTTCTGATTTCACAGATGATAAAAACAAGCTGTCCTGTTATAAGAGCTTTTGCCTGGGAAGAAAAATTAGTATGATTATAGAACTGTAAAAAAAAAAAGGCGATTTGTAAACAAGGCTTAATTATGTCCCATTCTGCTGCTGGTTTAGAGGAATATGGATGATCTAGAAGACATTCCCTGTAGGTAGATAAAAACTCTTGACAGTTTCTCTAGATACCATGTTTAATAAACTAGCAGAGAGCTAGAGGAAGACTGTGAACAAATAAAGGAAAATAAAACATGAGTTTATGGGACAGAGGTCTAAAAGTATGGTGGGAGGCATTATTGTTAATCCACTGAAGACTGAAAGAAGCTTTTCACTTAATTTTTTATTTAGTAACTTCCCACATTATGCTAAAAAGAAAAAGCATACTGTATCTGTAGATGGAGGGTTTCTGTGGTATTAATTCATGGAGTGGAGAATAGGAAGTGAAAGAGCTCATAGGATAGCTTTCAAGAGGAGTACAGTTCATATAATGTGATAGGGCAAAGAATGCTAAATTACTGCAATTAAAATACATTCTTACCCTTATTGCTAATCGGATTGGTGTTATCAAAACAGTACCTAGGTTCTTGTAGATATGAGGTGTTTAGTTCCTAAGCGAGCTTTACACAGAAGCAGGGAATTGCTAGGGGAATGGCTAACTGCCAGATAGTATTTTAATAGCCTTCCATAAAAATGGAATGGGCAGAATAATCCAGTTTGCCTAGTAGGCTGGTAGTAACTAACAAAGTCTAAGGGAATTATGTAGAAAACTTAGAACATCTTTCTGCTAACATGGTTGTTTTCCATTATCTTTCAGGTCCTTCCTTTTTTTTTCCCTCCCCTTCTTGGTGTGGAAAACATTAGCTTGAACGGTAGTAAGACCTGATGTCTCTTTGCAGGTACACCTTGGAAATAGTCCCCTACAAAGGGCCTGCTGTTCTGAGAGGTGTTTTGTTATTTTTGCAGATACAGATTACAGGAAGGTTAACATTACTGTGTGGTGATGAAAAGGCTTCAGGTCTGACCAATTCAAGTGGAGGATGAACAGCTCTACTCCCCATTTAAAACAGCATGACAGAACTATGTGACTTTAAAAAACAAAATCCAAGCAAATAGAATTCTCTCTAAAGAAGAAACAGTCAGTATTATTGCAGTTAAATGATTATGTTTTTTTATATATAGTAAAAAATATCCATTTCCTTTGGAACATGGATGTTAAAGTACAAGAAGGTGCCTTAAGAGTTTCATCTCAGTACGTGTATATACATCCAAATAATTGCCAAGAAAGGTCTAGAAATCCTACAATATCATCTATGAAATCCTCTTTCCAATTTATGTGCCTTCAGAATGGGGCTCGTTCCTAGGGGAAAGGATATAATAGAAAAAAAAATAGCTACAGCAATAAACCTGATATATCTATAATTGATAGTTTATACACAGATGCATTATAAAATGTATAGTTATGTTATAGACTGTAATAAAAAGACAATTATCCAAACCAACTGTTTTATACCATATATTGCATTTCCTAAGTCATATATGCAGAAATTAGGGAGAAGAAAAAAATCCAGTCCTTCATTTGTATACTTTTTCAGACTTGTGACGTGTGACATGCTGGATTTGATCAAACACTACTACACATAATCTTATTATAGCTTGTTATGCCTTTCACCAGCCAATATTTCTGTTCAGTGTCTGTGAAAGAACAACCCTTGAAATAAGTTGGCTACAAGTATTAACAAGCTGTATCTTAATGGGGTTGTGACTCAGTTAAAAAATTTATTATGCATATGAAATGTATTATTAGAGAAATGCTTTTGTATCTGAACTTTTAAAAGAATCTACATATGTTTGGTTTTAACTTTTTTCTGCATATTTTTAAAAGGTTAGAAAAAGTTGCTGTAAAACTGACAAGCGATAGTAAATTTTTTTATGCACAAACATTAACTCATAATTTTAAACTAGTTCAATTTTTTCAAAAACTTCACCTTCAGTCTTTAACTTGTTCATAGGCTTTCCATTGCCGTGACTTCTAAACAATTCACACATTTCATTCATTGATCCATAAAGCGTCCCTACAAGACAGGGAAATGATAAAACTTCTATGACTTTTACAGTCAGGGGCACAGGGGGCAGAAAGGGTACAAGTGTTGTTCTTAGAGGAATTCCCATCCTGGCTCTCCTAGGTCACAGAGACAAATATATGACTGTTGAAGTTACTGAGCAAATGCTGTTTAGAGTCAGCGAATGAGGAACGTAAACTACAGAGATTTGCATGAATTAAGGTTTTCTAAGTGTGGCACTTGGTAACGGGTTCTGTACCAGAGGAGAGTCTGATTCCCAGGTCTTAGCCTAGAACTAAGAACTGAAAACAGCTGCAAAGTAAAATCTACCAGGCTTCTTTTTCTCTGGAGTGTTACTTTAAATGTATTTGCTGCATCATCTGTCTCATTATGGATAGTAGTATGTACATCTATTAGCAGAAAGAATGAAAAGCAATATACAGTGTCAATTGCTCCAATTAAGAGAGAAAAAAAAATGTAAAAAGGTCTTATCAGATGATGCTGTTCAGTTATCTTGGTTATCTTATTTATTTCTTCTGAGTTAGTTCGTCCCTTGGGAATAGTTTATTTAAATCATATTGGTTGTAGGAAAGAATTTATTTTCTCTTGAGGAAAGCTTCATTGGAACCTATAGCAAAGTATATATGATGATCCCATTTAGTACAGAACTTTGTCTAAGAGCTGCCTGTCTTGAGCGCAAGATAGATCGCTTTGATTAGATTACGAAGGAGGGTCCCAGTTTTCCCCCACTATTGCCATGGTTCCAAAGCACACTGGCTGAAAGACTGCTCTCTGTAGGAAATGCTGGTTATCTGTCTTTATAATGGTTGTGTTTTTAAATATGGTTTCTTCTGATCCCTATGGTCAATTTTAATGTGCTGATGATGATCAAAGGCCTGCTAATAAGTAAAATTTATCTGCTCTGGTAACAAGTTCTGAGTGTCCTGGCATCTTTTACTACCCTATAGTTTTGTGGTCTGAGGCTAGTGGGTAGTGACTATCAAACCTGGCTTCTGAGAAGCCCATCAGTCGGTGCTGTCCCGGCACTGTTGTTCCCTTCTGAAGACTTTTAGAGGATGGGTGCTTTGGTTGATCTGCTTAAGAGAGTGTGGCTCTGAACTTGAACTGAATTGCCTGCTCTGAGCTTTTTTTCCCTCACGGTATGTATTTGGGCTGATTTAACTCAGGTTAGGTCTTGAAAGAAAAGCGTAAATCAGGCTTTGCACAGGATGAGCTGTCATACATAGATGGCCTTTCAACAGCATAATTTGTTTTCCAGATGCAATCTTACCAACTAAACAGTAGCCCTTTGTCTCTCAGCACTCTTCCATTACTAATTATCTTTATTTCAGGACCAGTAAGGCCAATGTAATTCTAGTCCATGTGGGTAGATCTTTTTATGGGTTTGCTGGGCTTTGGGTTTTTTCATATTTCTGATAGTACTCAAGTGTTCTAGTCTGAACACATTTTCATACAGTTCAATCAGTTATTAACTGTAATGGAACATTCCTCTATAAGGGTCTATTGTTGCCCTTGAATAAAAATCCTGTCTTTCCCTGGGGGGCTGCAGGATAGCAAGTACCTACAGAATATAATCGGCTGAAAATCTGCAGACATGAAGAGTGCTTGCTTTCTTATTACTGGCCAAATTGTTCCTCCCAAATAAACACTCAGAAGCAAGGTCTGCTCAGCATTCAGCTTCATGATTTAGTTGAGAGAGATTTAGTTGGAGCAAATCCAGACAGTGCCTTTCACTTCCTTCTGCATCAGAAGAGCCAGAGAGAAGGGAAGCAATACATCTCAAAGTGCCCCTCTGTTGGTAGGACAGACCACCAGAGCAGTGTCTCGTGAGCACATTTACATTCCCTGCAACTTGAGGATCCTGTTCTTCCTTGAGCCCCTGCATATTCCAAGGGCAATTCTCCCTGCTGTGGCTGGGGGAGGAGGGTTGGGTTCCTTTAAGGATTGATTGATTGATTATATGGATAAAGTTGTTCCCCATATACTTACCAAAGCTGTATTCATTTCTTCTTGGGTCAAGAATCTTTCCCTGTCTGTCCTTTCCTCTGGAGAGGAGGAAAGTTGCACTCATTTGATGGAGAGAGTGCTCTATGTGTTAACATTTTGCTTTTGTTTTAAGATAGAAGTATATTGCTTATTCTATTTTTCTGTGGCCTCAGGAAAATTTCAACTGATACTAATTTTTAATGTCTTGTTGAATTGAGGCCTATATTAAGACAGCTTGTGCTGCTTGAAGTTACATGTTCCACCATTCTTCCATACCATTTTATAACTTCAGTGCCTTTATGTTGCAGACAGCCCTTCCTTTCTCATCTTGCTTTTTTATTTAGTTGTTGCATGCTGCCTCATTTTCTGGCATAGGCTATTACTGTTGGCTTTTCCTTCAAGTGGGCTGTCATGGAGGGAGATTGGAAAACGAAATTATCGTTCATTATATCTTCTCTAAATCCCTATAGTTCAACTTAGAAACCTCATTTTATTGTGTAGCAGGAGCAGGCATTTCTTCTTGACAGATTTTTAGATCATCTGAGCAGCACTGATTCTCTGTCAAGGTTAGTCATCCTGTTTAAAATGAAATGATATCACGAGGATTTTTCTCTCCTAACTCTTGAGCATTAAAAAAAACCCTGCATCCCTCTGACCTGATAAGAGGTTACATCTCATAAGATTTCTTTTCATCATATGATAATTTAATTTTCAGATCCATAATTTAATTTCTTTGCTTATTTTCTGACAGGTCAGCAAAAGGATAGTATGGATAAGATTGGAACAACTATGTATTTGCCTTTCATTTTTACGATATTTCACAGAAAGTCAAGTGTCACAGTATTATTTTCCCTTACCACCTCCATACAAATGCTTCATCAGTGTTACGTTTAAAATATTGTGTAATACTATAGGGCTAAAGCCTAAAGAAAAGTACCAGTTTGAGTGGAAATTTCTTAGAGAATTTTTACTTCTGTGAAGTGAGCTTGGCTTGAGGGTGTAATCTGAGAAGAATCTCCCAGTGATTAGTGGGAAGGAATGCAACCTAAATAACTCAGAAGAGTTTTTATTTACTTTGATTTAATGTTTTGTGACCTGTGCTCTGTGATGTTTTTCATTCAGTTTTACATTACAGTTATAAGGTGTGCACCCTTTAATTTTTCAGTGTCTGTGAAATCTCCAAATGAACAATTTTTATCTTCTTAACAGGACATGGAGCAGATGTGAAATGTGTTGATTGGCATCCAACAAAGGGATTAGTTGTATCAGGAAGTAAAGATAGCCAACAGCCCATCAAGTTCTGGGATCCAAAGACTGGCCAGAGCCTTGCGACACTGTAAGTTCTTGCCCACAGACTTTGATTTGCTCCAATATAAGCTTCATAAAATATTTTTTTTAAAATTCCCTTCTTAGCTTTTTGCCTCACATCTTTTCAGCCGTACATAATTACTTGACATATAAAGCTAGTGCTTTAGCTATGCCAGAAAATCTAGAGGTTAGATGAAGTCAAGTCTATACATGGAAAATTCTGACTTCAATATTCCTTATTTCAGTTTATTTTGTCCTTCTCCATAGACCTCCTAGTCATATAGCTCTCATTTGGAAAACAGAACAACTCAAATGAGATGTTTCATCTGGCTGATGAAAAATTTCTTATGTTGCAGTAGAAGTGTGCACAGTAACTGAATACTGTCTCAATGAGCATTACCAGTTGCTCTGAAGTATGAAAGGACAGGATTAAGGCATAGGGCCTTTGCACAGAAGACCACAGTATTCTGGCTTAGTAGCCCGAACTACTTTGTTACTGACCTGAATATTTGGAGCTGGTAAATTGTAATGTGTTTGTGTCTGAGAAATCAGTATCTGGACAAACAGTCTGTCTTTCTCTGCTTGCAGACATGCTCATAAAAACACAGTGATGGAGGTGAAACTGAATCTGAATGGCAACTGGCTGCTAACAGCTTCTCGTGACCACCTCTGTAAGCTCTTTGACATTCGTAACCTGAAAGAAGAACTTCAGGTCTTCAGGGGTCATAAGAAGGAGGCCACAGGTCAGAATTTGTTACATTATGTGGATTTTTATTAATAAATTTGGATTAAAAATTAAAGTTTTAAAGATCCTGATTTCCTTTCATTAGAAATCCTTTCTGATTGTAGCTTATGTTGTATTTCAGCTGTAGCCTGGCATCCTGTTCATGAAGGGCTGTTTGCCAGTGGAGGATCTGATGGCTCTTTGTTGTTCTGGCATGTTGGGTATGTGGCATTTTCATCAGCAGGTTGGAATGACGTTGGTCAGATGTGCAAGCTATTATGCTAAACATAAAATATATTTTTTACCTTTGAATCTGTATTTAACATGCATATTTATGGTATGGTTTTTCTCTGTAACTGAGGAAGTTTGTGAATACGCTTCATTTATGAAAAAGTTTTCCTGTGCAGATGTATTTTAAAGGATACAATTGCTTGCACAGAAAATAGTCTTTTTTTTGAGAGGGTGATGAAAGGTTGAAACCCCTGGCTTCTTAGAGCTTGTTCTGAGATGTTGTCATTGTTTTGTTTCTAAATGTACAGTTAAAATCCATACATTAATGAATTCCCTGTTAAGAACAACTGGAAATGATCAATTCACTCCATAGAAAAATAACAAAAGCTTAAGTTTAGCAAAACATGGGATAGAGAGAGAGGAACAAGTGAATAGCAACAATTTTGTCTTGTAGCTGTAGCAGGTACTAATCTGTGTGAATTTTTTGTTTGTTTGTTGGTTTGTTTTGGGTTTTTTTTTCTTAATGCATCAGTGTTGAGAAGGAGGTTGGTGGAATGGAAATGGCCCATGAGGGAATGATCTGGAGTCTGGCGTGGCATCCTCTTGGACACATTCTCTGTTCGGGCTCAAATGATCACACCAGGTATTCTCAAGTATAAAGAAAAGATCTAAGGGAATGTATGTACATTTAAAAACTAGAAAGGTGTATGGCATCAGTGAAAAAAGAATAGATCGGGGTGATTCTGATACACAACCCATTGGCAAAGCAGAGAGACAAACTTATCTAAATGGGAAGGCACTGACATTTTACATTAAAAGGCAAAGTCTAGCTTCTTGTCCGTCATCTAAGGAAGCCTTAAAAATTACTAGGATTTTGGGTTTGTGTGAGCTTTGAAATCTCCTGAAGAAACTTTTAAAAAAAGAATTGTTTTAGTTTCTTGCTGAAGAAATATTCTTATCTCCACAGCATTTTTTCCTGCAGATCATGCGCTGGTCATGTATGTCTCTGCAAACATGCTTGCAGGCATGTAGTTTGTACCTTTAGGTTGAACATGCTGAAAACACGGAACATTTTATAAATGCAATAAATACTTGTGTGTGGATGTGTATATTGCCAAATTTATTTGTATATGAAGAATATCTTTGAATTGAGCAAGAAGGTTTTGGAATGGGCGAGAAAGATATCTGTCCAGGATCTGATATTGATGCCTTGTACTTACACCCCTTACACTTTGAAGTATCTTCTGAATTGTAACTATGTAATTCAATATGATAATAGTTGGTTTTTTATTTTTGGTTTGGACCTCACACCTAATGTTCAGATTTGGTGCTGAATTTGATTTAGTAAGAGTTGAATCCTTATATAATCAAAATAGTACACTAAAATTTCAAGAACTAATTAGGTTAAAAGTGGTTAATACTCTTTGCCCCTTGTTGAGGTCATATAACTTCCTTTTGGCAGCAAGTTTTGGACTAGAAATCGACCTGGAGATAAAATGCGAGATCGTTACAACTTGAATCTGCTACCTGGGATGTCAGAGGATGGTGTGGAATATGGTAAGGCAATTTCTCTCAATGTGGAAGAGAGAGAGTTGGGGTCAGGAGCAAGCCTAGGTTGTTAGCTGACACTAGAGTGCAGCTTCTGGGTAAGACAATGAAACAGTATTATAGCATTGATGGCTGCCTAGACAAAGGTATTTTTTTACAAAGATGACTTTACTCTCCACACTGTCAGCAATCACCATTCAACAATTAATTTTATTTTGTTTCTGCAGCTCCAGGAGGTAAGACCTGGTCTCTGAATCACAGGAAGGAGGTTTGACTCTCCCTCTGGCAATATCTCCAGTTTACTTTTCTTCCTGAAAACGTCATCTGACTTCAAGACTTCCCACAGTCCTAAACTACAGCAGGAAAATCTTTCAAATTATTGAACTTCACTAAAATCTTAAAGCTTTAGCCCCCTTTTAAGGATTCATCTTGGTAATTTTAGGCTGCTCAGGGTCGCCCAGCTCTATGGCATGCCTCAGCAACCTTTTCATCTCTGGGGTTGCATCTCTTCCTTCACATTTTTGATTATTTGCTCTTTTGTGTTTGGGAATATTAATTAAAATGCAGCACTGTAATCCAATTTAATTTTTAAAATATATAGATTTGTTATAAAGAAATGGGAATGGGCACAGGTTATTTTCTTCTCTGAGCTTCTGTCCTAAATGTAACTTTCCTGAAAGACATAGTTTCTGACATTTTGGGGTGTACTTATGAATCTGAATTTGCAGTTCTTTTAATATTCTGTAATTCATATATGGAACTAAAAAAGTGACGCACCAGTTGTGAAATATGTAATGATACCAATGATAAAAGCATGTAAGAATCCAAAGGGATAAAATGATAATGTGAAGAAAAATGTTTCAAGTATAAATATTTACTGTTTCTCTCTAGATGATCTGGAACCCAACAGCCTAGCAGTTATTCCAGGGATGGGAATACCCGAACAATTGAAAATAGCCATGGAGCAAGAGCAGATGGGTAAGCAGTAGCTATGGGGAAGAATTTTCCTGAGCCATCCAGATACTGTGTGACTTCTCTTTCATTCCTTTTATATATTTTTGTAGCACAGACACTTTTTTCTGAAGTTCAGTATTGTGCATATTTCCCATGTAAAGAAGAGTTGAAAACTTCTTGGTCTCTTTTGCTAAATGAGCTGTAAAGAGAGTAACAGAATTTCTCTGTAAACTTGCATTGCTCTGACATTTTGTCTCCCTGTAAACTTGCATTGCTCTGACATTTTGTCTCCCTGGTGCTACAGGGAAAGATGAGTCCAATGATATTGAAATGACAATCCCAGGACTGGATTGGGGAATGGAGGAAGTAATGCAAAAGGACCAAAAGAAGGTGCCACAGAAAAAAGTGCCCTATGCAAAACCCATACCAGCACAGTTTCAGCAGGTAAGTACCTGATACACGGTGAGGAGGAGAACAACTTGTTATTTTTCCAACTTCAAGAAGTGTGTGGCTGTTGAAATATTCTGGGTTTCCAGTATCAGCTCTTTTATATCAACACCTGGTGCAAAATAATTTACCAGAGTAGTTAGTTTAATTACTATTTAGGCATAAAATATTTGGTTAAATAGCTTATATATTCTAGCTGTACCTGGAAAATAATATATTATAAGATACATAAATTTTATTCAGAATTGGTTTTAGCTTCTGACTATCCGTACTAAACGTACACGTATATTGCATACATGTTCTGCAGAATTCATCTTGCATTTACAATTCTTTATAGGCATGGATGCAGAATAAAGTTCCTTTGCCTCCCCCACCTGAGCCACTGAATGACAGAAAGGAAGATATTAAGCTGGAGGAGAAAAAGAAGACACAGGCAGAGATTGAACAGGAAATGGCAGCACTTCAGTACACAAACCCACAACTCTTGGAGGTGTGTATTTAAAGACAGCTATTAGCAAATTTGTTTTAGTGCTCTATGTGATATATTTGGACCTCAACGCTAAAACATGCAGCTTGCTTTTGCTGCACTGTTTTCACCTTTTTTTCAAAAAACCATCTAATTGAACAGGATATTGGACTTAACGCATGATGCTATGAAACTTTCAGTAAGGGCCCCACATTTCATTAACTTATACTGATCTATGGATCTCTTTAGTAGTATTTCTGTTAAGAGCACTAAATCTTTTTAAACTCCTGAGAAATAAAGTGATTGCTTCTGATTTTTAGTTGTTAGATATACTTCTGTGCTTAGTTGATTTTCTGGGTCTCTTTTTTTTGGACAGCAATTGAAGATTGAGAGACTTGCACAAAAGCAAGCTGAGCAAGTGCAGCCACCACCTCCAGGAGGCTCTCTTCACGGACCCCAGCCTTTTCCAGGGCAAGGCCCAATGTCACAGATGCCTCAAGGATTTCAGCAGCCCCTTCAACCTCAGCAAATGCCAATGAATATGCCTCAGATGGGGCCTCCTGGTCCACAAGGACAGTTCAGACCTCCAGGACCCCAAGGACAAATGGGACCTCAAGGTCCTCCATTACACCAAGGAGGTGCAGGTCCACAAGGGTTCATGGGACCACAAGGACCTCCAGGCCCCCAAGGGCCTCCACAAGGAATGCCACGGCCTCAGGATTTACATGGACATCAAGGAATGCAGAGACATCCTGGCCCTCATGGGCCAATGGGACCCCCAGGTCCACAGGGTAATGCTGGCCCACAAGGCCACTTAGGACCACAGGGTCTACCTGGGTCTCAGACTCATTTAGGACCACAGGGTCCACCTGGCCCTCAAGGTCACTTGGGTCCTCAAGGTCCCCCTGGTGGTCAAGGAATGCAAGGGCCACCCGGTCCCCGAGGAATGCAAGGACCTCTTCCTCATGGCATGCAAGGAGCTCCAGGATCTCAAGGGATGCAGGGCCCTATATCTCAAGGGCCTTTGATGGGACTTAATCCAAGAGGGATGCAGGGTCCACCAGGACCCAGAGATAACCAGGGACCTACTCCACAAGGGATGATGATGGGTCATCCGCAAGAAATGAGGGGTCCTCATATGCAAAGTGGTTTGCTAGGACATGGTCCCCAGGAGATGAGGGGCCTCCAGGGACCCCCGCCTCAAGGTACAATGTTAGGACCGCCACAAGAATTGCGTGGGCCACAAGGCCAGCAGGGACCTCCACAAGGCTCTTTAGTAGGGCCTCAAGGAAACATGCAAGGACCTCAGGGACAACCGAACCCTTCAAGGGGGCCGCACCCTTCCCAGGGCCCTCTGCCTTTCCAGCAGCAGAAAACACCTCTGTTGGGTGATGGGCCTCGCCCCCCATTTAATCAGGTATGTGTTGGTCTGTATAACAAGAAGAGTGTTAAGAATGTAGGAACGATAACATCATGCAGTAGAAATGCAAAGCAAGAGCTGAGAGGCTGGAAGTTTGGTATACTTGCAGGACTGAGGCCTCAGGAAAACTTAAATGATAAAAGAGTTATATAGTTTGGAAACAGCAGAGGTAGCTGTAGAAGAGGGATTATTGGAAATACTGGTACAGAAATCAGTCTGCTATGAAAATATGTAACCTTAAGAGAAACTCCAGGTTTTTTTAATTTAAAGACATTGAACTGTCTTATATGAGGAATTTCCTGGGGAGTAGGTAAGCGCTAACAGAAGTTGAATTAAGCAAACTGAACATTAGAAAACTCATATTTTTAAATTAAAGCAAGATACTGCCAACTCTTAGTTGTCCCAGAGTAGTTAATCCAAACTATGGGATGAATTTACTATAGATGCTAACACAGCTTAGGTCTGGTGGAACTTATCAGTTCAAACTAAGCACACAGGAACAGAGCTATTCTGCTTCCTGCTTGGTATAGAAATTGTGTAGCCATCTTTGTACTTTCTGGAGTGCAAGGTAAGAGGTTGCTGTTGTATACCATAAAAGCATTACTACACCATTTGCTGAGAAACCTGTGCTCCCTTCCCGTGTATCAAACACGTTTGTGTAGGACCAGCCCAGGTCTGGCATGGTAAGCACTGAGCTGGAACTGCTGAGCATGGCCTGGATATGTGCTGATCACTGCGCTGCCAATTAGATGTCCCTGTGCCGTGCTGCCTCAGCTCCAGGAGGGTTCACCAGCTCAGCTTGCACTTAGCTGACCTGGAATACTGGAGAGTGTCACTAACAGACACATTAATTAGTTCTGCAGGAATCAAGTGAGGTTTTGATTAAGTCTCGTTCAGTACCACATGCAACCTGCTCTGCTCTCTTCAGCATCTTTCATAATGGGTTTATTCCATCTTCTGATCTACCACAGATAATGCGGAGCCCTCTGGATTTATTAGCTCTTACAAGTTTTGATGTGTATGGCACTGATTCTGTACTTAAAATTTCTCTTGATTGTCTTCAGCTTTAAGGTGAATTTTGAAGGGGATGTTTCGGAAAAGAATCTGCTTACTCAATTTTTAAAGATGTGTGGGTTTGTTTTAAACAGATATAACTCTTTTAGACTTGCACTCAGTAGTTTCTAGTTAAAGCTTTAGGTATGCATATAGTCCTTAATGTGTAGTCCAATACCAATCACAATGAACGGTGACATATTGAAATGAGCTTTAGCTCAGTGATTCCATTTCAGGTTGAGGCAGAGTAGCCTACAAATTGTGGAATTTATATGAATATTTTTTCCTTACAAACCAGCAGCAATTCCCTCCAGCAGTCTGTTAATGTGACACTATTGCCAAGGTTTCAAAAGCACCGAAGTTAAGAGAACAAGTGTTGGTTCCACAACTATATAACTTAAACTAGCGTAGTGTTTTTCATTGCTATTCCAGGGAGGCTAACTTTTCTGCTTTGAGAATAATTACTAAGCCTGTGTGTGTATAAAAGTTTGTGTATGTTTACAGATATGTATAGGGCTGTCCTTCTCTGACCCTGCTGTTAACACTCTGGTCAGAATTTAGTAAGTTGCATTTGACAAGTGGCTGTTATTTTCAATGAATGCTGCTATACAGAAGTCATTTTAATATCTTTAAACAGATATTAAAAAAAGATAAAGCTATTTTTTATTTTTCCTTCCTTGTGGAGCTTTAATATGGTAATGTCTTTTAAAAATGAGCAGATTTTAAAATTTATAATGTCGGGTTTTGCTCCACTTTGCTTCTTTGTAATATGAATACAATAGTAGTTCCTATTTTTAAAAATCTGTGATTTTTTTTAATAGGCTTTAGCTTGGTTTTTATTCTGAATTTGATATTTTTCTTCTATAAACTTGTACAAATATCTTGCCTTCCTTTTCAGTAGCAGGAGTGTATTAATATATTTCTGCTTTATCAAGGGCTTGAGACATTAATACTGAACACATACATATTTTGTAATTGGGGAACAAGAGGCTGGAGAGCAGCCCCATGGAGAGGGAACTGGGGTCGACAGCAAGTTGAACATGAGCCAACAATGTGCCCTGGCAGCCAAGAGGGCCAACTGTGTCCTGAGGTGCATCAAGCACTGTATTACAGCCAGTCAAGGGAGGTGATTGTCCCGCTCTACTCTGCTGGTGCAACCTCACCTCAAGTGCTGTGTGCAGTTTTGGATGCCACAGTACATTAAGGATATAAAGCTACTAGAGAGTGTCCAGAGGAGGGCCATGAAGTTGGTGAAGGGTTTAGAGGGGAAACTGTACAAGGAGCAGCTAAAATCGCTTAGTTTGTTCAGCCTGGAGAAGAGGAGACTGAGGGCAGACCTCATCACAATCTGCAGCTTCCCCACAAGGGGAGGAGGGGGGGCAGGTGCTGATCTCTTCTCTCTGGTAACCAATGATAGGACCTGAGGGAATGGCAGGAAGATGTGCCAGGGGAGGTTTAGGTTGGATATTAGGAAAAGGTTCTTCACCCACAGGGTGGTAGAGCACTGGAACAGGCTCTCCAGGGAGGCAGTCACAGCACCAAGCCTGACACTATTCAACAAGCACTTGGACAACACTGTCAGACACACGGTGTGAATTTGGGGTTGTCTTGTGCAAGGACAGGAGTCAGACTCGATGATCCTTGTGGGTCTCTTCGTACTCAGGGCGTTCTGTGATTCTATATTTGTAAAGGTTAATCTCTATATAAGATACCACTATTACCTGCATCTGCTATACATTGGAAAGTAGAGGTTTACTGCAGACTGTGTGGGCGAGATACACATCTCTTGAATGTGAGGTCTGCTACCTTCTGCAAATGTGAAATGGAATAGAGAAATGTTTATGAGACGGAAATTGGCTGAGATATGGTTGTCAAAATCTTATTCTGGAGATAGGCATGGTGATATTAAAATGCAGATGGATAAATAGAATATTCCCAAGTTAGCAGTGGTACTTTGGAGCACTTTTGCCATTGCTAATTTAGATTTGATCGTCTCACATTCATTTGAGATAGATGTGCTGAATTTCATCTCATTTACTGATTTGAGGTATGAATACTTCAGGCCAAGCCTCTTGTTCACATAGAGACAAACATTAGGAGCTTGTGCAGTATTTTAGAAGAAATGCAAAATTTTCTTATGGGTGTATCCAAAGAATTCTTTCCCCCTCCAGTTTATAGTTTTAATTAATACAGAAGTCTATCATAAAATGGTTGTGCCATTTGCATATATAGGGCAGATACGCCAGTACCATGGAGCAGGTGCACCCTGCTGCACCAGCTTATCTGACTTGTGCAGAACCTCAGCCCGTGTTGGGAAATCCTTGAGCCAACAGTGGAGGGGGTGCGAGGTGCTCCAGATGTATCCGCCTTGAGGTGCAGGGTGTGCAAGGCCATTTTTAGCTTTTAGTATGATATCTCCTTCTGAGCTGTACGTACTTGTTTTTCAGTTTCAAGCCCAGTTTGGGGCCCGAAGTGTATTTTGAAATGAAAGGCATGTGAAAATTCAGTGTTACAGCTCTGTCTTCCTATCTTGACAAAGCATGATTTGTTTGGAATAGAGGTTTTTGCCAAATCCTACGAAAACCCATTTAGTGAGTGCTAAAAACTGCTGCTTTGGTTAAACACTAGTGGCATAAATTTAAGAAGTTCAATAAAGTTTATTGGAAGTAAGCATATGCTAAATAGGAGGAGTCATGGAACTCCAGTTGGGTTTTGGTCAAGAATGGCAGAAGCACCACGGTAGCTAGATCAGGGAATTTATTCGTTCTGGATTCAAGTCAACATTTAGTCACTAGGAAAGTATTTGGGGGGGTGGGGAAGACATGACAGATTAATAGGCATTGGACCAGGCCTTTTATTTTGGTGCTTTTTCCCCCCCAAAGTCCTTACAAAATTACTTGATGCAAATGTAATGTTAATAGCATATACTTGTGTGCTTTTTTGTATTTATCACCTATATTGCAGTTGAATATGTTTAATTTAAAACCAGTATTTCAGGATACAATGGAGAAAGCACACAAATAAACTTATTGCTTCTCTGCAACTAGGAAAAAAAGGTAGTGTTTCTCAAATACTTGTAGAGCATGAAAATTATTTGATTCATAGAGAAGTTGAGTGTAATTATGAGTACAATGACAGTGATGGAGTATAGGTTTTTAAGTATTTACAAGCTACCTGCAGTCTGGAGGGTTTTTTACAAGCCAATGTGAAGGCCAAGTCTAAACCGTATCTGTTAGACATGTCTAGAAAAAAAATATTGTATTTAGGGTTTTCTCGTATGGGTTTTGGGTTGGGTTTTTTTGTGTGTGTGTGATGTCAACATAAAAAGGTTTTGTATAGCAGTCTTGCAAGTTTCTACTCTGTCTTGTTCAGTGATATATTTTTATTGCTGGATCTCACTGCTACAGTGTAAATTATGTATGTGCCCCCTTTTAGTTCCTGTCAAGTACAAACCCTAAATGATGACTTTTTGTCTAGCCTTTGCTGTTTAAAGGCAGAATTGGACAGTTCAACTACATTGTTTCCCAGCTAATGTTATCATAGTGGGTCCAGTGTAAAAGTGGCACCTGTAGAAATCTTTCATGGGTCTGTGATGGTAGCTGAAATTAAAGAACATTAAAATTCACAAAAAAAGAGAGAGAAAATAACAAAAAAGACTTGTATAAACTTTATTTTTTCTTTGGGATCATATAATTTACACAAACCTCTGCTCACTCTACTGTTTCTGCTTGAGAAAAGCAGGTGACTACAGCTTCTGCCTTCAGACCTGTCCTTGCTTAATAACCCATTAACAACTTGTCTCTTGGTGCTTAGCCAAGTATTAATACTTTCTTTTGATCCTAGAATTAGAATTAAGAAAAACAAACTTTGCCAGCATGTTAACATGGAAATCTGAGTTTCATTTTTAACAGTTTACAGAGTTTTACAGGAGAGGTTCTCTTATACCCCCTATACCAACATTCTTGATATTTTTATTTTTTTCATAGCTTCTTTTTTTTTTTTGTTTATTTCCAAAGGAAGTCTTTGGTCTATGCAGCTCTTTAACTGCATATAAATCAGTACCTGATATTTTTCAAACAAATATACACAGCTCCCTCATCTTCTCCAAGCAGCTAGAATATGAGTTTTATCATCTTTGGTTGTTACAGGTAAAATACTAGTCTTTGAAATGCTAAATTTCCTATAAAACTACATGTTTCTCAAACAGTGACTGAAAAGCATTACTGACGTGACTGAAAAATTAGGCTGAAGCAACTGGAAAATGAACTGTTTCTATTGTAAGACCTGTGAAGATGCAGTCTTTATGTAAAGAAAATTCTTTTGCCCCCTTACAAAATGCTTAAAAGCAAAAATACTCACACATGGCAAGTCACATTGCTTTTCTTATTATGTGCTTGTAGGATGGACAGAACCCAGGTCCTCCACCACTGATACCAGGACTGGGGCAGCAGGGAGGACAAGGTCGTCTTGGCCCTCACAACCAAGGACCTGGTCTTAATAAAGGTAATTAAATATGTTGTCTGTTCTTCTCTGAGTAATTCTCTTAAAAGAGGCTGTTCTAGTGTGGTGCCTCTAGACAGAAAAGGCTACAGCAGAGCACAGGGCCTTGGCTGAGAGGAAAGCCTTCTGCAGGCTAAGGCTGGAATATAGAGAAAAGGTTTTTCCCAAAAAAAATTATTTAATGTGAAATGTATGGTGTATGCTTTGTAGAACTGTACAAACTAAAAGCATCCTAGAGAGTTTTTAGAAAACGTTACAGAAATCTGCTATGATTTTTTCCCCTCAAGGTGACTCCCGTGGCCCACCAAACCATCACATGGGCCCTCTCTCAGATAGAAGGCACGACCAGAACAGTGGTGGTCCTGATCATGGGCCTGAGAGAGGGTTGTTTCGAGGTGGCCAGGAGTGGGGTGATGGTAGAGACAGCAGGGGCATGCCAGATAGACGAGGACCTCACCCAGATTTCCATGATGACTTTGATCGACCAGATGACTTCCGTGACGACTTCCATCCAGATAAGAGATTTGGCCATCGATTACGGGAATTTGAGGGGAGAGGAGGGCCACCATTGCAAGACGAAAAATGGAGACGAGGTGGACCTGGGCCTCCCTTTCCTCCTGATCACAGGGAATTTGAAGGAGGGGGTTCAAACCGTGGGCCTCCTGGTGCTTGGGAAGGACGGAGACCTTCAGATGATAGATATCCACGGGATCCTGACGATGCACGGTTCCGAGGAAGACGAGATGAGAGGTAAGAATAAATTTACTAATCTTCTCTGGGTTAAAGGGTAAATGGAGGGAACTCTTTCTTCCTGGCTTCCTTTTCATTAAGGAGTCTATCTGTTTCAGATTTATAAACTGGAAACCAATAAGGAAATGAAAACTTTAATATACCTTGAGTATAGAGTCCATAAAAATCATTCAGTAATAGAAGAAAACTTGAAAAATGGTCATTGTACACAGCAGCTTCCGTGTCTTTAAACAGTAAGTAAAGAGAAGGGAGGAAATTTGTAGAGAAGATCCAGTGACACAGGATGAAGATTTGAGACCGTTTTGATGAAAATTGAGAGGAAACTTGAAGGTTAAAGTGACAAACTTTTGAACACTAGAAGTGGATTTTGAGACTTTGTCTCCAGTCACAAACTACAGCATGACTGTAGAATGAAATGTAATATACCTGTAAGGAGTGGGAACAGTGATCCCTACTATCAAATATAAGGGGCAGAGCTACAGCATCTGTTGGACTGTTGAGACTATTTTCTCATGTTTTTGCTTGTAGAAATTTTATTTCTCTTTCTGACTTATTTCTTAATGCCAAGCAAAGAACTCAAAAATAATCTAACTTACAGCAATGTCCATGCCATTGCTCACAATTTCCAACTAAATCACAAAGGGATGAATTTGCTTCTAGTTACCAGTATAAATATGGAGGAGTTACACTAAGTCAGCAAGATTAACTGTCATCAGAATTGCTCCAGATTCATGCTAGTTTAACTGAGTTAAATTTGGCCTCCAAGGTCTAAGCCTCTCACTGACCACCAACTCTATATGTATAAGAACATGTACTTGTACAAATATATTGTGGTCTCCACATAATGTGAATTTTCTGTGTTTTAGTTGCCTTTTTAATAATTTTCTTACATTCCTTTTACTTTGCATCTATACAGCTCTTCTTTTAGCTGTTTTCTACCTAGCTCTGTAAAGATGTACCTTCCTTTTGTGTGAAGAGTATGAAAAGAAATGAACAGTAACTAAAAAAAGGTAACAATTAAAGCCATTTAAAAAAAAGTAAAAATAGAGGGAATCCAAGCTGAATGGCCTGCATTATAGAATTCTAAAAGACACAGCAGACAACACTTTTAGAAGCTCAGTAGAGATTTTCAAAGCTTATATTGGAAATGCTTAGGGACTGGAAAATATTTGATGATGATCCTGACTTTTAAAAAGGTTTCAGGAAGAGTCCAAAAACCCTGTGACCTGTAAATCTGACTTAGGAACTAAGAAGAGTCTATTTGTCAGAGTACAAGTGTTTGTACAGAGTTTGGTTTAAAAGGAATCAGCACAGGGGTATAAAAGGCTTATTGTGCTGGCAAGCTTAATGAATTCCTGTGAATGAAGGTGAATTAGGTGCCATTTACTGCAGATGCTGAGGTGAACTTAAGAATCCCAACCACTCATTTAGCTGACTTGGTTTGGAATTTAGATTTTAACTGGTTTGATCAAGCATGACAGGGAAGTGCGTGTATGTGGGTTTCTCTCTAATTTCCCATCCTTTTCATCCCTGTCCTGTTCTTACTCTACCTTGTGCACATCAACATGATGCTTCTACCGCAGAGATCTGACTCTTCCTGCCTGCTAATCTGCACAGTGTTGTAGTTATGTGCATTAAGGTCCTAGGCCTCAAGGAAGAAGATCTGAGAGCAGTCAAACAGGAACTGAGCCCTATGCAAGGCAGGGTTTTACATGTGACTGATACGAAAAAGTGAAAAAGGATATACATAACACAATATTAGGAGTTGTGGTTATGTCAGGTATAGGTATGACAGATTTCAGAACTAAACTGTGTCCATAATGTTGCCTGGAAACAAAAGGAAAGGCCCTATTCCTGCTAGCCATAGGACCTTGTGTTGCAAGTCTTGGTAATTTACAAGCTACGCAGAATCACACCATGTCAGTATTAAAATGGGAGGCCCTCTAAAGAACATCTAGAGGACCGTGCTGTTTCAAGGCTGAACAATATTGCTATGTGGTTATTTGAACCATTTGTACCTGAAACTGTTCAGTTTGTTTCCCAAAATCATCCAGGTTAATGTAAAATGGTTCATTGTCCATACACAGCACTCCCTCCATCCACTGTTGTACCTATACAGGCACAGCAGCCTCCTCTCTGTATTGTGTTTGTTTTCTGGGAGGTGGAGACAGACCTATTGTTTTTAATTAAAAAAAAAAAAATGTAAAAGTTTAAAAATATTGTATTGTGTTATGACTACTGTTAAAATATTTAAATTTGTAATTAAAAGGTTAATGTTGTTAAAATTCTAAATAAAAGTATCTAAAGTTTTGCTTGTAATAGGATGCACTGTGTCGTTAATGAGCTGGGGAAGGGGATGTTGCACAAAGCCAACACAATCTGAGTATTACGGTGGTTACAGTTTGGCCAGTGTGGAACTGGGAAGTGAGGGGAGGCGGGGGGCATCAGTGTGAATGGGCAAAGAGTGCTGCACAATATCTGTTCTGTCACTGAGGGGTGGGCAGGAGCAGTGTGTGGGGTCGCACCGTTGAGGACTCCTGAACCAGTGTGCCTGCACCACCTAAACATCTCACCTGTGCTTGCACAGAAACTGGGCTGTAAACTGAGACAATCGTAACAACTGCTGCTAGTGCGCACTTTTGGAGTTGCACTAATACGCAGAATATATATGCACTTTTACAAGCACTCCAAGTGTTTACACTGGTAACGTAAAAAACCAAAACTGCTAGTATTCATGCAGCCATCTATAGGCTTACCTGAAACAGCACTCCCAGTTCATTACGAACAATTCTCTCTGAAGATCTGTTAAAACCCCAGTGCGATACTGGAGGAGCTATACTCATTTAAGATTTGATGCAGAAGGCAATCATACCAAATTACTGAAGGTGCCATGGTGCTTACTAGAAGGAAATTATCAACTTTAGTGTCATAACTACATTTTGCAAAACAAAATTCTTCATTATTGCAGCTGGATAAACTGCTCTTCAGGTTGTAGAATGCCACTGTGCACACTGTTCAGCAATCACCATCCCTACAGAGCCAAGTGCAGTCTAGATTCATTTGCTAAAATTGTAAACTTAGAAGAATGGAGAAAAAAAAGAGAATGTTCTAGCAAAAGAATCCCAAATCAATAGGAATGAGATACTGGAGTGTTTTGTTATAGCCATGACTCTCATAGATTGTATTTTTTCAGTTTGTTTTTATCACTAAAATGGAAGGGGAAAGTAAGACCACTGCAGTTAAGGGCAATTCACTTATACTTTTCCTTACCTTACCTTATATGTCATCACTCACTGACTGGGTTTTTCCCCCCTTTTCATTTAATGAACACAATATATTTGACAATATTTTTCTTGTATGAAAAACTGACACAATCAACAGAAGGAAATATGAGGGAAAACTATAAAAATGAATAAACGAAGTGCTTGAAGGCAGATGAACTGTCTTCCACCTACAAATCCTATTCTAGTAGCTGTATGTGCTCTAGTGTTAAGTAAAACAGTTCAGGAATTAGTTGATTATTAAACTGAAGCTGACTCAAATTCATCAATCTAAATTCTGCCTAAAAACCACGCTTGTCCCATGTTCTTTCTTGTAGCTTCAGAAGAGGAGGACCCTCGAGACATGAGGGCCGGGGTCCCAGGGGGAGAGATGGCTTTCCTGGCCCTGAAGATTTTGGGCCAGATGACACTTTTGACTCTCCAGATGAAAACTCAAGAGGAAGGGACCATGGTGTTCGGGGGCGAGGTCGTGGTGCTCTTAGAGGTGAGGGGAACATTATTCCACACTGAAACGCAAGGATAAGGAAGCAAAGATATTTCTTGGGCAAATTACAGTATACAATGTCGCTTCTCACTCCTGTCCCCTGCATCTCTTACTGCTCAGGAGGCCGGAAGGGTTTACTTCCTACTCCAGATGAATTTCCACGCTTTGAAGGAGGGCGGAAACCAGAATCCTGGGATGGAAACAGAGAACCAGGTAAAAAATTTGGTGAGGTTTGTTTTAGATAATAGACTTCTACAATATAACCACTTACAAAACATTTTTTTTAAAAATCACCTCTCTTTCCTGTACCTCATATGCTTGTTACCAGTCTTTTACCATGTGAAAAGCAAGATATAGTTCTTCAGACTTATAAATTTAGGAAAAAATTAACTATACAGAATTTAACTGGCTCTAAATGCAACTGTCTTGCTGAACAAAAAATTATTGTGGTCTCAAAGTCTTAAGTTGAATTCTTGTACAGCCCAGAATTGCCTATTGTTGTTACCTGGAGAATGACTGAAGCATATTTTGTGGGTGGGTTTTATTGAGATGTATATTAATGTCAATAGTAATCTTTCTCTTGGATGGCATCTTATCTATTGTTTGTAAAAATAATGTTTTCAGCTGCAGGGTCTGACAGCTTATTAGTATTTGCATTTGTGTTACTAATGGCAACTGTGGGGCAAAACTGAGTTTTAGAACGTCAGGGAGAAAACGAGCACAAATGACTCATGAATAAAAGATGTGATTGTCTCTAAAATACATGAAAATATTTTATACTGAAAAGAACACTTTAGATCTGTCACTTCTTTCTTTCCCATCATCTTTTAAACCTGGTTTACCTTTAGCTTTCTTACAACTTATTCATCTAATGTTTGCTTGCTTGCCTGTTAGGATGGGGGGAGGAAGCTTTATGTAATTTTAACTTAAAATTGCATGCCAAATAGCGTGGAAAGTACATAAATTTATGTGACTACCTCCAGAAATGAGGAATAGTGCTCAGATGAACATTACTTAATATCTGGTTTTTCTCTTCATGCTCAGGTTCCCGTCCAGATCACCCTCCTCACGATGGGCATTCTCCAGCTAACAGAGAACGTTCTTCTTCGCTCCAGGGCATGGACATGGCCTCATTGCCACCACGTAAACGTCCCTGGCATGATGGACCAGGGACCTCTGACCACAGAGAAATGGATGCTCCAGGTGGACCCCCAGAGGAGAGGGGCAAAGGTAAAAACCCCCCTGTATTGAAAACCTCATGTAAAACAGGTACATTTTTCAACCGTAGGCTTATCCAGAATTCCTTATCTGTTAGAGGGGATAAAGCTGAACTGGTGAATATTTCATCTTGCCAGCTGTGAAGCTTAAGACCAATCTTATAGGAATGTAAGAACAGAGGGATTTTCTGGGACATCAAATCCACAGCTTCTCTCCAGCATCATATAATCCTCTTCTTTATTACCCTGTTCAGAAGCAGTTAGTTTTTTGCTCCCTGTTACTCCAGTTGGAAAACTCACCAAGAGCTTTTTTCACTCGTAATTTTCAGAATAGTTATTTGTTAATATTCATGCTTGTGCTAGCATCCTTTAACTCAAATACCTTTCCTGTCTCAGCCTTCATTCTGTTGGACTCAATGAACCCTCACTTTTTCTAAGTCTTTCCTTATGAGTTCTGTACTTTTAAGAGCGTAAGCAAGGCCATCCATGATCAGACTAGAAGTCCATAAAGCTCAGTAGTTTGTCTTCAACAGTAGCCAGTAACACGTATTGAGGGAAGACTGTTAAGAACACACTCAGTCCGTAGTGACGTGTCCCTGAAATGCTCTTTAAACCTATGAAGATCAGTGACTTACTGAATTATTTTTATATTTAATGGCTTTTGACAGTGACTTTTTGTGTGCTTCTCTAATTGCTTTAATAATCATATAAACTTTTGACATCCACATCATCTGCGGACAGAGCTCTAAAACTTAATTGCTGTAGACTACACTTTAAAAAAAAAAAAGGAAGGAAAATGTTTTTCTCATCTCAAGCCTATTGTTTACTTATTTCATTCGATGATGTCTTGTTTTAATTGGAACACTTGAAAGTTGGTTCCTGTTATTTCTGAATGCCATCTCTGACTGCATCAAACTCTTCCATTTCCAACATGAACTAGCTCTTCTCCAGGTTAGAGCTCTGATCTCTTTAGTTGTTCTCTCCGGAAAGTTGTTCTGTATCTTTTACTATCCTTACTATTTTCAATTTTAATTTATCCTTTTGTAAATTAAACAGGGTAACTATGAATTGCATACACTATTAAAGATGTGGTTTAACTATGGATTTCTACAGTTCACTTGGGTTTGTTCTGTTTTCTCCATTCTTTCCTAATAGCTCCTGATGTCAGATTTCCCCTCTTTAACTACTAAACAGTCAGTCACATGGTGCTGCCATGCAACTAACTACTGTAACCCACAAAATACATTCTTTTGGAGTTAGCATCTGGTTCAGAGCCTATTACTGTGTATGCCATTTCCACAGTCATCCTATTAGCCTTGCACCAGTTCTTGATCCTTTTTCTTCTTACGACTCTCAGGGTTGCCGTTGTCTTTTTTTAATGCCGTCTTTTTTTTTAATGTCATCTTTTTTTTTTTTTTTTAACATCGTCTCTTTTTTTTTTTTTTAATGCCATCTCTTCTGTGTTTTTAATGCCCTTCTATTGACTACCCACTGTTAGGTAATGATCAGTGACAGAGATCCTTCTCAGTTGCTTCCAAATGCTGAAATTTTTGTTGTTAGACTTCTACTGCACAGTTTTGTCTTTGAAGCCACTGAATTTCATTCCACTTCTCTTACCGTTGTCCTGAAGTTCACATAGTTTTAACTGTATGCCTCTCTGTCCTCCTCTGCATGGACTGTTTTTCCAGTATTGTATTAACAGCAGGTTTTATCATTCATTCACAGATGTTTTTAATAAAACCCTGCTGGTAAACTCCCTCTGTATCAATATTTTTCCTTTCAAAACTGTATACTATGATTCTCATTTAGCCAGCATCTTATCAATTCTGTAAGGATTCCTTCTCCAGCTTCAACAATAATTTGTGATAACGCTATCAGATTCTTTATTGAAGTCAAAACAATAGTTAAGTACCACACTTCTTGTGCCTAGACAACTCATTAATGTAACAAAGAAAGTTTAGAAAAAAATGGCAGAAAGCCTGATAAACAAAACACGAACAATACTTTTTCATATGTCTGTAGCACCTTCAGTTGTATTGGTAAAGTCATTTGAAGATTAGAACTTCATGAATTATGAACTCTATGAAACAATTTGTTCTCTATTTTACACAGAAACAAGCAGAGTTAACAAAAAAATTACTAAAGTGGAGCAAAAATACCCTAATTTAGTTGTAGCACCTGTCCATAAAGTACTGTTACCATTAATTTTTTCCAAAATACTGCTTGTTATTTTGAGCTACTGACTTCGGGGGGGTTTATGTTAATTTAAATATAAATACTAAAAAAGATCTGTGAGAAGTATAAACTCCAGTTCCTGGCAGTAAGAGCTCATGTAGTTTATGCTCCTGGGTAGTAGTAAAACAGAGCATTTTCCCATTATTTCTAGAAAAAAAAACAAAACGTCACTCAATGTCTTCATAACCAACCTCAACTGACTGACCCATCAGTGCAATGTCCCTCTTTAGGGGGGAAAAAAAAAAGTATTTTGCAATAAAAATATACAGAGAAAGACAGATGGTGTTAAAGCATAAGAATCAGGTATGCCTGGCAGTTTTGAGGATACTGTGACTATCACTGATCTAACTTACTTCATTCAAGTGATTGTCGACTGTATCAGAGATAATCTCCTTTAATTCCCAGGGAATTGCTTGATTGCTGTCCATCTTCTGGGCTGTAGTGGAGACACTTAATCTATGTTAAAAAAAAAAAATCATATAGAGGGAGGAGGCATAAAAATAACAGGTCTCAATTACATTTGATCTGTGAATGATAATACCACAGAAGAACTAGCTAAATATATGGTGTGTCTGAGAAGAAGCATGGCTTAGACTTCAACAACAGTAACTGATTATGCTTCATTTTTAGGAAGAGGAAATTCAGGACCTTCACAGAGAGCGCCAAAATCTGGAAGATCTAGTTCTTTAGATGGAGACCATCACGATGGATTCCACAGGGATGAAGCTTTTGGTGGAGGCCCTGCAGGAGGCAATAACCCTTCTCGAGGAGGAAGGAGTGGAAGTAATTGGGGAAGAGGAAATAACATGAACTCTGGTCAGTCAAGAAGAGGATCATCTAGGGGTGGTGGAAGAGGCCGATAGAAGAGGCTTTGACTGGGTCACACCCAGTCCTTGCTGGACAACATTTATATAGATTGCTACTCTGGACTCAAAAGTAACCATGCAACACCACAAACCTGGACTCATAACTGCGATAAATGCATTAGTTCCTAACAAGGATCTTTTCCTAGATCAATCAACTGTGACTAGCTGCAATATTGTAGCTAGCTTTCTGTTTTGTCCTCTCCACCCCTTTTCCTCATCTTCTTTTACCTACTTTGTTTTGTGAAGAGCTGGAATTTTTTTAAAGTGGTGTAAGACATGGAGCACCTCAACAGATTTCAGTTCACCTCCAGACAGAAAGTTGTTTCTATATGTACAGTTTGTCAGAAGAGTTATGTTGTTTTTGTATGAATACAGAATGTAATTTGCTCAAAAATTAACAAAAAATCAACACAGTGTGTGATTCTTTACTCACCTCTAACTATAAAGAGGGTTGTCTTTAGGCAAACTTGTGTATCACATGGAGCAACAGAACTACCTCCTGAAATCTCAACCCTTTAAAATACTAATAGCTCATTCCTAGTTTTCTGGTTTATCATGTGTAGAGGACTTTCATTTTCACCTTTAGCCACAGCTGTCTACAGATTACAAGTGGTGCTGACGTTAAAATTCCAAAACACGGGAAATCACCGCTGCTTGCTAGTCTACCGTCCTGAAAGAGAAAAATGTGGAACATGATTTAGAAAGAAGTTGTCATAGATATAGCATGAGTTACAACCTGGACTGGTAGCAAAATAGACATCTGACAAATACTGTCAGTCTACCCTTCACCTGGCCAAGTCAAATATTTTTGTTCAAAACAGCATCTGTTCATAGAAATTGAGGAAGAACAAAGTTTAGCAGCTTGATTAATATGGATACATATGTTTTACAATGGTTGTAGGATGCATTGCTTAAAGATATGGGTGTTCAGTAGAGTCTGGTGCATTCAAATGCTGAAGTGCAAACCTCAATAGCTGATCACTTTCATCTTAATATTTTTAAAGGATTTTCTTCTTTAGGATATTGTTTCCTAGTTTTACTAGGGGAGGAGGGGTTATTCCCATTTCCCACAATAAAGTGGCTTACAACTATAAGTTTCTGTCTTCCCCATAAATCATTCATATTAATCATCTCCAGTCACCAGGTTCAAAAGGCTCCTTTAATACCTAAAGCCTCAATGAAAATTTTATCATGTAAGTGCATATTCTAAAGCCAGCTCTCAGGAAGATTTTATGTTAAAAGTGTGGGATATAATGTATAATGAAAAGTATCACTACCATGCTTCCCTCCCCCCACCTTGAATTTCATGTTATAATATTCAGGATAATATGGCAATGTAGTTCTATAGCTGACAAGGCTACTGCAACAAGAGCAATACAGGGCAGCTATTTTATCTGGCTTGTCATACAGTCACATTTACTAAAGACTGGCTTAAGTCCTGATGACCTATCTTATTCAAAGAGATGAAAGCATAGATGCTTCACTGTTGTTCTCTTGGTTCAGTCACTAGTAGGGGTTTTTCTTCCTTAGTTTTTAATTTGTAGTGTATAAAATGGCACTTGGAAATTATAGTAACTAACTCTGATCATTAGCCTATAAAATCCTTGTCATGGGGCTCCAGGGAGACAGAATGGTTGTAAAGGAATTAACTAGGAAACAGCTGAGATGCACCTGGTATGACACAGTTTATCCTTTGAGGGGAAGAAAAAAAAATTGCTTTTTACCTCTGAGGAAGGGCTTTGGTCACTACTGGTATACGTCTGGGAGTTAGGATCTATCCTGAAGTTGTAATGATAAATACAAATGATGCAATCATTAGGAAAGGGGAAAGCTTGCCCCCCCCCCCTTTTTTCCTGTTTTTAAACAAGCTGAATGCATGTTTAAAGGGCTGAAAGTTACTTTTGTCTAATAGTTAAGACTATGTGATTTAGAGGATGAGCTTTAGTCCTTAATTAAACCACAGTCCCTACCAAAACAAGTTAGAAGAGTGCACCTAAAAACAGGAAATGTAGCTTTCCCTATCTAGACAAAAGGGAGTATGTTTGTTTTTCCTCTGATGGTTGCTTAATTCCTTAAACCACTATGGTACCTGATGTTAAGTGATATTCTTCATTAAGGGGCAGCTTTTTTAAATTAAGATGTAAAATAGTCCACAATTACAGAATATACATAAGAAGGCATAAGAAAATTGCGTAATTAACTAGCTTTTGTATAAAATCTTAGAAGGTGACAGCATAGCAGGAAAGAGAGAAGCAGCAGCTTCCCAGTCCATGATACCATTATCCACTATTGCTGAAAATGGATAAAATTACTTAATGGGCATATACTTCTGTACTCTTCAGGTCAAGTCCTTTTACTAGTGCTGCATGTGGAATCCCTGTGCCCTACCTGCTCGGTTGTATCTCCACCTTGTCTAAGGTTTGTTTAATTTGATCCTGCTGTTACGAGTAAAGTTAATTGTATATACTATAGCTTAGAAGTTGTAAAAATGAAAACTAATTTAATGCTATTCAGATAGCTCTGATCTACATTTTTAAGGAAAAAAAAAAGTGACCATTAGTGGAATGTCTATACTGACATTTGGTACACAAATAGTTTTATTAAAACAATTTATGTACATTTAAGTACCCCCATTTAACAATTTCAGTTTCATTCAGAGGAAGAATTAGGTGAATATGCTAAACCCTAAGTAGCAATAGTAGATAAATATTGCAGTGTTTGGCTTTATTTTGTGTATGAAGCATGTGTACTCAGTGAGATACTCTTAGGCTCTGAGCAGGTTAGGCCTGGTAGTCCCATTCATCTGCAGTAGTGCGGCATACAGCCCAAGCTGAATTACCAAGCTCCCAGCACGGACCGTTAGCCTGAATTCAGCACCTTCCTAAGGCTGCTTAGTTTCTTCATCAAACCAGAGCTGTGCTAGCTGAAGCAGGCTCTAATTAGTAGCAAATCTATTTTTGAAGGTCATGCTGTGAAAACCAGGCAACTCCTGCCCAAGTTGTGACAGTAAAAAATACATATATTTGCTACCTTACCACTGCTGTAAGGTAACAATGCCTGCGAAGGCCAAGGCTCTTAACTAAGATTAGCACCTTTTATCCTGTCATTGTCATGGAAGGAAAAACTAGCCTTACAATTATGGGTAGTTTTTGTGACCCACAGACCCAGGGAAGTTTGTTTCACTTACTGGATGGTATTTTAAAGATTATTTTTTTAGAAAGAAATGCAGTTCAGCAGCACATAGTATTCATATTCACTGCTGGTCTGAGGTGCCTCATGGCTGCTCTATACAGCCACTGAAGTATGTGTTCAGAGTGTAGGGGTCGGCACAAAAATGGGTTAATAGCAGTTAAATATTTCTGAACATTCACCCCACACTTGATCAGATTTTGCTAAATTGTCTCTGTGTTTCAGCATTGGTCAGCCCTACGCACCTCAGCTGTAAGATACTTGCTTTTCACATAATGGGCAAGTCAATAATTACATTTCATCGGCTCTGTAAGCTCACTCACGTTTTGAAGTAGGCTGCAGCAGCCACATGGTCCTATACTGGAGGTAGGAAAGGGGGGTGCTGCCAGCTCCCACCCAGAGCAGGAGAGACTCCATACCATGGCTACCGAGCTGACTCTGCAATAAGGCAAAATCCCGTGCTCGGGGACGGCTCAGCAAGCTGGCACCCACACCACTACACCTGAACACAGCAAAACGAGTTTAGAGTCACTGCTGCCGTTCCCGGGTGCCAGCCGCTCCTTGTCTTGCTCAAGAATCGGCGAGGAAAACCCAGCAAGGGACTCGAAGGAGGTCAAGAGAAGCTGTCTGAGGCGGCGCCATCCTCATCCCCGTCCTCGGAGAGGTGATTTCGCGCCTCGGCTGGCGCCAGCTTGAGTCTCTCAGTCCTTTCGTCCGAGTCCCGCCGGCCTGCGGCCGGTCCTCCCCCCGTGGCGGCGGCACCGGGCTCACACCGGCAGGGCTTTGCCGCGGCGGCGCAGCGCAGCGCTGAGGAGGCTGCCCAGGCGCCGCAGGCCGGCGGCGCCCCCGGGTAGCGCGACCAGAAGCGCGGCGGCGGCAGCGCCCAGCTGGAGGGCAGCGCCCAGCGCCGTCAGGAGGGTGCTGCGCAGCCCCAGCGCCGCGTAGAGGGTGCCGCCGAGGGCGCCGAGATAGAGGAGGAAGCCGCGGTTGGGCTCCCGCAGCAGGCGGGAGGGCCCGCGCAGCAGGGCGGCGGCGCCCAGGGCGCAGAGGGAGCCGAGGGACCAGAGCAGCGCGAACTTGCGGGCGCGGAGCAGCAGCAGCGGGGCGTACAGCGCGGCCAGCCCGAAGCAGAGGGCGGCCAGCAGCAGGCACAGCCCGCTCCCCGCCAGCCGCTGCCAGCGCGACAGACCCGGCAGGCACGGGTCCGCCTCGGTCGCCCACGGCCAGTTCGACCCTGAGCTCAACACCGACCCGGGCACCGCCGCGGCGGGGGGGGCACCGCGGCCCGGTTGGAAGGGGTTCAGCGGGCCCAACCAGGCCCTCAAGCCGTCGCTCCCCGCCTCCTCCTGCGAGCAGCCGGCGCGCGGCGGCGCGGGGGCCGCAGTGGAGCTGCCGGTGGCAGCGGCCTTTGACTGCGCGAGGTACTCCTGCAACTGCCGGCCCAGATCCGCCATGGCGGAGCGAGGACCCCTCCCGGGCGCTACAAGAAGCCGCCCGCCACCCTCGCCGCCATCTTGTCGAGTAGCTGCATCCGGGTTACCGGCCATCTCCGAGCGGCCCGCCCTCGCGGGTGGGGGGGGCGCGCGTGCGCGCGGGGCTGAGGAGGGGAGGTAGGGAGAGCAGACCGCCCTTACCCTGTGGTATGCGGCGGGTGGTGTCAGCTTTGGGACTTGGAACTCGTAGCCTTAAAGGAAAGGCAGATTTGTTTGACAAAAATAGCGGGGAAGCCTGTCAGGCAGGAAGTACCAGGGGCGATCGGGGGGGTCATGTCGCAGCTGGAGGGGGAGCCCGCTTCAGCTGCTCCTCATGAAGCAACTGAAAGGGTTTGGCAGCTTACGGTTTCAGCAGCAGGAAAGAAGGTAATGCCACATTCAAAACGGAGACTGGTAAGAGAAAGATGATGTTTGAGATCACAGGTAGCCCCATGGGACGTCGCAGGCAAGAGGATGGTTCACCCAGGGTGATGGCCCAGTGGCTGAGAGATGGCTCAAGGCCGACTGCTGCCCTGTGCCACGGTCCCTCAGACACCCTTAGCAGCACCTGCAGCCTCCTCACATGCAGTCTAAGTAATCTCTGCTCTGTAAAGGAGAGCTGCAAGAGTAGAGATGTTACATGTTGGCACCCAGAAACCATTACAACGGGAGAGACTAGAGATGCAGGGGATGACTAAGAGCTTGTCTGTTTATTATTGTGCCCTCAGGCAAATCTGTTAAATCGTTGGCTGTTTGTTAGTCAGATTACTTATTACCCTTTCCTCAACTGTTAAACCAAAGTAAGAACATCTAACTCAGTTCTTCATCCTGGTTTAAATAGGTAATAAAAATATCAAACGCTAATTTAACCTGTATGATTCTAAATGTTTACTGCAGGGCTGAAAAATGAGATGTTTGGACACCAGGAAACAAAAAGAGCACAGAGCTTCCATTATCAGTCCTGACCTTGCAACAATATCCATAGCAATGGTGAGTCACATCATGCTAGGCTGCCTTACAAGATGCAAATAAAGTTTGAAATCGCTTTTAGTCGGAAGCTCCCTGTCCCGTTTGGTGTATCACTTCAGTATTGATACGTTATACATTGATAGTCAGAGAATATAAAATTCGTTTTAGTGCTCAGGACAAAGTTCGATCCATCATCGGCAAGAAAGGATTCGATGTTACTGAAAATGTCACACGTGGAAGTGTCCTCGTTAGGGGGCGCTACTCCTCTTGTTTTGCAGCAAAGGATGCCACTTAACCGCTTCCAGGTTAACTTAACGTCTTCCAGGCGTGTCTTCAGCTGCCCCGAGGGTAAAAGGCGCTGCGGAGCCGTCTGTCCCTCGCCTCGGAGGTGCGCAATGAGTGTAAATGTCTGCCGCGGCAGGCAGGAAGCACAGCTTCTTTGTTCACAGGAAAAAATGTTCTATCGATGAGGTGTGTCAGATACAACTGTACACCAGGTAACGGCTTCGTGATAAAGCCGTACCGCCACCGTTTCCCCTCTCCCTCCCGGCTAGTATTAGCTGCCCAAGCGTTACTACCAGGTGGGGCCGGGCAGTAGCCTCGGTGGCGGGGTGGGAGCCGTGCCCGGTGGAGGCGGGCCCGCTCCGCCACTTCGCTGTTCCGTATTTCTTTCCCTTTATAGGAAAAGTATGCGCGGGGCCGGGGGGGCCTGCCCTGAGTCACCGGGGGCTGGGGCTCCCGCCCACGCCTACGGGGCCCGGGCCGCCGCCGGGCCGGGGCGGGGTTTGTGCTGTCCACTGGGGCTAGAGCCGCTGCTCTGAATCGCTCATCCCGCCTGGTAGCCCCTCCGCCAAGAGCCCGGCGCCGGCCGGGGGCCCGCCGCCATGACGGGCAGGTAAGGCCGGGGAGGGGGGCACGCAGCCCGGCAGGGGAGGCCCGGGGAGCCCGGCCGGTAGGTGGGTGGGCGAGTGGGGGTCGGCCCCGTGCCCCGGCGCGCTGTCCCTGTGGCAGGCGGTGAAGGGTCGGGAACAACTCCTTTTTCCCCTGGGCGAAGCGGCGGCGTGCCCGGCAGGAAGCCGTCGGGAGAGAAGACGTTGTCCTCCTGTGAGGTTCAGGCGGAGCGCGGCGCGATGCGGCCGGGGGAGGCCGGCTCCCGCACCGCCCGCGGCTCCGTGCGATGGTGGAGTGGGAAACTTGACCTCGTGGAAGAGCTGCTCCGCTGTGCCGTAGCCCCGCACGGCGACACAGCGAAGGGCGGCGGGGAAGAGCAGAAACAGAGTTGGGAAGGAGCAGCTGTGAGTCTGAGTAGTGTCTGCCCAGCAGCCAGCCTCCCTGCAGCCGGGCGGCGTGGCTCCGGCGCTGACAGCCTGCTCCCGCTGTGTGTCGCACTTCGGGGCGCCTCTGATCTACACGTTGCCCTCTGCTCACACATTCGGTCTCCTCTTTTTCGGGCTGGCCTTGGAATTACATGTTCCAAGAGCTGTTTAAATCTGGAGCTTGGTTCTCCTCCTACGCTGTCTGACACTGGAGAACTCTGTGAAGTCACGTAATTGACAGAAGTAAATGAGAAAAGCAGTGGGGAAGGCATTTACTGGCTTCTTCCGTGGGTTTGCACAAATGCTTTAGTGTCTCTGGTCACTGTGTTCTCCCATCTGCAAAATAAAACCCAGACGTTACAATGCAATTTGTGAAAATAAGCTTGCTTTTGTAAATGCCCTGAACATGCATGAGAAGTAATATTAAAATTGGTAGGATATCATTTTTAGGATAGTCACCCTGAATGTCCTCCTGAATGCTGCTGTTGGTATTGTAATCCTGAAGCATTGCTTTTCGACTAGGAATACTGAAATGGATCTGGAGTAGTTTGTGTACAAGTATTCATTTTTCTTTTGTGTAAACTCTTGACGTTGGTGTTATGCAGCTTCTATTCGATGTAGGTCGTGTTTAGTGGGTTGTTAGGTATGAGAATGTACTGAATAATTGCTATATCCTCAGCTATGATTTGGGTGAGTGTTATTTTTGCTCTCTGTGATGATGAATTGGATGTTGATGGGTGGTTTTACATGCTCAAATCACTTTTGTTTTTTGCCTCCTGTCTTGACATTACTTTGTCTTTTCTGTCTTAATGGTCCCTTTTTTGTTCTTCTGACATGTGAAATAAGTGTGTATTTACAAGTTTCCTTACAGCTAGAGGAAGACTCAAGAGTCTTAAATGTTCACAGGTCACGGTTACCCATGCAGCTCCTAAATGGGGACAAGATGGGGAGGACTTGGGAAGAATTGTGGCTGTATGAACCAGTTGATTTTATTTTTGTAGAACTGTGGTGTAGTACTGTTTAGAATGACATGTTTATCTCACGTGAAATTGCTCAGCTGCAGAGGACAGTGCCTGTGGACAGTAATCCTTGTTGTCTTCTCTGCATGCTTCCTCAGAAATCTACCTATTAAGGTTCAACACTATATTCAGAGAGAAGCTATGACGTGAAGCGTGAGGCTTGGTAGAGAGTTCCAAGATAGCTGAGGCACTGCAGAGTGTGCAGTTCTTCAGCGTAATGCAGAATTTCAGTCTCCTTTTCCTCAGATGTACTTCAGAGCGTTGTTAAAATGAGCGGGCTGTGGCTTTAGCTTTTGAAAAGTGAATGCAAGTGTTACTTAATGTCTTCAGAAATGTTTGTCCCAGAAAGTTTGTCAGCTATGAAAATTCCTAAATTTCTGTCTGCTGTTGTTCCTAGGACAGAATGATTAACTGCTCTATCAGACAGCAATTCAGCTGACTTTTTCCTTGGTAATAGTATAATCCATTTAGGGTAGCAGTTTCCCAGCAAAACAAAATTTGTACTTTTCAGTGTGTGTGAAACATTGCGTTGTTCATCATGACCTTGCATGACCAATGCCATTTGACAGACACTATGTTGTTTTCAGGCTGGGACAGACTCCTAAGTCCTTAGAAAGAATTCAGTATCCAGAACATACTTCCTTAGATCCACCTACAGGTCACTCTGCAGAACTGTGGCCAGATGTTTGATGTTTGTTATGTGATAGGTCTTAAAATCTGTCAACATTACGTAATCGAATGTTCTCCAGCTTTTGAAATTCAGGGTTTTCAGGGTTCCAGGAAGAGATGAACTGTTTCACAGCTGGAGCATCCCCACAGTGTCAATCATGGGAACCTTTCAGAGCTGGGAATGTGACATAAACGCGCCTCTGGTCTTGAAACTGTTGACGCAGGGAAGGGAATGATTTTGTTGTGTTACAGCGTGTTAAAGCAAAGACTGGAGAACATGAAGTGCTGACACATTATTCTTTTTCACTTCACCTTTCTTGTCAAATAGAAACAAAAAGACTTGCTTTCAGGTACTATGATTACTGATGCATCATCAGTGATTAAGATAGATGAAAAATAACCCCATTTTAATTTTTAAGTGTTTTGTCCCGTTTAGCTGTAGAGGGTGTCTCCTGAATTTAAATAGTTGCAGTAATTTGATTTACTGATTTTTAGCATTAGGGAAAAACATAATTCCAGAAAATACAAAGAAAGATGTGCACTTCTATGTATTCATAGTAGAAAATTATTAAAAATAGGTGTCTATTTAGCAAATGAAATTCAAATATTACACGTATCGCAAGTTACATTGTTACAATGTGAGTATTGTGTTTTGTTACAGAAATCAGCAAAGTAGATCATTGGAATTTGCAAATAGTAATTCTGACTGCCATACCTTGGCTGAGCTATTTCATTTCTCTGTGTCTTGACTAAATTGGCTGATATAGTCCCTAATTTCAAGAGCAGTCTGTGGTTTAAAGGGAAGCTGTTAACTTAACCCCAAAAAAAAGAATCACCCTTTCTTTGACTATATCTGTTCCAAGTAAGATCCAAAGATAACAAGACAGAAAGAAATTATATATATGTATTTTAGTTTTATTAAGTTACATGCTGTTTAACTACATTTGGAAATAAACTCTGCATAAGAGATAATGTGTTAAGCAACCTTTCTATATTTTGCAGTGTTGAGAAGTACAATTTATGTGATTTTTTTTTTTGGTGCCTTTAGAAGTATACTATGGTACTCTCTTACCAATGAGTAAGTTAGACTGCTTCTGTAATTTGTATTTGATGTCTTTGGTCTGTCTCTCCATTTTGATTTTTGCCTTTTCAAGGATTGTTGGGGTTTGGTGGGGGATGTTTTGGTGGTTGTTTTTTTGTTTGGTTGGGGGGTTTCTGTTGGGATTTTTTGGGGGTTGGTTGGGGTTTTTTTTGATACTGTGCTTTGCCCTTTTGTCTTTGTTGTTTGCGATGGACTTATTCCTAAGAAAGAGGATCAGTGAATGACTAGTGAACAAAACATTGTCAAATGCCCAAAGTAGAAAATAAACCAGAATTGAAGATAATTTTCTTTAAGACTTTACTGCTGTGGTGTTGATTAGAAAACATAAAGGTAAAAAATGCCTGTGCTGCTTTATTTTGCCTTTAGAAATTAATCTAATACAAAGCCCAAGGAAAAATGTTTCCTAAGTGCATGTTTCGGGCATAATTATTTTTGTAAGAAATTTTTGTTATCACTATACTTGGTCTAATTGGGATCTGGATACGCCTATGTACTTCCTGCAGTCAACAAAAGAAGAACAGCTGCATTCACAGATCCGCTTATTGATTGTTCCTAATCCAGTTGAGGTAAGAAATAAGAATATATTATTTTCGATTAGGCTAGCATTTGACTAGTTGCTTTTTAATTCAGTAGAGAGCTGCTGCTGTGCATGTGCTCCATTTTATGAAGCAATTGCAAGTAAAGTGGTTTGAAGGAGGAGGAGGGAGTATAAAGGTTGATAATATTAAGAAAGGTTCTTGGTGCTGACTAAAAAGTACCTGCATCAAACTAAGAGATGTCTCATGTCTCTAAGTTATAAGCAGCCATTTCTGCTCTTCTGGGTTGAAAAATGTGGATTTAATCTTATTATCTTTCCATCTAAATCTGCTCTCTGAGGCTCTCTAGTTAGAATTTAGCTTGTTGGAAGGTCCTCAGTACTCTGTGGTGGAGACATGGAGGTGCTTCTTTGATGAGAACTTGTTAATGCCGAAGAGAAGTCTAGCTTTCTTTGCTTTGGCCCAGAAAGTAACCAGCTGTAAGGTTTTGGCATCGACCCTGTCTCTTAAAAGTGATCTGTCAAGAGGGAAAGAAAAACAAACCCATGCATTTTCACTTTTTATGTGCAAGGCAGCAAGAGAGGAATGAGTGAGCAAGCTTGTACTGGGGGATGGGAAGACAGGATGGTTATTGTTTCGAATTCCCCCCCCCCCCTTCAATCCCCTCATCTTCCCCTTTGAAGAAGAGAGTCATACTTTTCTGTGGAAGAGTGGTTATTTGAAAACCAATAAAGTCATGTCATATGAGTCAGAAGGGTAAAAGCTTAGGTTGTTTGAGAGAGGAGATTTTTAGCCAGATTGCTTGAGGTTAAGGGAGACTAATGTTGAAGTGATTTAATATTTTGCTTTGTGCTAAAAGTAAAAAGGTGATTTAATATTACATTTTAAAAGTGTTTTATTGCTCTAAAATTTAAAGGGTCAGCAAAAACACCCTGTATGGAGGACATTTTTCTTCTTTCATGAAGTTGAAATGCATAAAGCACACATGCAACTCTGAAGGAAGTGATAGTGGCAGATTGCTGTCAGAGGTCAGGAGCCTGAAACTCCCAATGAAATGCGGGTGAATTGTAGGTTTGGAGGTTAGTGATTGCTAGTTTTGAAAGCATGATGTTCTTTATTTGTGCCTGTTCTCTAGGTCCCATTAAATCCTGTTTTTCTTTAAAGGATGGAAGGGATCTCTGCTGGTTTGTACTCATTTAGTACTTATGAAGTCCTTGCTTCTACTTTTTTTTTTCCCCTCTATAGCTTGCCAGGCTGTAGTCATAGAATATGTTTTGCTCTCATGCTACAAAAATCCTAATTTTTTTAGAATTTACTAAAAAATAATGTGTTGGTAATGACTCTTGAGATGTTTTTCATGGTGATGCTGATCATATGACACTGACTCAGATGTTCCCATCCTCCAGTCCTTTTCCTTTGTTCTCTTAAAAATTGACTTCTTTATTCTCAAATTTTTACTCTTTCTGCCACCCTATATCAGCTCAAGCCATTTGTGCTCTGTGATCCTCTTTCTCTCTTGCAGGGGTGGGTGGAGAGGGGGAGTAGTAGAAAGGGCAAACTCCTGTTTGAAGGCCCTGTTTAGTTCCCAGCAGAGCTCTGGAGGCTGGAATGCCAAGTATGTTCCATCTCCCTGCTTCCTGGCCCTCTGCTGCTTGCCACTTCCACAGATTGGAGTGTGTCCAGAGAGCAAAAGTCTTCACTTTTTTTTTTTGTTTTTTGGAATATGCTTTATCCAAATGGAAGGACCAGTTCTGTTGTTTGAGGTATTCTTAAGACATTGCGTGATGCAGCAGCCTGCAGGGAACCACTTCAGAGATGGAAGGGTCAGATGCTGATCTGCAGTAAAGTGTTCATTGTCAAAAGATCTAGTAATTGATTTTGCTTTTCTGATTCTTTGTTGCTTTGATCAGAGAGGCTTCTTGAATTAAGTGGATTAATTACATGAAGACTCGGGATTTTTTTTTATTTCACTTATGAAATTTATACATATATATTATGCAAGTCTAACACAGAATTAGTTGCTGATGTAGATGCCTATGTGCTGGCCTAAATAGGTAGTTACTAGTAGAATACAGGAGAGAGGTTGTCTGATCTTTTAAGACTGTAGCAGAATGGCAGATGAATTGTAAGAAACAATGCTCAAGCAGGAGTCTATGCATCCTGCTTTAGCTCTTCTAAAATATAAAGACAACTCCCAAAAGGAAGGTGACTCATTGAATATGTGTTGCTAGTGTCCGCTACAGTAGTCTCTCTGCATTCCCCTTCACAGTGGTATTGGGTACCATGGCTGGCCTGAGACTTCGGGGGTTGGCATCCTCCAAACTTTTTCAGCGCCGGCAGGATCGGCTAAGTGGCACAGGGTCACTCCTGAGCAACAGGACAGATACAGCAGCTGGGATACGTGGGTATGTCTCCGAGATGAAGGGAATGGTATTGTTGAAGCATTTTCCAGGATTTGATAGATGTTTGGTTTTGTGGTGGGTTTTTTTTTATTTAAAGCGGGAATTGTCTGCACACAGCCAGAGGGGATGAGGTCTGTTTATTTTCATTTCCAAGTAGATTATGAAAGAAAGGACTTTCCTGATGAGGAAGCTTTCAGTTTTTAACAATAACAGGAAAGCAACAATGGATAACCTTTCCTGTTTCAAAGCACTGTACTAGGCTGTTCAGAACCAACATTATTGCTAGTCCTGTTGACGGTGAAGTATTTGGGCACTGTGGGAATAAAGACATGGTGCAATGCAGTAATTTTTCAAACTGCCGATAAAATTCTATTGTTCCTCAATTTTTAGGGCTCAGTAGTCCACTTCTTCACCTATACTGTTAATAGCAAGCTAGTTGAATTTAGTTTTTGTAAATAACTCCAGTCCAGCAGAAACTGAAACTTCCAGTTGTAGCTCCTTCTTGAGACTTTTTAGAACACATCAACCAAAGCTTCTTAAATCTGCCAAGATAATTCCATTACTTGATTTGATAATTAGCCTTCCTGTACTTGCTTCAGATCAGAATTTTACTTTATCAGTTTTAATTGAAGTTAATTTTGGGCAGGAGAGAAATTAATAGGGGTTAAATATAACTTAGCTTCTTGCATTTTGGGAGGACTGTGAGCTGTGGCAGCAGCTATATGGGATCTGAACTCTGTCACTGGGGAGAGCAGTGAACATGCAGGAGAAGAGGTTGTTTTCTGGCAGTCAAAAGTTTTGAATTTCAGTCTTGTCTTAGCTGGAGAGAGACCTGATGTTTACCTGTAATCAAGCAATTGGTTTGGCTTCTCAGTTTGAACTGTAGATCCCTCACTCTAGAACCTTACTTTTCCCACTATTTTCCTTTTCACCTATAGCTACTATAGTTTAACCTATAGTTAGTTGATAAATCTTCAGTTTTTCCGACATGAAGTTGTGGGTGTGAGTGTATGAGAATTTAGTGAGGAGGGGAGTAAGAAGGTAGTGAAAGAAATTTTGATGCCATTGAGTGGAGTGGATGCTGTTCAGGAAGAATTAGCATAGAAGGGACTGGTGAGAGAAAAGAAAATGAGCATTGAAAAAGCAGCAGTGGAACACAAACAGCAGAGTGTGAGCTAAAGATAGGAAGGATGAGGAGATAAATGCCCAGACACAGTCATCTCACATTGTCAAAATGTAATTTGCTTTCAGTTATTTGACTGTGTTTCTCTGTCACTTGTAAGAGCCTTCCAGAAAGAAGGTGAAGGCATGATATTTTTTCCTATGATTTCCAATTATTATTCGTAATAATTTTTTCTAAGTTTGCAAACTTGACAAATTTTTCAAGCCTTTTTTTTTAAGAGTTTAAAACTCTCTCTTTAGTAGATGTACTTAATCCGCTATGCAGAAAGAATGCCCTTTTCTGAACAGAGTATTTGTAGTGTGTTACACTAGTATGTTTTGCAGGAGAGCAAGGTTAATTCTTGTTTACCTTCTGTGTCAGCTAGATTTCAGGGGCTGGCACTTGGTGTTTGCAAAATGCTTATCTGTGTGAGAGCTCTCTTTTTTAAACCTATGTTATTAAGTGTTCTGTATGGGGCTGCTAGAGGAGGTGATCTGGGCAGCACTGGCATAGCAATGCTGACAGTAGTGCTTCTCCAAATGCACTGAGTCAGGCTTGGTCACGTTAGTAAATCTAGAAAGAGTAGAGTGGGGCAAGGAGCTTGCTCTGAAGCCGAGTGCAACTAGGACTACAGGGATCCTGGTGCTAGGTAGGAGAGTGCTCAGGGGCTGCTACTGCGCTGTGTTGAGGGAGAGAGGCTGTGTATGTATTGCTGTGGTGACACATGTACAGAGCAAGGCAGACTGTGCCTGCATATAAACTATATGCTCCCAGTGATTTAGGGGTGAAGTGTTCTGTAAATTTAATACGTTTTTCACATCATAGTTCTTGAAGTGAAGTATACATAAAGCCACATATTCTGGTTTTACTCAACAGATGACTGGTCTGAAGATTATAATCTGAAGGTTGTAATTTGAGATTTTTGTCTCCTGAATTATTTGTATTTTATCCACAATTTTTGAGCTACTGATAATTTTTGCTTCTCCCTCCTGATAGTTTATGTTCTTCAGGCAGATGGGAGTGATCCAAAAATTGTTTTTGCTAGTTGATGATAATTGATGAAGACATTTGGGAATGATCTGTTTGACCAGTGCGGGTAAACAAACATCCCGTTTTAGCTCCTTTGAGATAACCGAAGTGAAGAAGAGAAAGATTAAATATGTGTAAGAAGTTACTTATCAAATAGAGATTGTGGGTGAAGTGGTACATGCTTGATAATAAAACAGTGTTTTTCCTGTGGAAGAGGTATAATCTGTTTAAAACCTGTGCATTTCTTTATGTTGTTGATGTCTCCCTGGGCTGAGTGAACACTGCTAAATGTGTGTCTTTTTAACTAATTGGTCATTGTATTGCATTGCACTGAGAGGGGCTACCAAGTACACATGGCATGGGATTTTTTTCTGTGTAATTACCAACAGACTTTCATTGCCCCTGCTGGTCTCAAAGGTCTACCTGATTGTGGCTTCCCCTGCAGGCTACCCATATAGACATTGTATTCTGTTCTCCGCTGAAATGTATGAACAAATGGAATTTTTTTTTTAAACCCCTGGCCTCTACTATTAGCAAATTGCTGTTGCTGGTAGGCTAAGGAGATGCGGAGCCATAAAGATTTTTTTTCCATATTGTCACCATAAGTTGCATTTGTATGGGTTGTTTTTTCATTATTTATTTTGGTTATCCCTGTGTAGTAAATAAGAACAAAAAGTGTTTATTCCATTGAGAGATTGGGGGCTGCATGGTCAAGGAAGATATGCTGAGAGAAACACTATTCATTTCTTACTTAGCCAGATGAAGAAACATTTAAATAGGGAATTAACTGAAAATTCAATGTGATCAGAAGGAGAAATACTGAAAATGTTAAGCTATGCACATAGTTTTGTCAAATGCACAACATATCAGACATTGAACAAATTAGATTTTTTTTTCTCTGACATTTTATGACAAGTTAAATAATAACCTTAAAGAAGTTAAATGCGTTTGGGAAAGTTATCCAGATAAAAGTCAATTGCAGTGAAGAGATTTCAGAAGAATTTAATGAACTTATACCTTTACTCTTTCTTTTTCTTGGTATTAGTCATTACCTGTGAAATGAATCATAAAGTCTGGTATTATCCCAACAAATTTTTTTTTTGTCTTTGTCAACTTTAAGGACTTAAAGCCACAAATCCTCAACCATGCTATGGGGATGGGAAGAAGCCCTTCTCCCTGAGTGTTCTGATTTTTATCTTAGCTACTGGCATCTGTGATATACAGAAGTGGTGGTAGCTTTCTAGGTTTTTGACTTTTCTTAGGCATCTGTATGAGTATACATACTGGAAATGACTGTGTAAATGTTATCATATAGTGAAATCTTCTGTATACAATAGTTTCTACTGGTAGACCAGAATGAGCGGAGAATACCTTTCTAGGATTCCCTAGCATAGGTATGGTGCGTCTCTGCTGAGGTTTGGGCAATACCCTGGGCTCTTGTATCTTGAAATGTTGTCATCTTTTCTTTTTGTAGTATCAGTAAGGTTTTTGGTCATCTCAGTATTGAAGTAATTCAGCATTCAGCATTGTGATGGAGGAGAACTGCCTTTGACACTAAAACCAAAAAGCTTTCAAGACCAGTTAAAGAAAACTGAGTTTTTGGACTGGGCTGTTCTGACAGAAGCGCTCCTTGTGCCTGCACTTTCTTTCTTGCACCTGATAGAGTCTGAGACTGTTCATCTGTTCTGCTTGTTGTCTAGCTGTCTGGTTCATTTTGTCTTGCATCTGTGTTTAAGATATTGAATTCTAAACTGCAAAGGCCAGAGCTTCTGTTGTACTCTCTTAGTAGTGCAAGTATTAGATTTGCTTTTTTTCCTCAACCTGTCACCGCTGCTGTATCCCTGTGGGCAAATGTTTAAAAAATAAGGTAACAGTACAGAAGCTTGTAGCATTTTAACCAGCTTTCTTAGTATTTAAGTCCACACCCCACCCCAGCCACCCACCCTTTTTTTTTCCTGTAGTGATACAGGCCCAATTTCCTGAATCTGAGAATATGATATAAAGATATGACATTTGCCAGTCCAATAATATAGAAAACCACTGTTTTTTGGAACATAGATCCATACTGACTTCAGTAAATTTTGTACTTTGACAAAGATAATTTGTTAAAGATACGGCACATAATGATGAAAGATTGGAAGAAGCTTTGTTTGAGCACTTGTGTTTTTTGGGTTTGCACAGGACAGGATAACTTCAGGATGTTGAGCAGGTCATGTTTTAATAGCGTTTCCTGTCTTTGTGTCACCAGCTTATTGTTAAAACAGAGGAAGATTCTGTATTTTACTGAATTGCAGAAAATGAGTGAGCAAACAGAATACAACGAGAACTCCATATTGGCAACTGTCCTTTGTGAGAAAGCTTCAGATCTAAATATCTTACAGTTGACAAAGCTAGTCAAACTTTCATGGTCACTCTTGGCACCACCATCAAAAGGATGGTTTTGGCATTGCTCTTCCTCTCCCCATGCTGCTGGCACAAGTGTTCTTGCAGCAGTGGTAGTAAACTGAATCATAAAACTGCTCCAAATTAGAACTGTCCTCCCTCCCCCTTCCAGCCTTTTTTATTTTTAACTTTGAGCTAGTTGACTAAATGTTTTTGAACAGGAGAAGGGTTCACAAGGGTGCGTAGCTAAGGGAGATAAAGAAACTATGGCATATGTGAAAGTCACAGTTTTGAATAAATACGAAGTCATACCTTTGTGATAATTAATTTAGCCTTAAACGGAATTCCAATTAAAGTTTACAATTTATTGAATAGAGACAAGCAAGCAGCGCTGGATGCACGGGGGATCCTTCCGCCTAGCGTGCATACCGTCATACAAAACTACAGGGTTTATATTCAGTTACTTAATTAATAACAATTAGTAAAAACGCACCTAAGTTTACACTCATTGGTCAGTGATAAGCATCCCACTTGCCGTTGGTCAGCCGTATTTAAATTAGCCACGCTTGCCATGTAGATTAGCACGCATGCTCTTTATGGGTGTGGGGGGGGCAAGTCTTTTTGGTCCTGAATTGGGTCGGTGGTCGCAATCTCCCCCTGCCGGAATTACCTTTCCCCCTGTTTCCATGCTTCAGCGGCTTCTGAGCCAAGAAGTTCCCTGTTATCACTACTGGCTGATTTGTGGCCTTCCCTTATCTTGTCACTCTCCTTTGTAGCAGGATGTTTCCACTGTTAGTCCTTGAAGTTCTACTGAGTTATATTCTTTTAGGAGGCTTCTTGTCAATGAAGCATTCATTGCTAATGCCCTCTTGTCTGGCCTAAGCATTATTTATTATCTTGTTAAAATTCTCAGGTGTTAGTTTCTACTCCTAACTAAAATTCTTTCTTAACAACTAACTTAACAAATTGCCAATCACTATTCCAAGCATTAAGACAGTTAACAAGTCAGTTGAGCGGCCCTCGGTTACACAGGCACCAACAGAACGGTCAAATGTTAGAGGGTCACACTCCCCCGTGTGGCCCTAGCATTGTTCCATATTGACATGAATCAGATGAACACAATTTACAACCCCTCATCTTCTTTTTTCATGGCATTGATTCGTGTGGTTTTTTTTTTCCAATCGAGTCAATACTTGCTGAATTGGTATCAATTTCGGGTCTTCTTTTGTCTTTAATATCATCAGGGAATGAGTTTTCTTTTGCCTTGTTTCTGGATTAACAGGTATTGCAGTTATCTGCATTCCTTGTATAACCGAGTGTATTATTCTAGTAAAACAGGGTATTAAACATGGAATTATTAACAGTCCTCCACATATCCCCAATACAGCTATTCCAATTTTAGTAAGCCAATTACCGCCCATAAAGTCCCCCCCCAATCCTCCTAGATTGATTCCATTCTAAGTTTGAACTGGGACGTGTGCTATTTTCTTAATTTGTTTTACAAGTTCGTTTACAGCTTTTCCTTCATCATCTATTTCTAAACAACAGTTACTAAGGTTAAATTTTCCACAAACTCCTCTTTCTTGTGCTAGCAAATAATCCAAAGCTAAGCGGTTTTGATACAAAGCAGTTCTCATTTTGGTGTTCTGTTTTGCAATTAATCCAAGTGCATCTCCAGTCTTATTTACAACTATTTCTACCACAGCCTGTAATCTATTCTATTTAGCCTATATATTGGGGTCCTGTAGCCCCAGGATCCATCCTCTGCCCATGTAGCTGGATCATAATAAGCAATAATTCTCTCTGGAGGCCATTCATTATCTTTCCAATTTCCAATTTGTAAGCTCTGCTTATGACGCCTTTTTCTTAACTCATCAGCCTCAACATACACTTGGACTCCCAGTCGCTCTCCCCGACTTATGGGTAACAGGAAAAAACTGGGTCTTATAGTTCCCAATACACAAGATCCTGTCCAATTCTTCGGCAAATATGCATAAGCCAGTTTGCCGCAAATCCAATACTGTCCTTCAGGAGTTGGCCAACCATTTGGTATGTTTGTTCCATTGGTCCAATTCTTAGATTGATCATTCATCTCCAGTGGGTTTCCCCACTTATCCCAATTGTTCTGAGTTTCATTCCATAGGTAACCTCCCTCACACTCTAGATTACCTACTGGTCTTCCATTGTCTTTTAGATTCTGCCAGCAAGTCCTTCCAATTATACTTGTCTGAAGCACCCATTGTTGTTTCCTATTACTCTTTCCCATTGTTTTCCAGACTTGGGGGTTACTTATATTGCTCTCCATAGCCTCCCATGGCCATCGTTTACCTTGGTTTGTTCCACCACAAACATAACAATTGGTTACATTCAATGACTTAGCAATGTTTTCAGCAAGATTTATAAATAGATTTTTAGCAACTGTGGGAATTTCATATTTTACTCCTGTTTCTATTTCATGATAAAATGAGTTAAATAAGTCTATGCTGCACCGATTCTCTCGTCCTTTCTTTTATTTCAATACTAATAACTACACCTGGATCTTCTCCAAGTCCATATATCTTGAGTCCAATTTTGCTTATTTTTTTCTGTTTCCATATTTCCAAATTTATAAGGGTTAAATTTACTAGATTGCAGGTACGGCTTGTACAATTACTGTCTGTTTGCACCCTTGTGATTGAAGCTTGTAAATTCCCACATTGACTATTATATCCCCAGCCTGCAGTATCCCAACATACACAAGACCATCCCCTTCTTCCACACAGGTGTGCTGATTGATATCTCGCTGTTTGACTAGGTACATAATCAGGATTTATTTGACATTGATGTCCACCTGGGCAAATGTATTTCGGTTGTTTACTATAGTACCGTCTCCACAATAAACTCCCGCAATTAGTATCTAGATCATCATCTATAATGTCACATGCATCAAAAATTATCGACACCAATGTGCTCAAATTGGCTATAACCTTACTTGTTCCAATTAGTCTTCCTACTTCCGAATTTGTCTTCATTTCTACCCAATATTGATAAGGGAGTTCTTTTGGATCATAGCATACAGTCCTGTTACCTTCTCTGCATAAAGCATACTGGGTCAGATTATGAATGCAGCTTCCTATTTCCTGGCCTTTACAGTCATAGACAGTATGATATACCAAGGTTTGGGAACTTATCTGTCCCTTTCTAGTGGTTATTACACATTGACTGCAGTTGTTTGTCATAGCCAGGGTTAAGGAACTCACCCCAAGTAGGACTAGAAGAGGTCCGGTAAGGGCCATAGTGATTGGTGGTCACGGCCCAAAGGGGTTGCAGCCCTTGGCAGACCTTTTCAAACCATAGCACCGGTTTCCTATCCGGTCTTGCCCTCTTCCTTAATCTTAAGGGGTGTCCTTTCCTGAGTACCTAAATGTATTTAAGGATTGGCTTTTTCCAATTCGTATGCTATGTCTCAAAAAAATCCAGCGTATATCATGGATAGCCTATTGCTATTCCCAGGAACCAATATTGAGCTGATCCTTGTTATTGATAAATTGTCTCCCCAATGGGTATTCATTTAGGAGCTTCTCCGTTTACAAATTCTACAGGAGTAGTCACAATAAAATTCCCACAGCAACTTAGCTTATGTTCTTTGATGATGGCCTCTTCAGGTTCATCTGATGGTTAGCTTAGTTTCTCCGGGTTCAGATGTGACTCTCCACTCCTTCACTAGACCTTTCACTCGCGACACATGTGTCCACCCTTTTTCAGCAGTTCTCACAGCCGTTTCTGTAGTTAATAAAACAAGGAAAGGTCCTTCCCAAAGGGGAGATAGGTTTCCTTCTTTCCATGTTTTTATTAGAACCTTATCTCCTGGTTCTAACTGATGAATTGCAAATCCTAAAGGTGGTGTCTGGGCCACCATCCCAATCTCCCTTAACTCTTTTAATCTTTTTCCAATGGTAATTATATATTTTTGGATACTATGATCTTCAATTACATTATTCCCCAAAGGCATCCCTTGAAAGTAGGGCATGCCATATAACATCTCATATGGTGATAATCCAGTCTCACTGTATGGTTTAGTTCTTATATTTAACAGTGCCAATGGTAAGCATTTCGTCCAAGGCATCTGTGTCTCAATCATCAATTTAGCCAATTGTCGTTTTATTGTTTGATTCATTCTTTCTACCTTCCCCGAACTTTGTGGGTGCCATGGAGTGTGGTATTCCCACTGAATGCCTAATGATTGACATAATAGTTTTATTATTTTGGAAGTAAAGTGTGTGCCCTGGTCAGAATCAAGGTACTGGATTATCCCATATCTAGGTATCAAATGTTCCAATAAAATTTTTACCACCATCTGTGCTGTAGCCCGTGCTACAGGGTAAGCTTCTACCCATTGTGTCAAATTATCTACTATTACCAATAAATATTTTATTCTCCCTACTTTAGGCAGTTCAGTAAAATCTATTTGTACTTTCTCGAAAGGTCTGTAAGCTGTTTTTCTCCCTCCTATTGCCACTTGTCGAAACACTTTCTTATTTACCTTTTGACAAGTTAAGCATCCATGTGTAATCTGTTTTGCTATTTCAGAAATCCCAATAGAGCCAAATTGTTTAAGGAAATGATCACTTAACGCCTTTGTACCCCAATGTGTTTGCGCATGCAAACGTTCCAATATTTGTCTGGCATAGGCTTTCGGCAGCATTTCTCACCGGTCGGGCAATGTCCATTTTCCTTATTCTAATTTAGCCCCTATTTTTTCCAATTTTATCTTTTCTTCAGGGGCAAACTTCTTCTCTTTCTCCTCCTGTGTGTTTTCGCTGATGTCCTCCTGTGTTTGTACTACATTAATTTTAGCGACCTGAGTCCTCAGGGCTGCTTCCTGGGCCTCTTTATCTGCTAAATTATTCCCTCGAGTTCGGTAATCTAATCCCTTTTGGCATCCTCTCACATGTACCGCTGCTATTTCCTTTGGTTCTCTTAATGCTTTTAAAATTTTTACTATTAATTCTTGGTGTATTAGATTTCTCCCTTGAGTATTAATTAAACCTCTTTCTTCCCAAATTTTCCCAAAAGTATGGACCACCCCATACGCGTATTTAGAATCCGTAAATATAGTCCCGCTTTTGACTTTTAATAATTCCAGGGCCCTACAGAGGGCATACGGCTCACAAGCTTGAGCTGACCATGATGGACTCAGAGGTCCTGACTCCACAAGTTCTAGGTCCTCATTAATTATTGCATATCCTGATTTTCTTTTCCCTTCCACCACTCAGGAGGAACCATCTATAAACAGCACCTCCCCATCTTCCAACTCAGTATCCCTTAAATCTGGCCTCACCTTAGTCTGGGCCTCAATTACCTCTAAACAATTATGTTGTAATTCCTCCTCTGATGGCTCTCCAAACAAAAATTGTGCTGGATTCTGGGCAGAAGTCACCCTCAATTCTAAGTCAGGGGAATCTACTAGTATTGCTTCATACTTTAGGATCCGGCTGTCTGTTAACCATTTTTCTGCCTTCTGCTGTAAAACATTTCTGACATTGTGTGGGGTATACACCTTTAAAGGAGCACTAAAAGTAATTTTTCGATCTTCCTCTATTAATACGGCTGTAGCAACCAGAGCTTGGAGGCAAGCAGGCCATCCTCTGCTTACTGGCTCAAGTAACTTAGAGCAATACCCCACAGGTTTTTTGATTCCTGCCCAGTCTTGAGTAAGAACTCCATATGCTGTCTGGTTTGATGTATTTACAAAAAGATAGAAAGGTTTTTCTAAATCTGGGAGGCTCAATACAGGTACTTGTATTAACGCCTTTTTTTATTTTCTCGAATCTCTGGTCATCTTCTATAAATGACTTGAGTTGGTTATTAGTTAATTTCTCATATAGGAATTTTACCTTTTCACTATAATTTTCAAGCCACGGTCTACAGTATCCTAATAATCCCAATATTTGTCGAATTTCCTTTTTAGTTTTTGGGGGTCTCAAGGATAGAATCCCAGATATCCTATCAGGTTCTAGCTTCTTCCTTCCTTTACTCAGCCAATGTCCTAAGTATTTTACTTCCTGTTCTACAAACTGTAGCTTTGATCAGGACACCTTCAATCCCTTCTCCCCCAGAAAATTTAACAAGTTAATGGTGGCCTCTCGGGTCCCCTCTTCAGTTTCTCCTGCTACTAATAAATCATCCACATATTGTAATAATTTTACCTCCTTGGGTAATGTAAAATCTTGTAAGATTTTCTCTAAAGTTTGTCCAAATAGATTTGGTGACTCTGTAAACCTCTGTGGTAGTACAGTCCATCTTAATTGTTGTTTTCATCCTGTTTCGGGGTCCTCCCACTCAAAGGCAAAATAATCTCTGGATTCCTCATCCAGAGGACAGGCCCAAAAAGCATCCTTCAAATTTATTACACTATACCAAGTATATCTAGGAGAAATATGACTCAGTAAAGTGTAAGGATTTGCCACCACAGGAAACTTGGTGATCGTTCGCTGATTTACAGCTCTTAAATCCTGTACCATCCTGTATGACCCATCCGGTTTCTTTACAGGGAGGATGGGTGTATTATGGGGTGACATACATGGTTCCAAAGTTCCTTTTTCCAAAAGTCTTGTCAACTACAGGTTTTAATCCTTTTCAGCCCTCCCTGGGTATAGGATATTGCTTGATTCTAATTGGGTGATAAGGATCTATCATTTGAACACTTATGGGGTCCATTTCTATCTTTCCCGTTTCCCCTTCTTTATACCACACTGAGGGGTTAATAGCTTCTTTGTCTTTTTGTGTTAAAGTGTATAATTTAATCTGCAATTTATCCCCTTTACTCTGAATGCTCAAATTTAACTTCAAAATCAAATCCCTTCCTAATAAATTGTACTCCGCTTCAGGGAGCAAAAGTAAACCATTAAGGCAAATTTTCTTTTCTGTCTCTACTTCTACATCTTTCAAAATAGGTACTTTAAAAGGTTCTCCTTTTGCCCCAACTACAGACATATAGCTCTTCCCTTTTTCTATTCCTTTTGGAAGTTTTTGAATGGTTGATTTTTCGGTTCCTGTATCTACTAAAAATAAAACTTCCTCTTTATGGGCACCAATTAATAATTTTATCAAGGGCTCTGTTGATGTTGAAGTCCCCAGAAGATATAGCCCCTGACACCCCTATTCTTCTTTAAACATTCTCTCATCTTGTTCCCGTTTATGGCAGTTCTTCTGAACATGTCCTCTCTTGTTACAGTAGTAACAGATGGTGGTTGTGAATCTCTCTCGGTAAGGTTATCCCCAGGGTGACTGCTCTATTCTTTTCCCTTTTCTCTCCAGATGGAGTCTTATTTTTCTGACTTTCTCTTACTGCTGCTACAAAAATTTTTGCTTTTGCTTTCTGCTTTTCTTCGTCCCTCCTAACATAGACTTTCTGGGCATCTCTAAGTAACTCCTCTAATCCTCTTTCTTGCCGGTCTTCCAGTTTTTCTAATTTCCTTCTTATATCCCCCCAAGATTTGGCTACGAATTGTGTTCTAAGGAGTGCGGTCCCAGCCACTGTATTTGGATCAATTCCAGAATACATTTGTAAGCTTTTCCTCAACCTCTCCAACCATTCTGTTGAAGATTCGTCTTTCCCTTGTTGTTCATTAAATGCTTTATTAATGTTTTGCCCTCAGGGAACCACTTCCCTTATTCCCTGTATGATTAATGTTCTCAAATCCCTCATATTCTGTCTTCCTTGGGGTTGTTGATGATCCCAGTGGGGATCCACATTTGGCCATTTCTGATCTCCCGGGGGTCCTGCCTGATTCTGTCTTTCCCAAATCCTTATTCCAGCTTGTCTAATCATTCCCCTTTCTTCAGCAGTAAATAAGATTCCTAAAATGGACTGTATTTCTTCCCAGGTATAAGTATTGGGGCCTAGGAGTTGATCTAGTTTTTCAGCTACTCTGAGGGGATCATCTAATAGGGTCCCCATTTCTTTCTTAAAGTTTCTTACATCTGTGGTATTTAATGGGACTGCCACAAACCCGATGCCTCCCTGATTGCCTCCGAGGGGTACCTCTCGTAAGGGATATAGAGAAGCCCCCTCAGATATGACAGTCCTACTTCTCGTACATGCAGCCGGCGGTTGATCTAATTCCGGTGCTGTTGGTGGGGGAGGCAGGGATAATGGTGGGACTAGTGGAGGTACTACGGCCACTGGAGGGGAAGCCGCTGCCGGAGGTGGATTATTAGGATGTGGGGGCGGCAGGTTATCCAGTGGTTCCCATTTACCATCTTTTTCCCTTTCTTTTTCTTTTTTATCTCCTTCTTCTTCCTCAAAGTTTTCATCACTTTTCTTTCATGTAAGTATCGAGGCTGGAAAAGGATGTGAAATCCTGGTCCATAATCCTGCATAATCACTCACTTTCCTCCTGACTAAAAGGTTCCTTTGAATTAACATATATATTCAAGGCCTGGCAAATCCAGTCTTCAAAAGATCCAAAAACAGGCCAAAAGACAAGTGGTCTTAAAGGTTCCTTCGGCCATTCAACCATACAATATTGAACCAATTTTAATTTACTTTTTCCTTTTCTGGGGCCCCTTTCATTCCAATTTCTAATCATTATTCCTAATGGACTTTCTGATGGTATGTCTGGTAGTTTGCTCCCTTTCTTCTGGTCCTGGATCCTCGATTTTGTCTGACCCATCCAGGAATTTTACTGTGGCAATTCCTACAGCCCTTGGTTACCGGTAAGAGTGTCTTGCAGGGGGTTTAAGACCTATCACCCACCCACGAATCCTATAGGAATCACTTCGGTCTTTCACCGGCCAAGTCCCTCGCGGGAGATTGGAACCGCGGTTAGAAGACCTCCACAATCACTTCGGAACTAGGTTCCGTCTCAGTCACGCTCTTACACACACAAGCCACCGAATCCCACCCAACCGAACGGTATACAGCCTAAATACTTACGACTCTGTCGTCTTCGTTCGGGTCTTTGCATGCAGAATTACGGGCAAAACAAACTGCTGCAGCAGGCAAGGGAGCTTATAAAAATTAAATTCTGTGCTTGTCCCTATTCGGGTTCAGGATGGCGTTAGCCCTGACCCAACCTGACCAGGAGCCACCAAATGGTGGGGCGCCGCTCCTAGATCAAGTCAGAATTCAGGAACCAAGACCATCCCGGACGAGCCCCCAATTGTGATAATTAATTTAGCCTTAAACGGAATTCCAATTAAAGTTTACAATTTATTGAATAGAGACAAGCAAGCAGCGCTGGATGCACGGGGGATCCTTCCGCCTAGCGTGCATACCGTCATACAAAACTACAGGGTTTATATTCAGTTACTTAATTAATAACAATTAGTAAAAACGCACCTAAGTTTACACTCATTGGTCAGTGATAAGCATCCCACTTGCCGTTGGTCAGCCGTATTTAAATTAGCCACGCTTGCCATGTAGATTAGCACGCATGCTCTTTATGGGTGGGGGGGGGGGGCAAGTCTTTTTGGTCCTGAATTGGGTCGGTGGTCGCAATCTCCCCCTGCCGGAATTACCTTTCCCCCTGTTTCCATGCTTCAGCGGCTTCTGAGCCAAGAAGTTCCCTGTTATCACTACTGGCTGATTTGTGGCCTTCCCTTATCTTGTCACTCTCCTTTGTAGCAGGATGTTTCCACTGTTAGTCCTTGAAGTTCTACTGAGTTATATTCTTTTAGGAGGCTTCTTGTCAATGAAGCATTCATTGCTAATGCCCTCTTGTCTGGCCTAAGCATTATTTATTATCTTGTTAAAATTCTCAGGTGTTAGTTTCTACTCCTAACTAAAATTCTTTCTTAACAACTAACTTAACAAATTGCCAATCACTATTCCAAGCATTAAGACAGTTAACAAGTCAGTTGAGCGGCCCTCGGTTACACAGGCACCAACAGAACGGTCAAATGTTAGAGGGTCACACTCCCCCGTGTGGCCCTAGCATTGTTCCATATTGACATGAATCAGATGAACACAATTTACACCTTTATGGCAATGCTGAAGTTGCAACTTTTAGCTTGATTGTAAAAGAATAAAACATCTTAAGTAAAAACAGATGCAAAGTCATGAATGGAAAGAGAGCAGAGAGGAGAAACTTGAGCTATGATTATCGAAGAGCCACAACTGCTGGTTTGTATTTCAGGAGACACAATGGTTGGGAGCTGATGTGTGATTTAGCTGCCTCCTGTACGGCTCTCCCCAACAAATTTCAACTGGGTTATAGTTGAGACAGAGGAGTATGTTATTTTGTGTACAGGTTCTTTGGGGGTTTTTTTCGCCTGGACTAATAGTTTTTCTTATGTATGAGTAACAAGTCACAGTCAGTAGCTCATTTGCATTGCGGCATTTCTCGGACAGCTCAGGCTGTATCACCATCATCTTTCTTATGCCTTTAAGGAAATCTTGTCAGCATCAACCAAGTTCTTCTAGTTAATTTTTAATTTTTTAAATATTTTCCATTTCCAAGTCTTTGAAGTGTTTGTTCTATGCTGTTTTGCAAAATCATTAGTGATTTTTGCGCTGTGTATCATATTCTGTTGTTAAGCAGTATTGGAATATCTTGAGCAAAAGTCCATAGCTAGTAAGGGAGTTGGACCTTTTGCATCATCATGCATCAGCAGAATGGTAAATAAATTCTTGGGAGTCTTGATATTCTCTTGATTTTGCAAATGAATGAGGTAAATTAGTTTTTTGAGAGTTAAAAACTAAATCCGAAGTTGTACTTCATGCTAAGGGAAGACAGTGAGAACACAGAGCAATAGTGCATTTTACTTTCACTAGGAATTTAAATTTCCCAATAGATTTTATATTGTTTAGAAGTTAGGGCTTGCAGTGGGGTTACTCTGTCTTGACAGCCCTCAAAAGCTGGTTTTGGAACAGAGGCTCCTGAAAGCCTTATTCCAATGAGTAAGTCCCTACGTCTTAATTATCTGTTTCACTAACAGCCATGGGACTTATGTCAGAATCTATCCCGGGATAAGTATATTCAATAGTGTTTGGTGTGAACTATCCCACTCGTGAACTCGCCCTGTGTTTCATACAGGAACATGGCTGTGCAGGTTGCAGGCTGTAATTGTTGCATGCTGCTGTTGTCTAGGTGGCAGCTCTGTTCTTGCAGAGCTCACCCAGCAGGTAGTCAGTAGTGGCAGCGATGGGTACTGTTCCTTCCCTGCAGTGCTGTTAAAGTTCATTTGGAGAAAGAAAAAAAAAATCAGGATTTTTTAAAATGTTGATTTCATGTTTATAAAGCAAAAAAACCAAGAAACACAGCCTTAGCTCATGCTTTGTTGCTAGTGTGTAGGGTGTAATACTTGCTGCTGCGTAGGAAACTGAACTTGCTCGAATGCTGTTTTGCCTGTTTTTTTTTGGTAACCCAGTGGAGCTTTTTCACTGACGTTGACATGAGGCTTTCTTAATCACGGCTGCTGGCTAGCTCAAGTCTTGGAATTCAGGCATCAAGTTTTTCAAGTGGGAAAAAGTACTTGATGGGGAGATTATATTTGCAAGTCGTGGTACGCATTTGCATGTCGTAACTAAAAGAGCGGTGATTGAAAACTAAGCCGATTAGGTCTCCTCTCGGCTTTGCTGCGAACACTGATGTTTTTGTGTTGACCTATTCCTTTGGTACTCTGTCAGGATAAAAATAAATGACAAGATTTCCTGCTTGTCCATGATTCTGGCCCATGTCTGTTTCTTAAAGCTCCTTTGTAGTGCAGTAAGGAAACAACTTGTAACAAATTTCTGCTAAATCAGTACTCCATTCTTGAAATTATAACCACCTCCCTTGGTCTTTGTCACCCTTGGAATTGGAGTGACAGAAAGAAAGTATATTTTTACTGAGCAGTCACTCGAGGTCACAATGTAGGATATTCGTACAGGCTGCAAATGTGGTATGTTTGGCTCAGCTGAGCCAGCTGAAGCACAGGGCTGGTTTTGTTGCCTCAGGAATATGAGGCTGCTACCTGTGCTGCTGCCTGCTTGTTCTAGTTGTGCTTGGAGCACAAAGCCCGAGAATACAAACGGTGGCGTGTTTTTGTAGGGGTGTCTCTGACTGGAGGAAAAAGAATCTTCTGCTCTGGAACATACTTATTGTGTTACTGTTCTCTATGAAGAGGTGTGGAAAATAGCATGTCAGGCTGTAGCTTAACAGTAATGAAGGAAATTCAGTTCAAAGTAGCTTTGAATATAAAAAGAGAAAAAAAACCTTTCAAACTAAGCCGTCTTTCATTTTATGAATATGTTATATGCTTCAGGAAAACTACTACACAAATATTTCAGATATTTTTGCTGGAAATTTTTTATACTCCCACCTATGAAACAGCTATCTTTCCAATCCTAGAATTCAGAAGGTGCCCAGAAGGCATAAAATAGTTTTCATTATATCTAAAAGTGTAACTACATTGAATTTTTATATTGGATAGTCTGGTGGATAGAAGAAAGATCACATTGCAACAAGAAACTGAGACTCTCCCTTATAATTTTTCCCTCCCTGTTTAGACATGTGAGATACGATTTTAAAACTACATTCTGTTAGTATATAGAGAACTTAGATTGTCATGATTGCAAGTGTGAAAATTTTGTGAAAGAGGTTAGGGTTGTTCCGCGTTTTAGGCGAGACAGGCTGCGTCCTTTACGTGATTTGCAAGTGTGGCTTTGGGGGTTTTTTAGCCTCACTGTCTGAGGAAATGAAGCTGATGTATTTTCCAAGCCAGCCAGCCAGACTTCTCTTTTCCCATACCTTTTTAACACTTTGACACTTTCAACTAATTCATTAGGAAGACAGAGGCATTGAATGCAGTTATTTTCCAATGAATCTTGTGCACATAAGCTGCTGGGTAGAGGGGGAAATGCCCTGTTAATTCCTTTGGTGAAAGGGAGACTGCAGAGGGATTTGAGTGCTTATTACACATCAGAATATCCTTACAGGTGCACATCCTGACATCCTGAGACCAGAAATCCCCGGAAGTCAGGATCATTGTGTTTGCTGCTCTCTGAACTACTGGTTTATTTAAAATTGTGCATATTTGGTATGAGCTATTAGCGGGATGACATAGTGGGTTGAAAGACTGGTGAAGCAGCCAAAACTGCGCAATAGGTGTATCTGCTACATGAGCTCATTCTGCCGCGTGTGAGTTGCAAGAACATTATTTCTAACTGATGTCAGTGCTGAGTTGACTCATTGGTGGTTGGTTTTTTTTTTTTCATGCAAAAGGGAGTTTAAAGCAGTGGAAATGTTGTGTTCATAGATGTTGGGGAAACTTGGGTGATTATACTTGTGATTGGCTGTGACTGCTCACATTCTTACTCTTGTCTTTATTCCAGTAATATGTCTGATGCTCTTGCAAATGCAGTATGTGAACGCTGCCAGACTCGATTTGATCCTGCAGAGAGGATTGTAAACAGCAACGGGGAGCTCTATCATGAAAACTGCTTTGTCTGTGCTCAGTGTTTTCGTCAGTTCCCAGATGGACTTTTTTATGAGGTGAGGTCTCATACTGTGGGTAAGAGAAGAGAAATAGCTCCATTAAAATGCAAGGAATTAACTGAAAATTCTGCCACAAATATGAATTTCCATCTTTCTTGCATGTTTAATTTCTTAGCCCTAAACCTTTGTTGCTATTTTTTTGAGGGTCTTCCAACTTCATTTTCTTTTTTGTCTTCTCACATATTCCTTCCTATACATCAGTAACAACAAAAACTCTGTGCTTGCTTTTTGGATAAAAAGAAAATACAAAATGTTTCTTAACATTTCATTAGGCATAAGTGAATTTTTCCTTTATTTTTAGACATCTTGTACCAAACTTTTCCCATTGAGCAGCTGAAATTCGTGAACCTATTTAAAAATGTGGTTGAAATATTTTTTACAGCGTATGTATGAGCACATATTTTGAATAACACATTATTTTAAACATGCTGTGTTCTTAATTTGCTGTGAGTTTTAGCCCCATGTAGGAGGAGTAGTTCTGAATTACATGAGTAAAAAGAACTAAAGGAAAAATTAAGTTAAAGCCAACTATAGGAAAAGGGCTTTGGACACTTCAGGATTTTTTTCTGTAGCAATAGTTATATTAATTATATATATTAATAGCAGCATTGCTATTAATATAACTGTTTGCTATGCAAATTCGCCATGAGGCTGAAGCCATATCTGGATAGTTATTTAAGAAAAATCTTTAGGAGTTTAAAAACAAGTGGGGGGAGCTAGAACTGGAAAACTTGACTGACCTTGACTAATTGGTCATTTCAATGGAAAATCATGCTGAACTATCAAGACACAAGAGTAGCTCAGATATTCATGAGGGTTCCTTTGTGTTTTGTTCACAGTTTGAAGGTCGTAAGTACTGTGAGCATGACTTTCAGATGCTGTTTGCTCCTTGCTGCGGTGAATGTGGTAAGATGTGGTGCATGTCAACACTGTGGGGTAACATCTACAGGCCTGTGCAAACCTCCCACCACTGCAGTGACATCCAGCCATGGGCTGGGATTCCTGAGGTCATTTTAAGGAACAGGAGCTCTGGAAGGATACCAGCGGTGATTTGGGGTACCCTGGGTGTGGGAATAATTGTTTTTGTTTTTGTTTTTTTCAAAGTTAGACTGTAATAGTTCTTGTGGAATTAAAGTGGAGGGATAATGAAAGACAGTAGACTTTTGATAAGACTGTTTTCTGCATGCATCTCAAAGTGCTGCTTTCTTTTTGCAGGTGAGTTCATTATTGGGCGTGTTATCAAGGCAATGAACAATAATTGGCACCCAGAATGTTTCCGCTGTGAGCTCTGTGATGTAGCACTTGCTGACCTGGGTTTTGTGAAGAATGCTGGGAGGTAAGACAGAGCAGGAGCTCTGGAAGTTTTATCAGTATTTTTATTGATATAGTAGTGAGGTGGTGAGAATGGTCAGGTAGTTGTACACTGAGAGGTAAAGCTTGAAAAGATACGGAAGAAGCTTTAAGGAATAGCCTGTTAGGGGATGGGAAATGGGATGAACAACAGTGTTCTTCATGCAATGAAACATGTAGAAAGCAGAAACTCAAATTTTAGTAGCTAGTGGGTGGGTTCTGGAAAAGAAAGGGATTTCAGACAAAAGGCCGAAAGTGAGAAAAGGGATTACATGATGCTGGGCACGCTGTTTATCAAGTAAGCTGCTGAGCAGGAAATCAAGATACAGCAAAAGGCCAAGAGAATAATACAAGGGTTAAAGCAAAGCCTGTTCGGCATGTGATTCCCCTGGTCTTCAGAAATCATTAATTTTATACATCGAAATATAAAAATGAGTCCTAAAGGTTGATTAATGCATTTAATTAAGAAGTAAGAAATAAAAACATAAAAGTGAACTTGTACAAAAGCATACCATGATAAGAAAATAAAACAATCCAGCAGTTAGCAGACAGCGTTGCACAATTCATGGTTAACTTCAGGCTTTCATCTGTCTTGAGCAAAGCCTAGTAGTTTCCTAGAGTTTATATTCTCGCTAACTAAATGGTGAAGAAGGGAAAGAAAGGTTATATACTTGTACCCTGTCCAGCAGGGAGTCCTCTCAACCCCCTCTTCTCTTCCATCCTGCATGCAACTTCTCTGCCTTAGTTTTTGGAGTTGGGCATAACGGATTTTCTTTTGACACCTAAACTTGTTAGAATGGGCTTTTGTGATAGCACCTAGGGTGTTTTGGGAAAGCAGTCAGGATTGAAGCAGTTCAAGCAAGAAAAAGTATGTTTGATTTCATAACTTGTGGCCCAAATCTAAAATGGTAAGGAGCTCATTCCCAAAAGCACAGAAAAGGGCTATGTGTATGTATCTGTACATAAAAAAATATAATTCACCTGTCAGGTGATTTCCTGTAATATTTATCTCTATAGCATAGAAACAGTCTTCTAGTAAATATTATTGGGAACTCTTGGGTTCCTTTTCCTGCTTCTCATTGTACCTGATGTTCCCTAGTCTGCCTGTCATTTCCAGGCATATTCCACTGGATGCAATTTATATCTGCGAGGATAGTTAAGATAATGTCTACTTTATCCATAGTGAAGGAATAGTCTTGCTAGATAAGTCACAAAAAATAATTGTAAAATACCTCAAAGATAGGAATCTCTTCTGGACAAAGTAGACTTCACTTCTTCATATGCTTACTTTTCTTTACTTTTGCCATTTGGGCTCATATTTTTATGAGTCGGCATGTAGCAAAGATGAATGCTGTACTCCTAAAGAGCCCTTTTCCATTTTTCAGTTAGAGGGTTATCAGGATATCTGATGTTTTGCAGGGAACTATGTAAAAGAGGCAGTGCAGTGAATGTTGTCCAACCTCTCTCTGTAGCTTTGAGACAATGGCAGGTGGCAGATAGAAAAGGTAGTCTGAGATTTAGTGCTCATCTCCCACTCTGAATGTTGGGAAGAAGTAAAAAAATTTTAAGTCCTATCTTAATTCCAATCTAGGTTGGGTGTGCTGCAGCATTTTGGTCTTTTTTTTTATTGCCACCATTTAGTACAGATTTTCTGTCTACTATGTATAAATGCTTTGAATTTGGAGACTTGAACAAGATGTACAAGCATGCTATCTTTTCATCGGGCAGGTCTATCTCAGGAGTGGATCTCTACTGCTGACACAGTATAAAATTTTAAAGTAGGCTGTATGCATTGTGCACAGGAAGAGTCATTACTGAATGCTTTGGCAATTAAGTTACCTCCTTTTTTTTTTTTTTCCCCCAAATGTCCATTTAATAGCCTCTTTGCTCCCTTATCTATTCGTGAGTGTTCAGCCCTCAGTTTCACATCTTGGAAATCAGTAGAGCTGTACATCTGTTTGCCGTTTCAGTAACATAAGAGCATGTGATCTCTGTTGCCAGAGGGGTTCTTACCAATTGCAGTCCCATAAAAACAATAGAACTTCCCTCCTCAGGATGAGTTTGAAGCTGAGTGGATTATCTCGCTGGGTATTTGCACTCTCAGCTGATTTTGGTGGAATAGAGTGTTTTTAAGTTGAAGCAGTGACAAGAGTCATGTTCACAGTTCAGATTTAGCACTTAGTGAACTTTCATTTGTCTTACCCTCATATGTTTGAGGCAACGTTACAATCGTCTTAACACAAAAGAGACTGCACAAAGCCTCACGGAATTTCTCAGCTACAAAAAAATACATGACTGGATCAAAGGCACCGTTTAGACTTGTAAGGCAGGAAGTGATGCGGTTACTGAGAGCTAGAATACGCTGTGTTTCACAGGAAGTTTTGGTCCCATTGTAATGGAGAATATAAATGTAGCGATTGACATGATAAGGTACAAAGCAAATCAGAAAAATCATCAGTACCATGATGATCATTTTGATAGCTTTTTCTTTCAGGTGTTTCTCAACTCTGTTCCCACTCTTCAGGCTTCGGATGATTAATAAGTAGCAAGTCACTGTAGTAACGAATGGGAAGGTGAATGCCACTGCTAAGGACACAAGGGCATGGTGTGATGCCTTTTCTCTGTAGAGCTGCAGGCAGACAGTTGTGTTTTTCATCTCAACTGTCTGCACACTGAGCAGCAGAGGTGCCATTGCAACACCAACTATAACCCATAGAAGGGCACATGCCAAATGGGCATAAAGGGACCTGCGGAGCTTGATGGACTTCACAGGGTGCACAATGGCTAGGAAACGGTCAACACTGATACACATAAGGAAGTAGATGCTGGCGTACATGTTGAGGTAAAAAAGGAAGCCAGTGAGTCTGCATGGGATCTCACCAAATGGCCAGTGATTACCAGAAAAATGGTACACCAGCCGGGTGGGGAGTACCAGCACAAAGGACAGATCAGCCACAGCTAGGTGCATCAGGAAAATGTTGGCAGGTGTGCCTGACTTTTGGTCCCGGATGAAGAGCCAAAGAGCCAGGGCATTGCCAACAAAAGCCAGGATGAAGTCCAGGAAGTAGAAAGTGGCAAAAAGGATGTTCTCGAGGTGTGTCTCTTTGCCACATTGCTCTGATGTTTCCAAAGAGAAATTTGATTGATTTGAGCAATTGAAGAGTAGGCTTGAGGGATCTGCTGGGCCATTCATTTTTCACCACAGTTTTGAAGAAAAAAACCACAAAATCTGAAAGAATTGAGACAGTATATTACAAAAAAAGCCTGGTTTTGTGAAGAAAAAAACCAAACAAACCCAGAAAACCCATCCCAAAAAAACCACACATGGAAATCAGTCATGTCTCCTGTTTGCTATTTAATACAACAAGTCAGTCTGAGTTTAAACCCTTATATTAAAATTCTGAATACCTCCTGCTTAGCTGGGTTTTCCAGACCATTAATTCCTGTTGAAGGAGCCACTATGAAGAGCTATCTAGCTGACTATGAGATTGTCTCCAGCCTGTGCTGAGATCAGTTGAGTAACAGAGCGGTGAAATGATTGTGTGTCTGGTTAATGGAGGAGTGGAAGTGGGTTCTGTATGTCTAGCTAGAAAGTATTTGCTGTGTTTTATTTGAAAGCATGATTCAGGACTGAAGAGCTCCTATTGAGTCAGCTTTGCTGAGCACAGGTAGTTGTTGTAAGGTGACCTAGTTAAGAATATCTGTCTTGTTCCTAGAAGAAGTTAAAGACAGGTCAGGTATTGCTGTTATTAAAAAAACCGCAGAGTTTCTGAAAATATTTGTGAATTATTTTAGTCTAAAGTTCTATATTTAAGGCAAATGCATCTAGTTCTAATATAGCAGGAAACTTTTCAGATGGGTAGCAGCATCTCATTTGAACAGCAAAAAGCCAGTGAATTGACTCAGGAAAGATTGTTAGTAATGCTCATGCTGTCAGTTACTTGTCAAAGTGTCATTCTTCCCTGCAGCTTTCTTTTCCCAGCATGACTCTCTTCCTCCCTCAAAAGCCTTGAACTCCACTGTAGCTTATCCAGGGCCTTTTCTAAGACACAGCTTAGTAAAACTGAGCTTAGCTTTGTCAGTCACTCTGTTATCTGCAGGGTCCTGTACAGCATCAATAAAAAGTTATAAGATTTTCTGGGCACCTACCCAAGGCTCTTAATACATTTCTCATCTGTGGCTATAGGTGTTAGGGAAACACAGGCAGTGTGAGTTTCCAGCATTGTCTCTGTTTCTTTCCTCAGAGGTGTTACAGTATGTGCAGCAGTACCTCCATTGTGCTTGCCATCGCATTTTGTACTGATTGCCCATTTCTCCATAATATTCAATACATCTTTAAATACATCGATTTTCCTCTACTGAGATTAAAATTTTAAGATGGTTGCTGACATTGTTAGACAAAACTTGTAGTCTTGGGCAGAAGCTGTGCTATATGCTGAAATCCTACATCGTTAGACAGTTGATCAAAGGCATTATGTGATGCATCCAGCTTCCCAACAGAACTGTTTATTCAGATGTCTAAAAATATTGGTGGCTAATCAAGAAACTGAAATGGGATTAAGAACAGACCAATATACTGGAAAAAGTAAACAAAATTCCAAGGTAATTACTGTCTTCTGTTTGGCTGCAGTCACTTGCAGGTGGACAGAAAACTACAATAGCTAGAGATTAATATGCTGGACCACTTCTGTTTAGTTCACAGTTGAAGAGATGAAAGTCAACAGATGGGACAATGAAGGAAAATCAGAAACTGAAATGTCTTCATATGGCCACAGAGGGGCCTTCCTACTCCATGCATTGCCTAGATACCCTGCATGTTTATGGCACAAAAAAGGCTCTAGGTCTGAGTGTATGCCTGCTGCCAGCTCCGTGCTTCTTTGGAGTCCTAGAGATGGCAACAAATAATTATCTTGGGATTACTAGAAGTGCCTGTGCAAGGATGTACAGCCCCTTTTTCCAAGGGACATTTTATCTCTAAAAATCCATGTGAAATCTTGTACGAAAGGAAAATTTCCCTGTTGCAGTTTTCTGTGTGAATTTCCTGGGTTTGCAGAAGAGCCTGCAATTTTTCTTTCCAGTGTTTATTTGTCCCTTACAAAGTAAAACCTGCAGGTATTTTTGAACACAAGATTTTGAAGTTTGTATGTGATAGTAATGTTGAATGCTCAAATGCTTGTCCTCCCTGGGTGGAACTAGTTTAAATATGTATTTTTCTGTTGCATACCGAAGGGGAAATAGGATGAGCCCGTGCCTTTTTACTGGCTGTTAATTTACAGTGGTACCTATCGCCTGATGTTCCAGCTAAGTAGCCTTTTTTTGTGTTGGGCACTTCGTTTAAATATGCTTTTCATCTGTGGAAAATGTCATCAGGTGCTCTTTACACACGCACACCTGTCAGTGATTGGGCGGTCTGATAGATAAGCATTACTCCATAAATGGTTGTGACAACACTGAGAAAGCAGTAAGTGCTGTCTTGGACCAGCTGAAAAGGCAGAAGCAGGGTTGTCTAATGGAACCGGCAGGGAAGTCCCTGTCTTAATGATGATTTAAATCAGTTCAGGAAGTGAAGCAGTAAGCAGACTTTTTCCCTGTTCACAAGCTAAATACTCGGGGTTTAGCAGCATGATACATTGAACTCATTCTATTTGGCTGATTTCCTAAGGAGGATCTTTGGGATTCAGATTCAGCTGAATGTTAGTGCCAGACTTGGAATAGCCAAGACTTAAAAGTTGAGAGTTTTGTCCTTACTTATGGCAGCATTAAGTCTCCCATTGATTTCTGTCTGGACATGCTTTCACTGCAAAATACTGTGGGGTGGAGTAGAAGGGAGAATGTCAGCGCTATCTAGAAGCCCAGTATGTCAGTGTCAGGAAGGGAGAGGCTTAGAACTAATGATAAAATTGAAGTAGATTCAGTCTTTTCAGAGCCTTCTTAGGAGAGCTGCTGTTACCTAATTTACTTTTTAGAGCAAGGTGAAGGGAGATATTTTTGATTGTCTGGTCAGAAATCATAGAAAAGGGAAGTGGCGTCTTTCTAATTTTGCTTAGGTTTTTAAAGCGGAAGGGAAATTTAATCAAGTTTTAATTTATTTTTTTTTTTACAGTCTCTTTGACATGAAAATTGTGGTGCAGCACTTGGAGGTTAGGAAAAAGCTGACATGTCACTAGAATTAGTCATTGAGCTTATTTTTAGAATTTATATCTTTCCAACAAAGTGCTACAACTTTACAAAAGTAATAGTTCTTCAACAGTGTGTTCTGTAGACAGTGTGCAAAGACCTTTGCTGTTATTTACAGTTCCACTTCTATTTTGCCTGTTTTTATCCTATCAATTTAATTTAAAATGAATTTAATTTAAAATAAATGTGTTTAAATTCTGGTTTTTTCTTTCTTTTTGGTTTGATATGCTTAGAAAAAAAGCCACTCAGAGTCCTGGAAAGCTTGTTGTGCTAGTCTAATGGATGCTAAACTAAAAACCTTCCCAAATGACCTAGAATATGTAGTTTGTGCTAAGCTATGTGGTGCAAGAGGCTTTGACTCAACAGACAAAAAACTTCTGTAGGAGTCTGGCTCATTGTCCAATAATTTCCACTTGGATTGCACTCTTGGTGTTGTGTGAATATTTAGTGATTTACATATTGCTAAACAGAGTGCTATTCTGGAATGAGCCATTATCCCGAGCCTCCCAGGGCTGAGCTGTAAAGGGGATGTCACTGCTCATTTGAAATGCATGCACACTGACCATATTTTATACCCTGTTTCTCTTCTCAGAAACAAGCAAGATAAAAATCCACAAGGCTGCCAGTATAGACACAACCTGATTATTCTTTCAGCAGATGCTCTATCATTAATGAAACAATAAGCAGAAGAAATATTTAGCTCATCATACGTTAGTTACCTGGCTCATTTGGAACTTTCCTTATAATGCCTACTGCAGACAAATTTGAATTATATGTTAGGGTTTGTAGTGGATATCGGAAATTCCTGTTCTTGCTCTCAGCTAGAGCAGTTTCTGGTTTGGGATTACGCTAGTTTGCAGGTTTTTATGATTATGGTTGTAATATCTTGTCAAATGGGAACTATTATTCACTGAAAGTACTCTTCATTAGAAATAGTCATCTACTGACTGAAACAATTCTCCTGAAAATCAGTCCCTGCTGAGCCTCCCACCTTTCAGCTGAAATACTTGTTTCTCATGAGCATCAAAGCAGTGTCAGAGAGTTCTGGCATACCACTGTCAGTTTTCCTGGCACAAATGGGTGTACTCTAGGTACAGAAGCCTGAAAACTTATGTTTTGGAGGAGTGATGTAAAGAAGAGCAAGGTTCTTTGAGGTTCAAAAATATTGACTATTCTTAGTTTCAGACATTTTCATTCTATTAATCCACCTCTGTGTGTGTGTCTGTCCACCTCACTGACACCAGCTAAAACTAATGCCATTAGGAAAGCTCCTTCATTATTCTGCTAACAGAAGTTTGTCTCTTACCTCTTTACAACGCAGTCCTATGGGTGGAGTATAGGGTCCTTTTGGGAAAGATCTCAAGGAACTCCTTCCGATGACAGCAAACCAAATAGAAGCAGCAATGGTGAAAACAAGATTATCCAAAAAGAGAAAACAGTGGCAGAGTTGCTGAGGGTGGAGAGGGCAGCCCCTTTATATAGTGTCCTTCTAGCTCTGATAGCACATTATCAGCTCAGTCACACGACAGAGCAGAGGAGAGGACACCCCAGCACTGAAGAGCGGTCTTCATCCCAGCTGAGCTCTTGGCACTGGGGTTGCTGCTGCTGTTATAGATATGAATGTATTGTATGAATATTCCAGTGTTCATGGTACTTACTAAAGGCTGCTACTGAGCTCCCAGCCATGAACACAGACTTCTTGGAGTCCCCTGATTATTTTAGGAGGGTGGAGAGAAGCATTGTTTGGGGGAAGTCTGGTATTAATAGACACAACAGGACATTTCAGAATAGGATAATTCCATAATGGTGGGAGTGGGGAGAGGGAGAGGGGTGGCTGCTATGGTAACAGCTTAGCCTGTCCAACACTTCCCTTTGCTTGCAATAGAGGAGGGTCTGTGGGACGGCAGAGAGGGTTTGTGAGTGGGGAGGGGTTGATAATTGTTTATCAGTGCAAATGGCTGAAGGCATCTTATTCAGCTGAATGAGAGGGGTCTGTTTCAGGACACTTGCTTCAGGGTCCCTATGTCCTGCCCTGTATAATTACTCTGCATTTGACAGTGCTGAATAAAATTGATGCCTTTATGCTGAGATGAGCACAGCTGCATGTTTCCTTATAATGGGGTGCTGTCTGCTTTTGCTGGACTCCGTCTGGGCAGACAGTAATTCCAGCCCTGGAAAGAGACACTGGCTGACAGGAGGACCCAAATTTGGAGAGAATAATAATGATACTTAGCACTTAGACAGGCGTCTGCCAGCTGAGGGTCATAAATGTTTGAGGTCTCACAACAACATCTGTGTTGTATTCTTATCCCCATTTTACGGATCTAAGGGTAAGTGATTCATCACAGCAGAATTTTGGAAGTGGCCCTGCAAAGGGCCCACTACTGCAGCCATAAGTCTACCCTTTCCATTTGAACTTTTCCTTTTGTCTGGTGTCTTTTGAGAATGACCTGTAAATCTCAGTGAGTGTTTCACATAGTGATATAGTGAAAGGAATTAAGCAGGCTTGTCTATTTTGTGACAAAGCAACCCACAGAAGTTATTCCTGTGTCATTTTCATTTTATCATAAATTCTTCCCAGCCTGCAGCACTGCAGCTAGAGGGGTAGGTAACAGGCAATAAAACTGAGCAGCTTCTCCTCAGAGCCCCTCAATATTGGGATAAAATAGGTGGATTCCATCAGCTTTTACGGAGGTTTTTTTATGCCTCTGCCCAGGCTTTTTACCAGAAATTTGGCTTATCTACCTGTTCAGGATTGTACCTGTAATATGTTCTAGAATATGTGATAGGAACACAGTTACATTTATCACATAAAATTGCATAGTTCCTTATTTTCTTTAACTTAGAACTAAAAGGAATTTGTAGGCAGAAGAGCTAATATTCAATGGTCTCTTGTTTGTCCTAGCTATTGAAGACTAAGGAATTCAGCCATGGTAAAGGCATTTGAGCTATGTGCTTTCATTTAATATTTTTTATTTTTTCTCCTTCACTCCCTCCCAGTGCTGCAATGCCTCTGTTATGGCTGGATCCCATAGTTAATAATAGAGAGAGGGTGTTGTGACCTTTCCTTGCCCACCTCTCAAAAAGGATCTAAAAGTACCGGAAAGGATACCTAGAAAAATCACAGGGAAGGGATACAAATCATTGAATGTTGTTGGAAATTTCTAAGGAAATAAAACTCTGACTGCTCTATCCACATATTCTTTTCTGTGCAACTGGTGTGAGAGACAGGATACTAAACTGAATTATGTTTAGCCTGACCTCAGAAGGCACTTCTTCTGCTACATAAAGTACATCCTACAGCATGCACTGTATGTTAATTTACAAGAAAAAATTTCTTAGTATTTTCTTTTCTTTACTTTGTTCAATCAGGCATCTATGCAGGCCGTGCCATAACCGTGAAAAAGCTAAGGGACTGGGCAAGTACATCTGTCAGAAGTGCCACTTGATAATTGATGAGCAGCCTCTGATGTTTAGGAATGATTCCTACCATCCGGATCACTTCAACTGCACCCACTGTGGGTATGTTCTCATATTCTAAACTCTTGACAAAGAAAGGAGACAGCAATCAGCAGTGCAGTCCTTTCCAAGGCCTAAGCTTTGCTGCCTTCACACTGTTGAATAATCAAAAGAAATTTGGAAAGCCTTTAGGAGCTTTAGGGTTTTTTTGCCATTCAATGTTCTCTTCTCCTAAACTTGAATGACACTATTTTATACTGAAAATGAAAATAGTTCCTTGGTATAAACTTACCTGAAAGACTGTGCGCAGATTACAGTAATAGTGTTGTCCAAAGATAGCTGTTGCCAGGCCATTCAAAATAGTTTCACTTTACATTCCTGGATAGAAGAAAAAGATGATTTGGTGAGCTGTGTCCGTCTTCTGGCACAGTCCACTACCATGCTGATACCTGTCTGATAACTGGCACAGTACTGCCCTAGAATGGGTAACAGAGCTGAAGAATAAAGTAAATGGCTCAGTGCTGAGCATTACTAGGGTGGTCCTTGTACAAAAACTATCCCATTCAAAGATAGGTTGAGTCTTTGCATGACACTGCATTGTTCCATGTTTCTGCCAGAGTATCTAGGTGAAGACGCGATATTTCACATGTGTTCTCTTGTTTGGCAAACTGAGAAAGCGATTTTAGAAAGATGAGTTGACAGTAATGGTTTTTCATTAGCTTAATTTCATGACTCTGCATGAATGTTCCCAAAGTATGTTTAGTCTTCCAAAACTTCATCTTGGGCATTAAAAAGCTTTACTTCCTGTTCTTACTTCAGGGACATGTTTGTGTTTTCAGGAAGGAGCTGACTGCTGAGGCCCGGGAACTGAAAGGAGAACTGTATTGCCTGCCCTGCCACGACAAGATGGGAATCCCCATCTGTGGAGCCTGCCGCAGGCCCATTGAGGGACGAGTGGTCAATGCTCTGGGAAAGCAGTGGCATGTTGAGGTGAGACCTCTCTGAATCTGAAACTTCCTTCCAGAGCCATTTTGGAAGAGGACTAGTGCTAGTTGGAACCTGTAGACATTTACATGATTTGTAATATATGAATTCAGACAAAAAAAATCATTGCTTATGTTTCAGATTGTCCTCACCTTCTGTGAGCAAATGAGTACAGTAGGGTCATCAGGGTTACCCAAGAAAGCTGTGCTTTCACAACAATAATAACCTTAATTTTAAAATGCCTGACTTGCATTGTAAATATTCTTGCAGAATACTGTTCACTGAACAGCATTTACTTACTAATAAAGTTACATATTTCTATGATAGATATATCCTCTCTAACCCCACTTAACAGGTTCATAAAAGTGTTAGAATTTGTCATGTACGTGGAGCCAGTGCAATTCTTGCTTTTTAAGCCTTTTCAGCTCGTTGTTTCTATAACTTTCAGCTGAGTCGTCACAGCTTGCTCTGAAGTTTTTTTTGTGATTTAAGCCTCCTAGGGCTTGAAATGAGAGAGATGATGCTCTTCATTTGAAGTGCATTCATACCAGTGACGTTTTATGTTCCTGTTTCTCCTCTCTGAAACAACCAAGATAATAGTCCACAAGTCTTATCAGTGTAGATACAGGATGATTGCCCTTTCAGCAGATCTTCTACCTATCTTTAATACAATTCTTAATTACTATAGTAGACTAAATATTTCCTCTTTTCTTTCATTTCCATGAAGATTTTCCTGTCTGAGTTTCATTAAAGCATTAAGGGGTAACAGTTTTGAACTGAAAGAGGGTAGATTTAGATGAGATGTAAGGAGGAGGTTCTTTACTGTGAGGGTGGTGAGGCTCTGGAACAGGTTGCCCAGAGAAGTTGTGGCTGCCCCATCACTGGAAGTGTTCAAGGCCAGGTTGGATGGGACATTGAGAGCAACCTGGTCTAGTGGTATCCCTGCCCATGGCAGGAGTTTGGAACTAGATGATCTTTAAGGTGCCTTCAAACCCAAACCATTCCAATTCTATGATCAAGTATCTTGTATTGAGCCATGACTCGTAGCCATGCAAGTTTTACCTAGTGATAGAAAAGTCTTGTTGCCTGCCACTGAATGTCTTTTCTTCTTTTACAGCATTTTGTTTGTGCCAAATGTGAGAAGCCATTCTTGGGGCACCGACACTATGAGAAAAAAGGACTGGCTTATTGTGAAACTCACTACAACCAGGTAAATTCTGCCATCTATACTGTAGATACTTGCTCTGACTGGCAAATGATTTTTTGCATTTTACATGCACAAAGCTATGCAGATTTTGCATAATCTGAATTTGTAGAGACAATGCAATTTTACTAAATTGGTGAGATTTAACAGAAAAATTGTTTTTCTTGGTAGATGTGAAAAGTGATGCTGAGAACAGAATAGAAATGTCTTGGGACGTTGATATTTCTTTGTGCCATTGACAGAAAAAAACATGACCATGGGTTGTGCTTATTAAATCCCTGTAATTCTACTCTAAAACTATTTGTGTGGACTTCTTTGATAATTAGTTGCATCCATGGGCCTAAGATAAAAGTTGTGCTGTCTAAAGCAGAAGAAAAGTGTGTTTCAAAAGCCAATCAAAAACTGTTTTTTCTGTCTGACTCTCCGGAGCAACTATGAGTTTGGTATTTTCTTCTGTCAGGATAAATTAGTCTCTTTCTTTCATAAGAGATAAGCATTACTGTCTTGAAAGTAGCTCTAAGTTATATTTTGATGTCTATAGTTAAGCATCAGGAGATGTTTGTCTATAGTAAGCATCATACTCTACTGATCCTGTTTTCTCCAAATTGCCACATGTACAGGACTTTAAGATCACATAACAGTAGTAGAGTGTGAGGAACCAACAAAAAAGGTTTTGTAGCATTTAGTAGTATGAGATCCAAAAGAACATAGACTATTTGGCAAGTGTATGGGAAGTTATTCAGAAGAGTTAAATTGGTATATTTGGGAGCTACTTGCAATGCCTGGGAATTCTTTCATTGTTAGTATTTAATGTTCATACCAGCTGTGTAATTTGGGGAGCACAAGTAGTCAGTAGTATGAGTTCCTGTTCTTATTTCTTTTGCTGTGCAGCTCTTTGGAGATGTCTGCTACAACTGCAGCCACGTGATAGAGGGAGATGGTAAGATTTGTTCTCTCCTTGTTCTGGGTTGCTGTACTTGTTTTATTTGTTAGTGCAGCTGTTGCAGTCCCACAGTTGCAAGGCACCAGTGTTTCTTTTCACATCTGGCCTCATTTGAATTTGGATACAAATCCAAATTCAAATAATCCAGCAGTTTCCTCTTATTTTGTGCTTTTGCCTTTGCAGTGGTATCAGCTCTTAACAAGGCCTGGTGTGTGAATTGCTTCTCCTGCTCCACCTGCAACATCAAGCTTACACTGAAGTAAGTCAGTGTTTATATTTTGGACCATGTGTGACATTTGCCCCGAAGGCTTGGGGCAACTTTGAGCCACTGCGTCTCTGAGGGGCAATATACCTTTTCTCTGTTGGAGCAGATGCTTATGGTTCCACTGATTTCAGAACTAAAAGGGAGCTGGGACTCAGCATCCTCTCTATTTTCTTTCATTAATCTATTATGTGAGAAGGTTGGGTAAGGGGAGAACTCCATTCAGCAGTAGAGGGAAGGCTCTAAACTTCGAGTAACTGCCTGTCCTGAAATACCTGCAGCCTCCATGTCACCTTAGTCTGGATGCTCTCCTCAATGACAGTGTTTGCAATTGCGTAGATCTCTTTAAAAGAAAATATTATGCTAGTTACCTCAAATATGTAGAAGAGGTACAGAAAACAAAGCAATCCTACGTTTTTCCTTTCTCAGGCTCAAACCCTTACTTATCCTACTCTGCTGGGTTGGCCCCAGAGGGCCTTTGAAGTGACATTTCCATTCTATGATAATAAGATTATTATTCTGGACTGTTACATACAAATATATAGCAAAATCTTGGTCCTTATTTAACTAGCAATACTAAAGACCCTAGTTCCCTGATAACTCAGTTTCTCTACTTACATGACCAGACAAGGAAGTGTGTTGTTTTATACATGCAGTACAACACAAACAACTGCATTTTTGTAGATGCACAGAGACTTGATTTAGTGAAGCATGTAGTTTGCAAATACCATTTTAGTAGTTTGCAAATACCATTTTAATAGCTGGCTGTTCTTTGTGTTAAAGGAATAAGTTTGTGGAGTTTGACATGAAGCCTGTATGCAAGAAGTGCTATGAGAAATTCCCTCTGGAGCTGAAAAAACGTCTGAAGAAGTTGTCAGAGCTGGCATCCAAGAAAGCACATCCCAAAGCTCTGGATTTAAATTCTGCTTGAACAGGTCTGTCAGTCTACTGGCTGCACTCATACAGTCAAGCTGCTGCACACAGCAGCTGTTGATTACAGAGGCAGTTACTAAGAACAAGTGAAACCAAAGATAAGTTGTACCTTCCCCTGCTTCTGGTAATGTAGCTTGCATCTTTACTGTCCCTTTTCTCAAGCAGTTGTCTAATAACACTGGCAGAAAGAGGAATTCTGCTTAAGCAATTTACAGGCTGGTTATTAATTGCTAATAACAACTTCCTCTGCCCTTGTTGAATTGTACACAGTCTTTCCTCAACTGAACTGTAGTTCTCTCTCAATTCCTTTGCAGTCTAAGGGATTTGGAAACGGTGTTTGAGTGGAGAGGTGGAAGAAATATGTGATTTGCTCTTTTTCAGTTAAACATTTCTCCTCTTATCCTGGGTGAAGATATTTTTAATTTTTGTTATATATAGGCAAATATTCTGAAAGATGTACTCTTTGCTACATGCAAAATGTCCTTGTCTTTTTCCAGATTCGTACTGAGCATATATGGATGCTGTACAGTTGTCCTGGTTTGCAGGTTTACTGGGAAAGCCCAGGAACCAATAGTTACAGCATCTGCACTGCCTGCTTGTCTGGCTTAGATCCAATGTTAAGACAGCTGAAGAAGTTTGCTTTGCTGCTTCCCAGTTCAGTACTAAGATTTCAGTTGTCAAGGCCATGTCAGTCTCTTCAGAATAGTTGGGTTCTCCTTAAGGAAGAGGTGACTATGGGTTAACGAAAGACTTTGTTAGAAACCGACCCTGAAATTTTCTCAGTTTGTTCTCTACTACTACATCAGTACTAGAGCTTCTAGTGGTCAACAGAAAGCATGTCCGATCCACTGGCGTAGCTGACATTTCTTGAGGCAATGTGGCTGAAGCCTTGGTTATTCTTTTGTATAATTCAATCAAATTGATAATATGGTACCAATATAAGCACTTTAGTTTCCCTATCCTTCTCACTTTATTTGAAAGATGAGTAAACACTTCTTGGTCATGCTCCAGAAAGTCCAATTACATAATATTTAGTTTGTAGAAAATGTGGTCTTATGTAGAAAAAAAACCAGGAAGTATTTTTCTTAAAATTTTCACCCAAATAAGTTTCCCATCATGTTTCTTCTTAAGACCTGAGTTTACTTAAAGAGAGGACCTCGGACATTAATCTGTATATCTTAAGCATGTAGTTCTGCTCTATAGCTTTGCCTACCATTGGTGAAGTTTCACTGGTCCTAATGTCTCTGCTAGTACAGCCCAAGGTGCTGAGAAATTTACTGGGTTTCAACATTCTTGTTATATCTTCAGGGGTGAGCCGTCAGCATTGCTGTTCCTGAGTCCACCTGTGTGTGTTATAATCATGGTGAGCTTCTGACACCTCTGGAGGTGTCCCTCATAGTTTCTTGTGCTGAACTGAGCTGAGCAACCTGAAAATCCATTTCCCTAAATAGTTGAAGACTGTGTCTGCCCTTTTGTGAGGTGGACAGGATGAAACACGCTGGAGGATGGCTGTCCCTTGCATGATCTAAATCTTCCATAAAGTGGCTAGTTCAGTAGGTCAAGTGAACACAGCAGTTGGGCCTAGGCACCACCCTGCAGCCCCAGATGAATTAGCTAGCAAGAAGTTAAAGCTTCCTCACTTCTTCTATGTGTGAGCTGCAACTGGATTGGGGAAATAATCTACCTTAAAATTGTCCTCACTGCCATCTAAACAAGCTAAAGCATTGATAGCTTTTATCATGCTTGCTGTAGCTACTACCCATGAGACTGCACCAGTGATATCACAGCAGTGGTGGAAAATCCTGGTTTACTGTGTGCAGATAAGAATCCCACAGGCAAGACCATCTCTTACTTACTGGCTTTGCTAATTCAATTCCCTTCAGCTGCTTTGCTTTTTGTTGCTGTAAGTTACCATAAACTTTTAACTGGGGTACACTGCATCCGCTATAACACTGATGAGGGAAGGGATAGGCCTAATTTTAACAGTAGAACTCTTCCATCTTCTTCTGACCAATATGCACTGTAGGTTACAGTAATCGTAGCTGCTTTTGTCACTGCTTTAAAACACGTGGCTAGTCACTGTTGTCTCACCAGCCTTTAAATGGCCTTTTAGTTAAGGGCACAAAGAGCAGCATGTCTTTTGGTGTAGTAGTATGTGGCCACTGCAAAGACTGGTCTTGTAAGCCTGTTCTTTGGCATTTTTTTTCACAGCATAAATCAAGGACTACTGATCCATGTGCAGTTCAGTATGTTAGGCAGATTCTTCTCAGCATAAAGCATTCAGGTCTGTTCCTATAATCTTAGCCACAGCTAATGCTAAATCTGAGCATCTGTGTATCTTCAGCCTTCTGAGAAGATGGTGGAGGAACACACAGCCACATAGCTACTGGTAAATATGGAAAGACTATGTAACTAGCAGGGAGTATTCTTTCAGTGGCCACTTTCAAGTTCAGCAATGGAAAATGCATGTATTTAGAGGTGAATGGAATTAACTTTTGTACTGCAAGTAGAAACTTAGTGTGTGCTCTTGAATTTCTAACATGAGACAACACAGTAGACCTAGTAAACTTCAGTGTTCAAAGGACAGTTGATACCATTCTTTTTGATAACCTGTTCAGTTCTCTAGGATTTGTCTTATGTCCTTATCTTCAGAGTATTTCCCAAAATTATGGAGGGGGGGGGAAATCATTATAATCCCTTATCTCTGTATTAGCAGCGGGTCATGTTCTTTTAGTATCTCTTAAATTATTAATTTTTTACAATTATTTTTCTTTTACTCCTGCTGCCCGTAGTCTGCGATGTGCAGAGTTACAGTAGTGAATATTACTGACGTACCTTCTGTGGGTAAGTGGAACAGTGGAATTGAAGAAGTAGGAGAAATAACTATTAATAGTTTAAATAAATGCATCTTCCTATAGTCCTTTAAGTCCACTTTTTAAAAACTAAGTAGAATATAATGCAGACTTAATGACTTCTTAGTGTGTTGATGGTGGATAGGTTGGGGGTTTTTTGGGTTGTTTGGTTTCGTTTGGGGGTTTTTTTGTGTTTGTTTTTTTTTTTTTTTAAATAAAGTCAAGATCTCACTCAGAATTAAGCTGCATGCATTTTTCCATTGCTGTAAATAGACAAGCTGGCCAAATTCATCCTAGGTATCACACCACTGGAGAATATAGATTTTTATCGAGGTTGAACTTGGCTCAGAAGTCTACACTTACCAAAAGCTGTTGTCTCATTATATATATTTATAGTTTACATTCATATTTATACATACTGAATTAAAATCACTAATATTCACTGAGTACACTTGAAAATGGTTTTGCTTTCAGAAACCACAGTATATGAAGCTTTTTTTATACTCAAAGGGTATGCTAATCACTTGTAATCTTTCTTTGTGGCAACCTAATCTGCCCTCAGAGGTTTGGATCCTGATCTTTATTTTACAGCAATCTGTGCAATGTAGGCAAATATTGTTCAATCTTCTGTACAGGGAGTTTCTAGATGTTGCATGTTTTGTATTAGATTATGTGACTGACACCTTTTTAATAAGTGGTTGAATGGTGAAGGTATAGATTGCAGGCAAATGTAATAAGTGCAGCTGTACTAGTCTGTAAAGCACTATTAAGTGCTGAGGATGGTATAGACTGAGTAAAACAACTAGCAGCTACTTGCCTTGGTTCAGGCCTTGATGAGCAGTGTGGATTCTGTAGCATGCGGAGCTCTCATTTTATTACACAGTGCTTGTTCTTTCTAACCAAAACATGTGATTGTGGATTGAAATGTTACATTACTGTACCTTTTTATGTTCCTGTAATAAAGTTAACTAATACATTTTTAAATCTTCACAGAAAAAATAAATGTTAAAAAGTTGCATATTGTACAGGAAAAAAAAACATTTGCAATGCTGAGCCAGAGAGAATTACGCACTCTGAGGTACTCTGGGGTTTATCCAAATCTGATACACTGTCGTGATGAATTCACATTTTGGATCTATGCTGCTTCTATGGTGATGTGTTGGTTGATGAGGATGTGCAGAAAGGTGTATCATCCTTTTAGAGGCTGTGCTGTACAAATTGTGTTGTGTATGTGACAAGTAGATGGGATGCTGTGATCACTTACAGGCTTTAGTGGATGTTCGGTATGTTTAGGCTACATGGATCTAGAGCAAATATTCAATTTTCTCGTTAAAAAGGCATTGTGGTTGATTTTCTGCAGTGTTTATTTAAAAACCAGGAGCAATATAGTTTGGCTGTAAGATTTCTTTTTGTACAGGTGAAGTATTGAATGATTCTCACTTATAGCCAGTTAGATCAGACATAGGATGACAAAACAACTCAAGGGCATTAGTCTCAAACGTTTCCATTGCCAGCAATGGACATTACAGCAGGAATATCTAATTGCATGCAAAAGGATCAACTATTCTGACAAGTGTGGCACTCAGATGCACAAAGAGAGCGGGGCTCTTCCCTGCCACCCATGTACAAAACTCCCATTAGCGTTCAACTTTCACAAACGCACATCTGAGGGAACAAGAGAACCATTGTGCATAGATTGGCAAATATGAGAGATCTAGCAGAGCTGCTTTTCCAGCACTGCCAGATCATGTCTCAAGGAACTTGGTGTAAATGCTTTAAGACATGTCCATGTTTCACTGTGAGCAAGGGAGGGCATGTCATTGAGGAAGGAGTACTTGTTCTCTGATGGGGTGAGCATCTAGGTTTACTACTACCACAGTGCATATATGCCTCACACACTCTGAGCACACTCTGGTTCCTATAGGACCAAAGTTGTGTGCTTACAAAGGTCTAAGAGATGAACAAGCGCTGAATCAAATTTTACCACTCGAAGTGCCTGCTAAATAGGAAATAGAAAAGAGTGGGAGAAATTGAAGCTATTATTCTTGTCTCATGAATGAATGTCTGCATAATTCCAAGCTGAGAACATTTTTATAGAGCAGAAAAGTCTCTTTTCAACAGATGTCTGTTAGACTCAGTTCTTCGATTCTGATTTGCACTGAATAGCACATCTATAACTTGAAATAGGAGCAGCTGAGTAAAAGTTATGGACCCAAATCCAGACTCATTTCAGAGTTTGTCTATGCTTACTAGAAACCGCATAGCAGAAAGCAGCTGTTAGTTTCCAAGTGCATTATGAAGTGTGGAAGAAAGAAATCTATTTAATTTAACCAAGGCAATGGTAAACCAGTGGACAGCCTGCTAATGTAGCAGCACACAGGAATGACAGTTATATTCCAACAGTAAATGGCTGTCATAGTCTACTGTAATTTGCAGCATGTAACCTAGTAACAGAAGGATGAAAGCTAGCATCTTGCCTTTCAAGGTGTCCACTTATACTACTACTAAAGGGCATTTCTCTAGTCTTAGAATTCCCAATAGGAGGAAAAAAATAACATTACCTTTGTTTGCAAAGACTCAAGGAGGTTATGCATTTGGTAAGAGCATATACAACAAGGGGACATTTTATTTCAAAAAGGAGAACAACTGTTAATGTGTGTCTTCAAGAATGGAGGAGATCTACAGGATTGGAAGAGGCTCTCATGTTAGGGTTCCTCTGCCCCCATATTACATTAAAATCCAGCTAAACTTTTAAATCCAAAATCTGAATTGAATTCTTATGCTACCTCTAAGACAGACAAGTGTTACAGATGTTTGAAAGCACTTGCTCACTTGAGCTTCTCTTGTGGTAATATCTCAGCAACACAGTTCATTCAGTGTATGATCAGAAGATTGATCAAGATTAATATTTTTAAATGGCATTTCTTCTGGGAGATGAAATTACAGGTAGTTTGGCACAGATGTAGGTCATGGGATCTATTTCTGCTCTCAGGCTGGGAGGTTCTTTTGCTTGTTCACAGCATTCATTAGCAGGTGTACGTAGGATGTTAACAGGTCATCCATTTTGTAACCCTGTCAGAAAAGAAAAATGTCTTGTGTGTCAAAGAGCTCCAGAAGCAAAAAACCCTATAATTTCCTCCCTGTTTTATCTTCTTCTTAGGTTCTTCCCTGCATGGACATCTCCTTTTCCAACAGCTATCACTGTTTTGATAATTATTCATCTATTCCTCCCTCTGCTCTTCCATTCTGTGGGAAAAGTTAGTCATTAAATGTTTTATGTTATCTTTACAAATTTACCTTTAAATATCAATACAATGATGCTTGTCTGAGTCTGTGGACAATCTGAAATTAATTCTTAAAAACACTGTACCACTCATTGAAAAGTGTAAAAATCTTAAAAGGATGGCGTTACTGCATAGATGGATGCATGACAAAACAAAAAGGCTCTTATGTAGTTCTGTGGGTAAGTGCAGTCTTAATGTCTCAGAGATATAATTTGGATGTATAGGAAGAATTAGGGAAATTATGTCTTTGCATCTGATGGCATTGTACAGCACTGAACCAGTTCTAAACTGCAATTTCGTTGACATAGCAGTGAATGCTTTTTGTATCTGTGCTAGTTTTAATGTCTGTTTTGGCACCATTGTTTTGTAGCAATTCTAGATGTAAAGAAAAAAATTAGGAGTTTCTTGTGTGTAAGTTGACAAAATTCTTCTTACCAGAGATGTCTCACATAAGATCCGGCTTCCTCGTACCAGGTTCCCTATTGTCATGTGAAAGTATGTGCTCCCACTGCTCCAGTTGGAGATTTTATTGAAGGGGTAGACTGTTAAAATATCCTGTAAGGGGAAACAAATTGAACTATAGCACATTTCTCAAATGAAAAGGAGCTGTTATGTAAGAAAATCTGTAGACCTAGAGCATTCTCTTTCTTTCCCACCTCATTTATAAACACAGCGGATCAAGGAAGGTCTTGTATCCAGACTAGTGGTATATTGTATCTTCACCAAGCAGGTGAGTCTTAATCACTCTAATGAGACTTCCTTTCTTTGCCTTAGCACATTGCCATTATATTTACAATAATCTAAAACTTGCTAGATATTTGTTTTCTTACTAAAAGCAAATAGTCATACTCATAAATGCTTTTGCCTGGGAACTGGGTAAGACCAGACTGTTTGGGTTAGAGAGCTGGTAAGCACTGTCATTCTCCCTGATCTTCTAGACAGATTGGGTTTCCTGCAAAGCACTTTTCTGAAGCAGGTTCCCTAGTGCACTGTCCATCCATCTGCCTGATCTTATCACTTTGCCCAGGTCCATCATTATTACCACTTCTTTTTTAAAGAGATGCTCTACACTATTTCCTTTCCAGTGTAGAAACTGCAAAGTGATTTAAGGCAATAACATTTTCTTTGGTTTCACACAGAAAACGAATACAGGGACTCTATCCTCTCCTGCCATTCAGGGAGAAGGTCCTGTTACTGCCTCTAAGTTAGCATGGTCAATTAAATCCCTTAGACAGACTCTTGAGAAGCAACTGTTACCTTTGTCTTCTGATGTATCAGTGATACTCCTTGCTTGTTGATTGCAATCAGCACAATCTCCGGGAAATTTGGCTCTGAGGTTTGCTATAAATGAGTAACAGAGCAAGATAAGCAGAAAATGAAGAAATTATCTGTATCAGGTGCATACTGACCTTTAACAGTGTCCAATGCTGCTTATTCTCTTTACCAGATAAACACTGAAACATCAAGCTCTTCAATATTATGTAACTATTGCTAAGGATGACTTTTTCTGCCATGTATTGATGACTTGAGCAGCTGCTACATAAAATCAGAATCAGGTCCAAACCTGGCTACCTAATAATAGGCTGGTTGCGAACCAGTTAAGAGCCATGGGATGAGAATTTTAAGGTAGCGGGTGGGAAATGATTCCTGGAGGTATTCACTGCAGAATGAGAGGATTGGTACAGTTGTGTTCTGAGGGAAGGGTCCCCAGAGATGCAAGATTTGGCAGCATTTTGTAGTAGAGAAAAATGACAGGACAGTTAAGTATCTAACTAGAAGACCCCCATCTACTGCATAGCTGTAACATTAAGTATTACAACTGGAACAACAACACAGCCAGTAAATAACTGACGTGGTAATTCAGAAGGGATAAAAAAACCTCATCTCCCTACTTCCAAGGAACTCAGTTTTCCTCAGTAGATGATGGGAGGCTAGCTTTGTAATGGATTCTCAATTACACAGATAGGGAATTATAGTCAGACAGTCCCTATCCCCCAGTGCCAGTCTACTACCAAAGCCATTCGTCCAGGCCTTTAAACCTACCTTCACCTCAAAGAAGGCTGATCCAAATGTTGGCCACCGGTATATGATTTTCAAGAAGGCAATCTTGGCCTCATCCACAGTTTTTCCTTCATGTTTGCTATATGCTGCAGTAATGCTCTGTTTAGGAAAAAGGATACAAAGCCTATTCAGTTGGAGGCAGGTGGCTTTCCAATGTCCCGCATTAGCACTGAAGACAGCATCAGACAATCACCAAGATCAGTCTTGTGCCCACAGCAAAAGACGACCATGAAAATGAAAATAGCCTACCATGCCATGGGGCAAGAAGGAGCCAGAATCTCCCCAGTGTTCCTTACTAATGAGTTGGCTGAAGGAAGTCCAGGAGCCCAAGGGAATGGATTTCAGGGCAGAGGGCAATATGGGATGAAACAAAATTCAGAAAGCCAGTATTCCACACCACAGGCATGTATCACATTTTCTGCTAGAACATGTACAGTGAATTTTCCCTCTGTATTTGAAATATTGCCCTGAGTCTTCCTCAGTGAACTAAATGGTAAGTACCTGCTGAAACGTGCTTGCCTTTTAGTGGAGAAAAGAGCCTTTTGCTGAGTAGCATGCACATGGTGCAGGGTGACTCATTTACTGGCCAAACTATGAAAAATTTAGGATGCATCTTAATTTTCTGTTTCTCTACAAGATCCTCAAATCCCCAGTCCCATCACTGACTTTCCTATCTCTTAACTCTTCTTCTGGGCACTGAAAGCAGATTAAGATCTCCAAGAAATATGCACATCTCAAATCAATCATCCAGGTCTGCAGATATCTTTTAGAGGTTTGGTAGAGAGGATGCAAAATCCAGATTGTAAGAGGCAAAACAACATTCAGGCAAAACAGCATTCTTCCATGGTGCTTTCAAAGACTGTCAGATCAAAAAAGTAGTGTGTCTCAATTCTGTCTTCTTTCATAAAGCTCCATGGAAGTAGCATGATTAATAAAAGCTGATGTTCTTACCTTCTTCCACTCCTCTGGTGAGATTGCTCGGAGCAGATTGTCTGGCACCAGCTCCTTCAAGATTTTGGGGATGGTTGCCAGCTGTGTGCGGTCATTGTTGCAGCGCACTTTATAAATCAGCCCTGCCAGCTGGACAGCTTCATCCTTTGAACACTTGTGGTAGCCTCTGAGGTACTTCGGCAACTCCTGGAAGAGACCAGCTCTGAATCCACACAGAATGGGCTGAAGCGAACACTGACGCACACTAAATCTGTGAGGTCAGCGTGTGAGTGTTGCCAAACATCTCAAGCATCTCAAGAACTTCTGACTCCTTCTGGAGGTTCTCTGGATGATCTTTAAAGGTCCTTTCCAACCCAAACCATTCTGTGATTCTCCATACAATTATGGGGTAAGACAAGCATCTCCAGGGAACAATTAGATTAGGGAGCTGTGCTCCTAACATAAGCAGTATAGCTAAGGTGTGAACACTGTGAGAAATAAGTCTGCTCCTGAGGCTGAGCTATGCCCTCCAGAGGCATTCGTCTGGAGGATCTATAATGCAGGCCCTGGAGAGGGAGACAGTAATACTCCAGCAGGCTTACTTTCTCAGGAGTATTTCTTGGATTGCATTGCCTGCCATTATATTCTGCTTTAGGGAGCTGGTTACCTGGTGATAATGAAAAATGCAATCAGCTTTCAGGTCCTTCCCGGGAGTTACATTCAGCCACAGCTTTCTCATGAAATACACCTCATACGCCACAGATACAGTAGCTCCTAAGGAAACATCATCTTGTTAGTATTCTCTGTATCACTGTAGAGTTCTGCAGGTTTTAAATTGCTTGTGAGTTTCTTCAGAAATGTAATTCTGGTTTTAATAGTAACAGACAAATTTTCTAACAAAAAAGTATAAAAGGCCATTTTAGATGACCAAGAACATGATTAGTTGTCAGTTCCTACAATGATCTAAGGTGCAGGCTCTTCAGAGATGGAGAAAGACATTAAGGATGCCAGCAATAGGAGTGTTTGTTATTTCTTGGTGCTCATGACAGCTGCCTGCTGATGTGCAGAACACCTGAATTCTGTTATACTTATGCAGGTATATTCCCTGATGGCTGTGTTTACAGAAATGAATTGTGATTTAGGGCACCCACATGTTTATGCTGTGATTTTTCAGAGCTCCTAGCAGCTGCATCAGCTGTGGGGAGAAGAGGGAAGTTAGAAGGCCTTAGATACATAGATCGTGCTTCAGGAAGCTGAACCTCAGCTGTCCTGAAATAAGCAGAGGTCAGGATAAATGAGTATGAAATTTGAGAGGAGTTTGAGTTTGATGTAGATTTCAAAATGTATGTTATACATGGAGGTGAAATGCTAAGCATTGCTGTCATTAGTGTTACGTTGTTTTATTCTAACAAGTGTTCCCCTGGTAATACAACTTGTGCTTGGTATCACCAGGTAATAATCTAAACAATAATTTTCTAACAACCCAAGAAACAGGAGTGACACTGTGTAAAGAATCTATTTACATGTGTTGGCTGATACCCAGTCTGGCAATGCATGAGCCTTGGACTGTAAAGAGGATTAACCCATCTAACTTGTGTGCATCCAGCTGTGTGTTTTGGATGCAACAAGGGGAAAAAAAATCTTTGGTACCAATTTAAAATTTATGGGGAAATCCTCCCCCAAAGATGTTCTGGTGTTTGATAGCTAGTGCTTGGCTGCATTGGGTCAATGGATCTTATTGCTGGTGCAGGCAGTAGCTGTGTATGTACAATGATATAATAAGGCTATGCTACACACTTCCCAAGATGGAATAAATTTGCAGTTTCCCCAGTTCAGCACAGCATCTCATGCAGCTTCTTGTTATGCTGGCATTCTCCTTACCATCTTTCCCTGGTTTGTTCCTCCTGTTCCAGTCTGTCACCTGCCTTAGTGAGTCAAAGAAGTAGTCTGCTGCATTCTGACTGATCACCTGGAAGAGGCCAAGCAACGAAGCAGGGAAAGGAGGGATTAGCAGATCATACAAAATACTGCCTGTGCCAACATACCCAAGTATCAGGCTGAATTTTCTTTCCCTGTCTACAGTGAGAGAACACAATTATAGCAGGAAAGACAGAGGCAAGGGGAAAGGAGAGAAATAGGAGGAGGAGGGCTCAAATGATTTACATTTCATATGGGGATTTTTATTGCATCTTCGGTTGATTTTTTTCTTTCCAACCTGCTTATTGAAGTCAAGTTGAAGATGCCTACCTTATTCTAAGCCACCTCCTCTTTGTAAAATACTGGCATATACCAGATTCCTCTTTTCAGGAATGCAGCACATCAGAAACTCCTTGTGCTTGGACTCAGTGCTGCTTTTTCCTTGATCACAGTACTAGAGAGAAGGGACCTCTCAGCAAAGTAACCATCCCAACCTTCAGCTCAGGCAAGACAAGCTTCTAAGAAATTAGAGAGCAATCAACTGGTGCTGGTCAGCCACTGCTCTCCCTAATACTATAATATTGGGTACTGTACACATGCAGCACATCTCCTAGGCAAAACCTGAGTGAAAAAGGGCCGAATACAGCAGTATCCAACATGCAATTTACAATCATCCCAACAGCTGCAAGAAAGCCCATGTCTTCTCTGTTTTTAGTACCACCTGTGTACCAGTAGACTGATAGAAACAGTGCACGTCCATCCAGCCCCTTCAAGAGACTCAAAATAATTGTCGGGTGCTAAAAGTTTGAGTCTAGGTTGTATCCCCTCAGTAAGACAGAAGCAGTAACGGCCTGCCCTGTTGCTTGGCTTCATGTCTGGTTGTTTAGGTGGTCTGGTAAATAAGTAAGAGAGGAGGGAGGAGTCTGGTTACCCTGCTGTAGTCAAGAAGCGTTACCTTGTCTGCAATCTTCACAAAGAGGCTGAAACCTTCCCAGGAGCTCAGCTGCAATTTGGAAGCAATGTTCTGACACAGAGTCCGGATTTTGGTGTTTGTTCCCACTTCAAATGTCTGTGAGATAACAAGACTATTGTTACACAAGGAGAAGAAGAAATGAGAACACTGAATGTCTTGAAATGTGCTCCTGCAAGAATACGTCATGACTGGGAAAACAGTCAAGGCTGGGAAACCCAGTAAGTTCTCACCTGTTCTGTTTCATTGGGGAAGTAAATCTTGTGTGAGATCTTAGTGTTGTTCTGTAAGATGGCCTCAACCTCCACAGGATGAGGTGCCCACTTCCTGGAGCCACTCCTGGAAAATGCCACCACCATCATAAGAGAGATCGGTACTGTATGTTTAATAGTTGAAGATTTGAATAACAGTGTTCCATCTGAAAACAGACTCCATCCAAAATGCTAGTACTGTGACATGGGGCGAGCTCTAATGGACCTTCACCCCAATGCCAATTAACAACATTATCATGTATTAACAGCAAGAAACTGAGGGGCTTATTAGCATGATTATTAAAAGTCTGTTCTGCTCTGCAAGGAGGTTGCCTTCCCAGCCAGTACCATCACCCCTTCTATGTAATCAGCGACATTTTTCCTTACTGTTACAGTGACCACAAGGAGAAACACATTTTATTTAATTCTTGCATCAGCAAAAAGATACACATTCAGATACAAAATGAGTTACAGCTCAGGAGGCAAGTACCAGAAAAGTTTGGAGGGCTGCTAGAAGCATTATATGTATTTTTTAATATATATATATATGTATGTATAAGAGCTGGCATGTAATCACTGAGTCAAGAGGCGCTTAAGCTGTACAATCCCAGTTCTTTGAAATTATACCTCAGAGCAGAGCTGCCTTGTAAAGCAAAGGAACTGTCCCTGAAGTCTGAGTCATGCAAAAATCTTGATACAGTTAAAGTGAGGACAAATCTAGCACATTACCCCTGGGGCTGGTATTTTTCTGCCATCAGTGGCACAGAGCAGGCTGTTTGGAGATTTTGTACACCATAGCTTATGGGCCAAATTTTCAGGAAGAGAGCTTAGTCTGGCATCCAGCTTTAGTTATGTGGATTTGAAAACTAATTTTTTTCCTTTAAATAAAGTAGAAGTTCAATTTGGAGAAGGAAAACCTGACTGTAAACCATACTGAACATCATATGCTCTGGTACTGTACAGGCACTGCAAGGAGTGTGGCCCTGCCCTACTCAGTCATCTATTTCTGGACTTGCAGCAGAGGCAGACCATAGGAGACCAGAAGTGCAGCAGCTTGGCTGGAGGCACAGAACCATCTCTCCTTGCAGCCTTAGCTAGGGATTCATTGCCAAGGCAAGATCTGCTTAACACCCATCAGGGTGCTCGCTGGTTCCCTGGCCAGGAGTCTGGGGATGAAGCTGTAAAGCTGTTTATGGAGGAAAGGGTGTACCCAAGGGCTCTGTTGGCTTCCACTCCACATATTGTAGATCACTCCTTTGAGCTGCCTGCTCTCCCCTTTCCAAAGAGAGTGGGTTACTTACAGGGAGAAGTTGGACTAGATGATTGTTATAGATTCCTTCCGACTGAAATATTCTATTCTTTCTATTCTGTTCTATTAAGAGCAGGTGCGGGTTTAATCTTAGGAAAAGAAATGCTCTTAGAAAACAAAATTCATCTTTGTTCCTCTTCCCATCCCCCAGGCTCCAGATCTGTGGCAGCTTAGCAGATAGAATTCTCCCAAACAGCCCATTCTGCTTTCCCCTCCCTGTTTCCCCACACTAAAGAAGCTCTATACAGCTCAACAGGGTATAGAGCATGAATAGTACATGGTATAGGGAGGCAGGAAATTTTCAGTCTTCTCCACAGAAAAAAACAATGAATAGCATTCCTTGCCCTATATTTTTCAGGCACTTCAAAGGCAAGTTCAATGTGCAGTGACATTTCCCCAGCAGTGTCAAAACCCATCTGCTGCAAGGGGGACACTGTGTTAGCGTTCCCCTTGAGCCTGGCCAACAGGGCCCAGCCTAAGAGAAGGGGGAGGATGGAGGAACTGGAGGGAGAAATCATTAGGCAGCTTCTTTACTAAAGAGGTCTGTGGCAGGCAGGTGGTAACTCACAGCAGCATCAAAAGGGAGAAGGCTGGAGTTAACCTTGATGCCAAAGCACTGTGTTCTCAGAGTATCAAGCTGGGTAATTCCAGTGTCTGGCAGAATCTAGGGAAACCTTCCTCCCTACAGTTCACTTGATCCTTCCTGAAAACCAGGTAGCCCTTTCACTATCTCCGGCCATGTTAAGTTCATTAAGTCATTCAGAAGCCTGGGAAGCACTGTGGGCTCGAGGCCCTATTTCTTCAACACTCACCAGGACGGGGTAATGCCTATAAGGACTGAGAAGTACCCTGGTGTGAGCAGTCTTGTAAGTCTCAGGGCTTTGCTCATCTGGATTTCTTCAAAGAATAGGAAATGACTGGGTTGATCCTGTCTTCCTAGCACAGATCTGCTTTGCTTCACCATCAGAAAACCAACAGAGACATATTAGCACTCTGCAGATGTCAGTGACTTCAGTGGTGGCACCACACTATGAGTGAAACCTAGTATTTTTAGCTGCACATGTGCAGCTCTGTGCTACTGAGATTCAACAAACTCAAGACTAATCCTCAGGCCCATGTGAGGGTCATAAGGATATGCTGCCTCACCAAAGGAAAGCAAGGACAGGATCTCATCAATGACAATGCAGGATTTCATTTCAAGCTGCATGCCCTTTAGGATGTTTGAAATACCCAGCTCTGGGAGTCAAGTGATTATGTGTGATGCTGAACTTTTTAAAATGTTACTAACTCTGTGAAAGAAAAAAGTGAAACTGTGACACAGACCTCTCTTACTGGTTCCAAGTCCATAAGATAATTAAAAATAATGACCACTCCAAAAAAAAAAGATGTAAAGAAAGAAAGGAAACAGAGAGTCTCAATATTTTATCCCATGTGCTTTTTGGCACCTGTTTAATGATTTTTTAAAACTGTGAGCTGGCTATATGCCAGACTGTTTACCTCATCACTGTCTGAATTCTCCGACTGCACTCCATGGCCAGTGTCTCTTTCTGACGTGTCTCTATAAACTTCTGGGCATGTTTCAGCAGTGACTTGCTGGGTGGGAACAGGCCAGTACAGAGCCAAAGGAGCTGCCAGCCCTTGGTCACACTGTACCTGTGAACACAAAGCAAACGGTTCTGCTATAGCCACATATAGTTCTTTGTTCGATCACACAGCAGCTACAGGCAAGAGAAACACACTCCCATCATGGTATGCTGTGCTATTCAGCAGAGAGCTGCAAATCAACAGAGCCTTCACACAGGATGTGGCAGCCATTTTCTATGCAATGACCACAGCCCATACAAGAAGACAATACTAAATCCTGGCTGATAAATATTCATGACACTTGCAAATCTCATGAATAAACATAAGCTCCACTTTAACAGTCATCTTGGCACCAGTGACCCTAGTGCCATCCTCTTAGAAAGCCACTGACAATTTGCTGTTCAAGCTCACATGTATTTGGATTGTGCTTTATCAGCTGTTTGTATTCACCTGCCCTCTGTGCTAGCCAGTGTTGCTCAGAACACAAGCATTTTGCTGGTAATTAACCTTCCCTTACGCATGCTCTTGCTCTGAAAAATGAGCAGGTAGATGGCATTGTGTAATGAAGTAGTTACAATTCTTCAAAACTCCAGATCAAGTTTGTACAATTTTCAGGCAGAAAGCCAGATCCTCCGGTCTCTGGACCTGTGAAATCTGCCAGTTGAAGATCTTCTGGCATCCCACCCTCACCAGTAAGAAAGGCTCTGCAGCAAGGAGGTGGTCAGTCATTCTACCTTCAAAGTAGGAGCAGAACACATTTCAGCTGTTTCCCAGGGGTTGTTCTGAAATGCTAAATGGTTTGAAGTGGTTTTGATTGGGAAAGCCAGCAGGTTTACCTTTGAATGGGCACCAGGCTGCTGAATAAAGACATGCTGGCTTCTTTATTTCCCTTTACTTTTCTAATTTTGCAGATGAAGACACACTATTTTAATCCCATTTATACTCTATTGATCAGTGGTGTTTGTGTCTGTGTGGGAGTGTGACATGGTCCGCAGGGCAGTAGCCTGGGAAGGATGAAAGATTTGTTGCTCTGGCTGTTCTAATGAAAATATAAGGAAATAGCCACCTTTCGAGCATAGTTTTTTCTACATCAGCGATCCCCCTCAAAACAGTGAATGACTCACAGGACTAAATTGGTAGAGTACATCAGGCATGGCACTGGTATCATGGTTACAGACTATGTATTAAATAGCCTATAAGATTTACTGCAGGCAAGGAACTTCTACCATGTGTGTAACTATTAAATGGTAAAGTTCCACTAAATTTAATATCTGTGGAACAGTAAGAAAGAAAATAAACAAACAGAAGCTCCTTCTCTAACTTTTGCAGTGACACAATGCAGCTAGAAACAGACGAGCCATTTCGTTAATAATTAGTATTATTTTAAGCTTCTTTTTGCCATTTAGTTCTTTTGGAAGTAGATCAAATTATAATTTGATGAGTGGGGAAGCAAACACCAGCTTGTTTCAGAGACTTGCACATGGGCAGGGTCCTGTGTAACCAATCTGTTCTGCAAGCCAGCTATGTAACCTAATTAATATAACTACTCAAAAGGATTCACTGGTAGTAAAAAGATCTAGTGTGAACTACGTGCTTACATGAGGGAAACATTGTCATTAGGAAACTTAAACAGAGGGCTGGCAGTGCCATCACTGAAAGCATGCAGGAACTCTGTGCAGTGCCATATTTTCTCTACAGACTGCCTTGGGAGTAAAAGGGCCTCAGTATCACCTTGCCTGCCTCACACCATACTGCACCAAGATGAGCACTGAATGCTGGTGGGAGCAAAGCAGCAGCTCAAGGGAGATAGGTAATGGTCCTGCTCTGTGGCCTATCACTGCCAGCCAGCAGTCCCGAGTGCTCTGCAAAGGTGAGCCCCACAGCACTGCCTAGAAAAAGGGGGAAGGGGAGGTCTTACTCCAACATTTGGCCATTCTTCCCCTCTGCCCCACCTCTATCACAGGTGTAGCAGGGATTCCTCCTCACCACCTGCACTTGAGCCCTGGCTCTGCAAAAGTAGGGTGTTTGTACCCAGGTGAGTACCTGTTTCTGTTCTCAGTCAGTTGCTTCATAATCTGACAGTAAATCTCATCCCGCAGGACCTCCTCCTGGATAGCTGCTACAAATATCTGGTCAGTGACTTCCACAGAGGAATGTGCCTGTTTTGAGGGATAGTCTCCCATGAATTTCATGATGGGTGAATGTGCTGTTAAGGACAAAAGCAGGCCAATTTTGGATGGTAAATGGGAAGTCTCATCTGTATCCTAACATGTTAGTGATTCTGTTGATGTCTAAGTGGCAAATACTGGAAGGAGGGTCTGGAACATATTCCCTGCCTGACCCTTACCCCCTTTCCCTGTACAGCAGTCACTGCTTGGCTGTGATTTGAACTGTATTAGCTGCTTCCTCTGGGCATGTGCAGTAAAACCACATTCTCAGTTAAGTGAGCTGTCAGGAGTTGTGGAGCATTGGGAGGGAATAGGAACTTTTCCTCTGTAGACAAGGGAAGCAATGCTAAGTTGTGCAGAGTTGATATCCCCTACCTTGATGTAAATGTATCCCCTGTAATGTGGATGCAGTATTATCTCAATGGAGGTGAGTTTTTGTGGAGGTAGCTAGCTCTTCCTTCCCCTGAGTGTTATCAGGTCCCAAAGGGAAGAGTGAAAGGATATCAATGAAGGTCTGACAAGCCAAGTCCCGAAGGTCAGGATCTGTGCATGCTGTCTTCAGCAAGGGCTGTTTCAAGGGCTCCTTAGAGTGTGCCCACAGTTGACTCTGCCTGCGGGATTTCTGGAGAACAGCTTTGCTGATGGATTCCTTTTCAGGAGTCCTGAATGAAGTCAAGTGCAGGCAATACAAAACTGCTGATCAGTATCACTAGGAACATAAGAGGTCATAATCACAGAGACTTATCTCTAGGCATGTTCTTTCCCAAGACAGCGATTTCATATCTTGTTTGATTATGCATGTCCATAAGAACAGGAAAATATATATTCTTGTAGATCCAGAAGGGAGAAGGCTTGCAAAAAGGAGTTTTAGAAGACTAATTTTTCCCTTACTTTCTGAGGCCTGAAATGTTGCATACCCTAGCTAACTGGTAAGTACTGAAGAAGGCGTGAGAAACAAGAACAGTCTGCTGGAAAGAAAAGAAAAAAGTCCACGTGGGGTTCTTCTACCCTTCCCTTTGCATTTCTGCAGACAAAAGATACAAGCAGGCCATGTGCCAGAATCTCTGTGTGTCCAAAGACATGCTTAATTACAGGGAACAAAGAGAAGAAACCCAATCAGAAATGGGAAATGCTGTTACATCCTAGGCTTTAAGGATCACTAAAGCTCAGCTAGAACTTTCCTAGGGTGCACGTTATACACAGAGCTTCACCTGAAGTGTTCGTAGGAGAACTCCTCCAGGGTGTAAGGCTTTACTTTGAGATCCTCTTCTTCAGGTTCATCCACGTAGGAGTTCTGTGAAGCTGTTCTCCTCTGGTCTGGAGACATGATCAGCAAACTCTGGAATGACACAGCCACATAGAGATGTCACATGGACACAGGTCTTTACACACATTGTCAGGTGTTACTCAGCGTATATGCGCAGATGGTGTGTGCTAAGCTTGAGTGTTCTGTGCTGCAGAAGACCACCTGTCCCCTAAGCAGCATCTTCAGAGCTCAGGAAAGACTTGGGAGTAGTCAACTCAAGGAATTAATTTCCATAAATGCAACAGTAATGACCACCAAAATGTGTGTGATTATCCAAAGCACAACACTTGTTAAAAATGCACCTGCTTATCATTGGTGTGTTTTTCCCTCACTTTTTCAGCTTTTTACTTGTTAGCACAGTATCCAATCTACTGAGTCTCCAAAACTAAAGATAAAATTGTTAGCAGAGTGATCAATGGGAAACCTTGACTCCCACAAAGAGCATGTTTTTTTAATGTAACCTGCTACACTTAGAGCTTCCTTTGAGATGCAATGTATGATCACCAATCAAGCTCAGTTTTCCTGCATTATGCAGGAAAATTCAACAGCACACACCTTTCCATTAATTACTACCAATTCCAGGCACTGAAATCCCTAACGGAGAACAGAGCACTTTTTTGAAAGTCATTGCTTTTGTGCATCTGCAGTCTTTTCCCTAGAGTTTGGGCTGGGTTTAGTTTTGTTTTTAGACAGGACAGCAGGAAATGATTTGCTTCAAAGGGAGGTATAGAACTTGTCTGACTTTGGAGGAACAATTAATTTCCAGTTGTAAGTTTAATAATTTTTAACACTGGTACTATAACTTATCTTCCTGTCTCTTCAAAGAGAGTGCTCAGCTTTTCTTACCAGCACTTGACTAGAGGGTTTTGTGAGAGTAGGAATGATGTAGATCTCATCTAAAAATACATTCCCTGTTTTGCCTGTCCTTTCATTCTGGGCACAGATCCATCCAGAGTTTGCATCCAGGCTTTTGTCTTCAGTGAAGATTAGCAAGTCTCCCTTCTTGAAGGACAGGATGGCAGGGTTTTCTGGAAAACAGAATAAGGGAGTACTGTTCAGGCTTGACAGTCCAAGAAAATGCAGAGATTGCAATGTGAAGGACACAGGAATTGTATCTTGAAGGCCTGAACTCAATTAGCAATAGAAAGTGATTTGTGTAAATACAGCTAATTATCCAGGAACACTTCAGAGAAATCACTTAAATTTCCTCTGACAGCCTGATTTTGATCCACTGAGGGCAATGGCAAAACATTTGGTTTAAATGGATGCTGACTTTGTGTCTAGAACTGGCAGCAAAGCATGGAAATAAACTCAGTAGTTGTAAGTAGATGAAGATAATGCTTACACTTTAATCCCCTCTTGTCTGTTCAAGCCAACTGTATTCCACAGAAAATTCCAGTTTACTACCTCTGTGAATTTTTTCTGGAAAGTATTTTCAGCAAGCTCAGCTCTAACTTCCTACTGTAAGCAGGCTGAGTTGTTGGAGACTGTACTCTCTAAATAAAATATACAAAGAAGTAGAAGGAGGAAGCAAAGGTAATTTGCATTCAAAGGTATTGAATCACATTGCCTTATGCTCTCTGTTGCTGTGCTGATCACTGTGCATCCCTCTTGGAGCAAAGGGACTCTTGCTGAAGTTCTCCCTCTTCTCTTTCAGCTCTTTCCAATAAGTACTGTGGGTTCTCTCAAGATTTCTTCCCTACCCTGTAGAAAAGTTATAAGGCTTACCTTGGGATTTTGTCTCATGCATTGCCACAGCGAATCGTGATCTCTTCTTCAGTCCTTCCAGGAACATGACCACCAGTTCAGCAATGACAACGCTGTTCACAGATGTCAGAACAAATTCCTCAGCCCGAAGTGTGATGAGAGTGCAACTCTGTCCAAATGACTTCACTGCCCTATGTATTATTGAACAGTTTGTTACCAGAGCATCTGAAAAACTTACAGACCTGTCTGCAGTCACAGCCAAGGCACCTTGCACCTCCCTTACAGTGAGTGTTGGTAGTTCTTAAGTTGTGTTCTCAGGAGTTGGCATGTGTGAAGGACTAAAGTGGTTCACATTTACTCTGGACTCCACCATGTTTTGTACAAAAATGCTTCATTAAAGACAAAAGAACACCCTTCTTTTGAAGTAACTGGGCAACTAATTAAAACTCTTGACAGTCCTCACAGAGGTATTTTTTGTGTATGTAAGACCCTATATTCTCTGAGTGATCTGATGCAAGGTTGTGTGCCCTGAGGAAGCCAATGGTTACCTTCTTTCCCTCAGTTATCCTGTTCAGGTCCATCACACCTGAGAAGTATATGAATTCCCAGCATGCATAACAGACAGTGGCTTAATTATGTTAGTTATTTGGGCCATTCTTGCCTTGATGGATGTCTATGCTTCCTTACACCTTTCTGACTGAGCAGGATCATCTTTCCTTACACCAGCTGGGGAGATTCAGCCATTTCAGTGTTTCCTTTACAGGTTGCTCAGAACTTGTTCCTTTCTGTTTCCCAGACCTAGGCTAAACCACCTTTCCAGGCTCAGATAAAATCATTTAGGGAGACAGCAGAGAAACTACACCTCCCTCCTACATGGAAGACCCTTTCTGAGTGTGGGCAGAGATGCCGCCTTCAGATCTTGTCTTTCTGGGGCACTCACCTGTTGGTGTGGATGCCAGTTATCTCTGGGAAGGTCAGCTCAAGGAGCCGCTTTTCTGACTCATCCAAGAAGCAGATACCTTTCCAATTTACAGCAACAATAAAGTGGTTCTTAGGCAAGCTGGGACCTGAAAATGCAGAAAAAACTCCTTATCAGTGCTATACAAGTCCTCCTCTATTGATCTTATATCTGTCCTCTACTCCCAGGCTCCAGGTATTACCTGAAAACTTAGTGACTTCAAAGAATCGGGAAAAAAGCAAAGGCCACTGAAAGCGAGCAAAATCTACAAGTTGTTCCTTCACAGTCTGACTGGAGAGATGGTCCTGTGTATATGGGGCCTGCAGTATAAAAACATAACCAAGGTTTTCTCAGTAAAATCTGGTTTGCATGATCTGCAGACAGTAAAGACCAGGCCTGATCCCAGAGCTTCCCAACAGCCCTCTGCTGTCACTGGTGTCGAGTACCTGGAGAAAGTCAAATCAGGAACAGCCTCCAGGGGCCCAAGCCACACGCAGCTGAGCCTGCCCACAGGCATGTGGATTCCAAATTTCCCTCAAATCCCCACTGACTGAACTATTCAGAGTCTAACATTTTGGATGCCATGGAAATAATCCAGGTAATCCATTTCCAGATCAAAACCAATATTCTATCCCATGCCCTTCCTGACTCAGTTGTCACATGAGAGATAGAGAGCCTTAAAAGATGCTCTATTCAGAGATTTAAATATACTTTTTTCATTCTGCCCTGCCTGTTGAGCCCTATATGGAAGAGTGAGTGGAAAGGTTCTTTGCTCCCTTGGCACTAATTAACTATTTGGGATATACAACTGAGATGTTTTTCCTTCTTCCCCAACATTATTATTCATAAATGGAAATGGTGAAAGAAGCAGAAGCTGGTGCTCCAGAGTGGTTACCCAGCAGTGCCCGACAAACCTCTTACCTTAGCATGTGCGTAGGTTATAAGGCTCACCCACTTTTCCAGGGGCTTGGACTTCAGCTGTTTCACTGGAATACAGTCACGGAGCACCTTCTGCACTGATTCACTGTGGATGGATTCTCCAAACTGGATGTAACAATATTTTGCACCTATCTCCACCAAATCCTCCTCCTGAAATAATTAATCCATTTAAAAAGGCCTAGAAAGATGTCACAAAGTCCAGATAGGCTTGTTCAACCTTGAGACCAGTTTAAGAATGGAGTTTTTTCCGTTTTTGTCTGGATGACTCTTGACAGTCATCCAGCATAAGGAGAGATGAACTTCACAAAATCATAGCATCAAAGAGATTATTAGCAAAGATATTTTAAAAGGACTCAAATTGCCCCTTTGGACACGCCTCCAGCTGTCACATGAACTGAAAGTTGCGGAAAAAAAGAATTATTTACAGCTGCCAGTGTGACAGCTGGCACAACCACCTGGACAGGTACTGTTCATTAGGAAGGGAAGGGTTGTTCACAGCCACTAGACCCTTCATTCATCTTTCTGCTTTTTAATGGGGGAAGTGTTAATATAGTTTTGTCTCTCTAGGAGGATGAATAAGGAGACCTACCTTCTCACAATGGTACTCTCCAAACCGGATGCCGCGAATGACTTGGTGGTAAATGAGATCAGTGCTGATAGGATCCTCCTGGGAGTTGTGCCAGGGGGTGAAGATTTCCTTCCGGAAGTAGAGCCGCCAGGGCGCATTGCGTTCATGTATGCCCCGCTCCTTCACTAGCTGTTCACACTGAGAGATGGCATCCAGGACATGATCTCGTCCCCCACCCAGTGACCAGACCTAGAACAAAGGGACACCACGTTTACTGGCATGCCTGCTTTGGATCTGAGTGAAGGATAACAAACCCAAAGCTCATGGTCTCCTGAGAGTAAGAAAGACTCTGAAAAGGTAAGCAGATGGATGTGCAAGTTGTACTTTGGTAAATGTATGTATTTTTATGTACAGGGATGGTATTGGGAAAAATAAGTTGGAAGTTAAGACAAAGCAGCTCTGGTTTACAATCTTCTATTTGTATCCTTGTACTTTGTTTTTGCCCTGTATATCCCCTTAAGTGCACATGTAAGTGTTGCTGTAATCTACACAAAAATGCCATCTCTGAATTAATTTATTTACTATTGGTCCCTAACTTTGAGCACCAAGATGTCATCCTGCTGTGTATGTCTATTTTACAGCATTATGGTAACAAAAACCAAAGCAAAGGAGTGGCTAGAATGCCAGCATGTGAGCTAACAGCAGCAGCCCTGGCAAGGACCTTGGCTTTCAATGCCACATGACAGGGGCTGCATCAGAAGCACTGTAACACAGGACAAGAAAGTTATGTGCAGCAGTGCAGATGGGAAATATGTCTTTGAGCAGAGCTCCCTAGCGTGTGGGACCTGCTGGTTTCACCCTGCTCCTGCAGTTCTGCAGTGCTGCATGCATGATCAGTAGGTGGGCTCCCAGAACATAGCAGGGAGACCACAGTGCTGCACTGCCCATGCATGGGAGCAGGGACACTAGTCAATTATGTGACTTGGCAAAGGAAACCTCACAGGCCTGCAGCAGGAATGGCTAAGTGGCTAGCCAGCAGAAAGGCAGAATAGGATTATCACCTCCTGAGATTCAGCTGAGATTCAAAACTGATTTGGTTTGAGCATAGGACTGGAATGGGCATGCTTCCAGAAGTCAGAGGGAGTCCTCAGTGAGGCTGCGTGGACAGCAGCTGTGGGGGAGCCCCTAGCTCACCTGCTGTGCTGTCCATGCTTTGCCCAAGGTGTGGTAAAGGACACCATTGGGCGAGCCAGTGCAGATCCAAATATAATGCAGATGGACAGCCCCTGCCAGTGCGGCAGGGAAATGGGAGGCAGAGTGCGGGGTGAGGTTGTGCAATGACACAAGCTCCATTGTCACAAGGACCAAAGCAGGGTCCCCCGATGGGAACAGCATCACATGTGATGGTTGCATAATCTCCAACTCTACCTGGAACGCAACCACCCCGCTTACCACCATGGGCGCCCTCTGCCAGCACCCGAGGAATTGGTGGACTGGATGTCGCCACAGTAGAAGACTCAACTCTCTGGGGCACACATGTATATCGCATTCCATTGAATATGACAGGGCCTGTTGGGGGAGGGTGCAGTGCACTGTTGCTAGGTCGTTCCAGCATCACCACAACAGGCCTGTTTGTCCTCCCCAGAGTAATTGATGCTGATTATAGTGGCCAAATACAAGCTATGGTTTGGACACCAGCCCCACCGCTGTCAGTTCTAAAAGGAACCTGGATTGCACAATTAATACTTTTTCAAGCAATAGTACTGACAGCCAGTGAAACAAGCTGTGGCTCTGCTGGGTTTGGATCGACAGGGCAACGGGCTGTTATTTTGGACGTCAGATATCACGTGACATCATCCAACCATACATGTAACCCTGTGGAATCCTACCAAGCAGCCACAGATGAGCCAATGCACGATGCTAGTAGATACAGGTGCAGATGTTACAGTTATCGCGGCCAAAGATTGGCCTTCCACACGGCCTACAACATCCCCAGCTAGTGGATTAGTGGGAGTCAGAGGCCTGTCCAGCACACTTCAAAGTTCTACAATCCTCATGATAAAGACCCAAGAGGGAACGACATGTACTGCTTGTCCTTATATCACACCGATTCCTATCAGCCTGCTGCGACGTGATGTGGTAGGACAGTGCAGATTTACCATCTCCACCCCTGAACATTTTTGGTAGTAGCCATTGAGGCGCGACCCCACTCCACCTCAAATGGGCAAGAGAGACCCCCCCGTATGGGTGGATCAATGGCCGCTTACCCAGGAAAAGGTCACAGCCCTACAGGAACTCGTCCAGGACCAGCTTGCGCAAAGACACATAGTACCAACAAACAGTCCATGGAATTCCCTGGCATTTGTAATCAAAAAGAAAAGTGGAAAATGGAGATTGTTGCATGGTTTATGGCAAATAAATGCCGTCATGGAGGATATGGGCTCGTTACAACCTGGCCTACCATCACCTACAATGATTCCATCCAATTGGAATATAATCATTGTTGATCTGAAAGACTGCTTTTTAACCATCCCGCTGCACCCAGACGATGCTCCAAAATTTGTTTTTTTAGTGCCAAAACTTAATAAGGGGGAGCCAACAGATTGATATCACTGGACTGTACTCCCTCAGGGAATGAAAAACTCCCCAACAATGTGTCAGTCGTATGTTGCAAAGGCAATTCAGCCAATCAGACAATGTTCTCAAAATATTTACATGTACCGTTACATGGACGATCTATTGTTAGTGGGGCCAACTTGTACTGTGCTCGAAGAGGCCCTTCAGGCCTTAAAGCAAGCACTGTAGGATGCAAGACTTCAGATAGCCCCTGAAAAGATACACACGGAACCTCTGTGGAGGTATTTAGGATGGAAAATTTTGGAACAAACCATCCAGCCTCAAAACGTGGGAATAACCACCAATATTCAGACCTTAAATGATGTACAGAAACTATTAGGTAATATTAACTGGATTTGAACCCAATGCGGCATTGACAATGCCACCCTTACTCCCCTGTTCCACCTGTTAAAAGGAGACACCCATATAAACGCACCACGAAGTTGGACACCAGAGGCACAACAAGCACTACAGATAATCAATGACAAAATGTCAACTCAACAATGCCATCATCACAGTGAAGACATCCCACTCACACTGTTTGTCTGTAACCAAGAGGAGCAGCCTCTTGCTATAATTGGACAGTGGGATCCACAACATAATGACCCCCTCGTTATTCTAGAATGGGTCTTTTTACCCCACCGACCTACCAAGACCATTGCCACATGAATAGAAATGTTTGCTGACCTTATTAAAAAGGGACTGGAGAGAATAGTAGAGCTTGCAGGGGAAGAACCAACACTTATTGTATTACCTATCGTAAAAACTTATCTGAATTGGAGTATTCACAATAGCCTTGAACTACAGTTAGCCTTAGCAGGCTTTAGTGGAAAGCTGGATACCCATCTTCCCACACAGAAGATGTTTACCTTTTATTATAATGTTAAAATAGAAAATCGACCATTGTGTCAAAGACAGCCAGTCAATGGCCATACGGTATTTACCACTGGATCAGGGAAGTCAGGCAAAGCAGTGGTAATGTGGGAAGAGAATGGAGTCTGGAAGCATGAAGTCGAGATTCTCCACAGCTCACCACAAATAGTGGAGTTGCACGCAGTCATAATGGCCTTTCAATTCTGGCCTACTGCCCCTCTTAATATCATTTCTGACTCCCAATACGTAGTGGGCATGGTTGCATACAGAAAGAGCTCATCTTAAACATATAATAAAGCAAACCCTATTTTTAAAATTTAAAGAACTTCTTCATCGAACAGTGGAAACACCCCTATTGTATAACTCATATTCGAAGTCACACAGAGTTACTGGGTTTTCTTACACGTGGTAATGCCCATGCTGACATTTTAACTAATGTAACCCTTGCTGCTCCCATACCAAATGTATTAGAGCAAGCACAACTCTCTCACGATTTTTTCCACCAATCAGCAAAGGCTTCAGCGAAGCAATTATGTATCACCATTGCTGACACCAAGTTAATCGTGCAAACTTGCCCAGACTGTCAGGCCTGTGTATCTACCCCTGCCTTAGTGGTGAACCCTCAAGGTTTACATTCTCTCCACCTGTGGCAAACAGATGTCACTCACATTCCTGAGTTTGGATGACAAATATGTTCACATATCTGTTGATAGGTTCTCTCATGTAATATGGGCAACGGCCGCCACTGGCGAAACTAGCAGACATGTACAGGCCCATTTCTGAGCTGCTTTTGCTGCACTTGGAATCCCAAGCGAAGTTAAAACCAACAATGGCCCAGCCTACAGCAGTAGCTCACTTAAAACCTTTCTTCACAAATGGGGTATTCGCCATGTTACTGGCATTCCCCACTCCCCTACCGGTCAAGCTATAGTAGAACAAACACACCACACAATCAAACAACTACTCCTAAAACAAAAAGGGGAAGATAGCCAAGAAAACCCGCACAACTGATTATCAAAAATATTATATGTGATGAACCATCTGTCACTACCATTCCAAAATGATGATACCCCACCTATAGTAAAACACTATAAAGCCATGAGCAAAGCCCTAACGTCTATTGAATATTCAGAACAGCCCTTAGTAATGATAAAAGATCTAAACACGGGCCTGTGGGAAGGCCTTCTTCCATTAATAACTTGGGGGAGAGGGTATGCTTATGTCTCCACAGGTTGCGGTCCCCAATGGATTCCGGCAAAAGGAGTGAAACCATGGCTTGTGGCCTCATCACCTTCCTCACCATCATCAGCCTCTACCTTTCGTGGGTCTCTGTCCAACCATGAAGAAATGTCTGTGTTACACTCGCAAGCTTAATGGGACAGGAGTTGATATGCCTGTCCTCAGCCAGCGCGGATAATCCCTTTACAACATGTCTTGTGGGGACTCATGGTTGACTGGATGGGGAATCACAGGATGGTTCAAGGAAATAGTAAAAATGGCTATAGTATTTCTAATAATATTCCTAATTTTGCTTTTAATTTTGCCATTCTTTTGTCAGTGCTTGCAGCAATTAATAGAGAGAACAGTAAAAAATATGTGGCTAATACAAAATAAAACCGGGGGAGATGTGGGGGGATGAATTTGCAAGTAACTTAGCACTGTTTGACACGTCCTTGAGCTGAAGCAACGTGGCAGTAAAAAACAGACAGGAGCATGGGAATGCCAAAAAAGAATTAAGTAAGCCAAAACAAATGAGGTAGCACAAATAGAACAGCCTATTAGAATGTAGCATAAGGTGCGTGCTTAGAGCTAGCTGACGAATAACAGAACTGTTTGTGCACGTCATCATGTGGAGAATGTGTCGAAAAGATATATAAGCAGTGAAAAGCTGGCAATAAAGGTTTTCTGCGGAACATCTGTCAGGAGTCCGTGGCATTCATCCCTGCAAGCAGCAACTCCACAGAAAGAGAAGGGAGCTTTCATTCTATTTTTCTACACTTTACCTTATCAAACACAGCAACGTAGAGTGAAAAACCAAACAGATCCTTCAGTTTGGTTTTATCTGCTATGAACTGACAGATCTCTTTGGCAATGGAAGCAGAGTCTGCAGGAACAGTGATGCTTTGGCCATTCATCAGGGTGACATTAAACATAATGGGTTTCTTCTGCTTTGTTGCCTGCAAGTCAGAGTCAAATGAGAGAAACAAGAGAAAAAAAAAAGTGGGCAAACATTACTTTTCTGTGAAGAATGAAGAAGGCATTTAGATTTAAGAACTCCAAACACTGTATACCCTAGTCAGCAATCTTTAAGTGAATCTCCAACATCCACATAGTTTCTTCAGTGCATAGTGAGTCTTAAATATAAATTACATCCCTGGAGCAGCACTGGAATCAAGATCCATCTTCCCCTCAGCTCAGGGGAGTTGATTATCACTTAACTGTAGTCTGACAGAATTTTCATGACCCTTATTTGGTACGATGACTTTTGGGTATAGCCTTACATGCATCAGTGGAGACATGGCCTGCAGCAAGAATTTGCCCAGGGAGGTATGTTAGGCAATGAGGTCACTCAGATTTAGGAAGGAATTGAGCTGAGGTCTTCACTTAAGGCATGGGGGTATGTGTGCATGTGTGTGTGTGACTTCTAATTACTAGGGTGACATTTAAAGGAAGGGGGAGGGTGATGTAGCCCTATCATACACACTTCCTCCCTCCATTTTAAAAGCATAAGCCCTGTTCAGTTCTTTCCACAAATGATGGTAAGAGCTTCCCTCAGGAGGTGGCTCTGGCCTGTGGCTCCTAAGAGGATGGAGGTATCTCCCTGCAAATCATGGGTTGCATCTTTTAATGTACATCCTCTACTGGGTTTAGGTTAACTGAATAACCAGAAGAGGTGTATCTAAGAAGCTGTGCAGAACAAGGCAGCTGGTCTCCAATCCCCTTGTGCAATTGATTTCCATTATTAGACTTAGGAAGGTCTGTTAACACAGGTTAGTAAATACAATCCAGCATCAAATGACAAAGATCAATATAAATTATCAAAAAGGGAGTTGCTACCTGAAGTTCCAGCCAGCTCGGAGGTTCAGCCCGTGCTCCGTTGACATAGGTACGTCTCAGACGTTCAGCACAATATGGTGCGTAGCCTGTGGGCCCATGGTGGATGAAGTTCAATAGGTACTATATGCACAGAGCATAAGAAAGAGTTAGGAAACACTAATCCTCGTAAAACACTAGAAATCTTCCTGCAGCTAATAGACTAGATTAGAGTCATCAGTTAGCTTACAGTTCATCAGAAAGTGTTTAAGGTTAGGGTTGGGATTAGTGTTTTGGAAAAGGAGATTTGGGACACCAAGTTTTCCATCATTCTGCAAAGCTTTTAGACTAAAGAGGAAGGCTGGTGTCAGTCTATTTGCTATGTTTAACTGTATGATAAATATTAGACAGTGGAGACTTTATTCTTATGATCAGAGCAAGGGTTAGAGTTTCCAATTGAAGAGCCTGAAGTATTGTGACATTCTGTATGAACCAAAGTGCTGGGAAGAGGGTTAATTGCAGGTTAGGGCTGCTGATTAGGGTTACTTTTAGTTTTACTAAGTTCTCTGGCAATATTGATAGTTGACATCCATGATTAAGATTGGACATTGCAAGAGAAGGATCAGATAAACTGAGCTTTTGGAGTTTGTATGACTCTGTTCTCTTGGATGACGTGGTATAAGCATGGACTTGTATTTACATACTTGCATTTAGTGCAAGCATGGGTCAGTCAACTGGTTATTTTAATGATTAGGAATATTCCTAGAGATAGGGTATGGATTTAGAAAGAGAACTAGAAGAAGTCAGATCTTTTGTGAATCCTGCATGGTTCACAGACTTTGGATTAAGACTGGTGTCAAAATATGTCTATGGCTTGTGTCTGGTTTGTTCCAATTAGTGGCCACTTGGTAAAGCTTGGTTAGATTAATATTCAAGCTATGGTGTCAATAAAGCAAGGCTTGAAGATTCAGGGATATCTACAGATTCTGTTTGCCTCTAAGACCTAGGAGGAAGGCTGATGTCAAGTTGGAGCTACAGGTTGTGTTGGTTTGGTTTGGGTTTTTTTCCCCCTGTGATGAACTGGGTTTATCATCCATTTAAATTTTGAAATTAATGTATTTAAGAAAATTAATGGGAAAAGTCCAAATCCCTATTGGATTTTGTAGGGTTTGCAGATGTAGGGTAAGAACTGGTAAAATATGGGGAGTGACTTTATGCTGGACTCCTGAGTATATTTAATCACTAGGATTGTAACTGAAGACAGCTTTTAAATGTTGGAAAGGCAGAACTGGAGACAATAAGATTTGCCAGATTCTTTGCAGATTACAGATCTAAATGAGTGCTGATAATCAACAACAGAACCTGACTTGTATGTCATGTAATGAAAAATAATTAAATGTGAGTACAGCAATCATTTCTTTAAAGTCCCAGATAAGCATATGAGATGAGTTTCTGTTAAAATCACAGCACCAGCTGCTACAGCAGCCAAACAACTTATGTGACTATTTGTATAAAAACATCAAAATACACAAGAAACCAGATCAGCTAAGGCATTGAAGCTGCTGTAGGAAAGGATAGCAATGTACCTTCACAAATGTGTCTGAAGGAGGAAAGCAACCAAGGCAAAGTGATAGAAGGATCCAGCCTCGAGCATAGCTGCTCCTGTTGTTGTTTTCAGTGAGCTGTTTGCAAATCTGGCAATAAATCTCATCTCTGTAATAAAACATGTGAAAGCAACAGATAATGATTCACTGTCTGAACTGCCTTTGGCTACAGTTCCACTGCAAACTTGGCATGACTGGAAGCATGATGAAGTAGATTTGAGTTAGGTTTAACCACCTGTAATGTACCACAGGAAATACCTGTGTCATGGGCTTTGGCAGGAAAAGTCTCAAGGTATACTTAGTGCTCTTTGCCACCCCTTGTTACTCAAGCGGTTCAAGTGCAATTCCCATGCTGGCTTACCTCCTGTGACAAGCAGGGAGGCTGTGCAGAAATAACAGTTGCTGGGTCATCCAGCTGTGAAATGGCATTGCTGTCCCTCCACATGTGAAACTTGCTCTAAGCTCTCTACAGTATGTGGCTTGTGTCTCACAGCTCTTGTATGTCTGCTCATATGTGGATTTGGGGATAAGGATAGGGGGACACCCTGCTTAATTTTCTATTTTGAGTAAACTTGGAATGAATCCTTGGAAAGGAATGGAGGAAAGGGTGCTTCAAAGTGAGCTTCTGAAAATGCAAGTTGCCTGCAGCAAGGACATATGGGAAACGGATGCAAAAATCTGCATAGAAACAAACCTGCTATTTAAAAATCCTCTTAAACTTTCTGGACTCTTGGAACACACATTTGGCAAGTCTGATGTAGGAGGACACAAGTTGGATGAGGTTTTTGTTCCTAGATGTGGATGAGGAGATTGAGTGCATCCTCAGTAAGTTTGCAGATGACACCAAGTTGGGTGGGAGTGTTGACATGCTCGAGGGTAGGAAGGCTCTGCAGAGGGATCTGGACAGGCTGGAACAATGGGCCGAGGTCAACTGTATGAGGTTCAACAAGGTCAAGTGCCAGGTCCTGCACTTGGGTCACAACAACCCCATGCAACGCTACAGGCTTGGGGAAGAGTGGCTGGAGAGCTGCCCGGCAGAGAAGGACCTGGGGTTGTTGGTTGACAGCCAGATGAACATGAGCCAGCAGTGTGCCCGGGTGGCCAAGAAGGCCAACAGCATCCTGGCTTTTATCAGGAATAGTGTGGCCAGCAGGAGCAGGGAAGTGATGGTGCCCCTGTACTCAGCACTGGTGAGGCCACACCTCGAATATTGTGGTCAGTTTTGTGCCCCTCAGTACAAGAAGGATATTGAGTTGCTGGATTGTGTCCAGAGAAGGGCAATGAAGCTGGTGAAGGGTATAGAGAGCAGGTCTTATGAGGAGAGGTTGAGGGAACTGGGGTTGTTTCGTCTGGAGAAGAGGAGTCTGAGGAGAGACCTTATCACTCTCTACAACTACCTGAAAGGAGGTTGTAGTGAGGTGGGAGCTGGTCTCTTCTCCCAAGGTACTAGCGATAGTACGAGAGGAAATGGCCTCAAGTTGTGTCAGGGGAGGTTTAGATTGGATGTCAGGAAAAATGTCTTTACTAAAAGAGTGGTCAGGCATTGGAAGAGGCTGCCCAGAGAGGTGGTGGGGTCGCCATCCCTGGAGGTATTAAAAAAACGTGTAGACGTGGCACTTCAGGGCATGGTTTGGGAGACATGGTGGTGTTTGATTGACAGTTGGACTTGATGATCCTAGAGGTCTTTTCCAACCTTAATAATTCAATGATTCTATGAGGTAGAACACATGATGAACTGAAGGAGTAGATACTTAGCCTGTGGCTGTCATGATACATTGATGGAAGGCAATTTTTGCCAGCTGAGGATCTGCTTCTGGGAGCATCTTGACTGAAATGAAGCAACTACGTAGAGAGGAATGCAGTCCACAACTGATGTCAAGGCAGGGTCTGTGCCTATGGGCTTTGTTACAGAAAAGTGTTGCATAAGCTGAAATGGACTAAAGTGGAGAAGAGAATTCATGGGGTCAGGTCAGAACCAATCAGCTTCTGTCTCATCCTCACACCATGCTTGGCCTAAGGTCAAGGTGGGGTATTCAGAAAGCCATACCTGGAGGCAGCTGACCTACTAGATGAAGATACCAGAAAAGGCAGTAAGGGAGTCGTTCTCTGTCCCCTGTAATAAAGGTGAACCATCTTCCAAAGAGGTATGTGGCCTACAGTCTCAGTTCTATGTGACTAGCTTGGGCTTTCAGTCAGGAATCTTCAGAGATAAATGTGAGACATTTCCAGCATTTGGAAAATGCCCCAGGACTGTGGAAATGGGATGCTAGATTTCCTTGAAGCAATAGGCGCCTGGTCCTAGAAAGGATATACAGATTTCCTACCTGATGGCAGGACGCAGAATTGCATTGCCAATAATGAAGTGCACTTTTTCTAGGTTGGACATAGGTCTCTCAGAGATCGAGCTGTCCTCTTGGAAAGCCTCTTCTCCAGTTCTCAGCTGGTCTGTCACCTGAAAGAAACCAAGCAGAACCCCAGAGTGCTCTCGAAACCTCCCCTCATACCAGGCAGCATTCCCTGAAATGAGAGACATAGTTTCTTTATCTTTCTGGCTAAAACTCTTTCTGCTCAGTGCAGGAGCAGTTAGGAACAAACCATATTTCCCCCCCTCTCAAGCTAACTCATAAAATGCAGTGTTACAGCACTATTACTGGCTAGAACTTTCTAGTACTGTCCGGTACAGCCCTAAGCACACGGTGGTTCTCAGTCCACTCAGGACTTTGGGCAAACTGTTCTGTAATAACAACAATCCTCAACAATAAATTGTTCTCTGTGTTCAGGGGTCACTCCTCAGCAGGAAGGGATGAAGTGGATCTGCCAGAGAATGAATGACAGCAGTGCACATGGGGATGGCTTTAAAGAACAGTGCATCAGGTATCGCACACGCAGGGCTGCATTGGCTTGGCAGCGGAACAAGTTCCCAGCTGGGAGGTTGCTGTCACATCTGTCAGAGGGTGAAGACAGGGACCAGGCAAAAAGACCTAGGGGAAGTGATCTATTTCCACATCTTACCTTCCCTGTCAACTTGGATGACCGTTTCAGCTTCAGGGAAGAGATTCCCTTGGAAATCTTTCTGCTTTCTCTCTACAACACACATTACCATTATAGGAAATTAGTTGAATGCATAGCAAGAATGATTCATTAAGGAAGGAAAGATGCTCAAATGGAGATATTTTTGCTTTGTCCCCTCCTGCCAGAAGGAGCTGCAGTGTCCTTCCAGGACTGACAGTAGCCCTTTTGCACTTCTGGCATTTCAAGTGCAGTAGCATGAAAGGGATCCTTTGCTTTTCTCACTCTTGGTAGAACAGCACAGAAACCAAAGAAAGCAACTGAAAATACAAACATATCCTTCTCCTCTCACCATATTTGGGCTGTTGTTCCTGAACTGGTCCTGGTTTTTCCTGCCAAGGGTGTCATATATCTGTGTCATCACAGAGCTACTCTTGGTGGTGGCATTCCTGGTAAACATTGCTGGCTCTGGTAGGTCCCCCATGAACCTCAGGATGATAACCCACACGACTAGAGAAGCCTGTAGTGGCAGAAAGCACAGTCAGAAACTATTAAGAGAACCAATGGGCTCATGCTGTTTCTACCTGTTTAGATGAGAGCATTTTCTTCCTTTATGCAGTCCAAGCTGTTAAAATTCCCATCTCCTCCCACCGTTTACACCAGGAGTTTGCTTTCATGTCAAACAACAGGAGAGCAACACTCACAACACTCTCATGCTAAAGGAAGAGGATGCAGCTCTAGTGAGAATGTCAAATTTCATCTGTGATTGCTGAGTCCTCACCATTCTCTTTATTGGCACTTTGCAGGTGTGCTGTGGCTGGAGTGAGGCAGAGAAACCTTGGCTGAACTACACTCTGCATTTACCCACCTGGACAGACAAGCAGTTGATTGAACTTTTCCAGGAGCCCTCGTGCCCAGAACTAGAAAGCCAAGTAATAGCAAAGTTTTGGGAGCATGGGTCCCTCCATTCTGCAAGGCTGCTTAGCATTAAAAAAATCTCCCCTGTGGCTCAAATGGAAAATTGGAGGCCTGGGCCTCCCCTCTCTGTCCTAACTCACAGACCAGCAACCCTAACAAGAGCAGAGAAATGGGTGAGCTCTGATGCTTCTTCTTTCCAGTTGGTTTTTGCCCGCAAAGGGTATCTGGAGAAGTCAAAACAAGCCTCAGAGTTCCCTCTTTAGGCAGACTAAAGGTGACCAGATAGCTTGTGTTGGGCAGGTATCTCTGTGAAGTACCTGCCTGCAAAGTGCCAAAAAAATGCTGATGGGAACTACTACTTTCATACAAGTGCTTAGGATCATCTGCTTGGCTCTAGAGCCTCTGCTTCCCACGGCTGTGCCAGAGGTGGGGGCACCCAAGGATGAGGGGAGCTATAGAAGCCAGGGCTTCTATAGAAGCCAGGAGGGAGCAGGTTCAACAACAACGAGGAGCAAGATACCAGGATGTTGTCCTTGTCATCATGGTAGAGTAGTGGGTGCCGCAGCTGCCTCCGGATATGCGTATGTGTAGATGATCCCTGGAAATAAGTAGCTGCAAACTTTGGGAAGGTATACTCTTCCAAGCCATCTGCTTCCTCTTCTAGCTCCACACTCATTGGAACCATGTCCAGGTCCACCTCATCCAGCTTGTTAGGCTTTGTTTCCAAATCCTGTGCAGAACATGAGGAAGAACACTATTTCTTTTCCCTGTACTCTGATATGCTTACTTTATGGTTTGTTTGGGTTTTTTTTTTTTTTGAGGGTTTGTTTTCTTTTTATTTTTGGCCATAGGTCCTCCTGAATTTATCTTTCCAGCTAATCCCAAAGCAATTTTCAGCTGTTACCAACAGATCATTGGGCCTCAGAGCTTGTCCTTCTGAGATGCATCCATTCCATATGACTTTCCTGTCTTGATCTTCAGCAAGAACACTGTTGATGGAAAATCCAGGTGCTATCTCATTGCTCACATCCTGCACTAACCCAGACCATTCTACTCTGCCTACCTCTCCCTACACAATTCCATCCTCCACAGCTGGCAGGACAAGTATATCTCAAATTTTGCTTTCAAGAACATGCAATAACTTGGGTCATGAACTGCCAGTGTGTTTCAGCCAGAAAATCACTGACAGCACTGTCAGCAGAACATGTGGTTGGTGACAAAATGCAGCGAATGGCACTATTTGGTGAGGGTCTGCTGGGCCAAAGAAACAAATGTGCAGTAGCATTTGAAGACAGATAGTCCCCAAACTGCATGTGACCAAAAACTTTTGGGAACTGACTCTGAAAGCAGATCCCAAAGAGACGGGATGACTAATTCGGGTGATTCTTTCACTGTACAGAAGTTCATTAAACAGAATTGACCTCTGATGGAGTTCCAACAAAGTCAATAGACTTACATGAGGGATGAACATGACTCATTACCAGTCTGCAGCTCTGTACCTCAAAACCTAGAGGAGCCTGTCCTTCTTGGCCTCCGATCATAGAAGGTAAAAACCCAAAAACTTTGTCCACCATTTCTTGGTCGCTGATAACATCACGATTTGTTGGTTTATTGGCAAGAGCATTCCTTCTTTGTCTTGCTTCTGCGTCCTCTCTTTCCAGAGCAGCCAGATGTTCCTTTAAGCATAGAAGCTGGTTAGGCATGACTGGAACATCATTCTGCTAGAATGAATGGGTGTGAGGATGAAACACTATTACAAGGGTGTTATGACAGTGAGGTCCAGCCCTGCTAGTGCGGTGTTAGAACGTGAAATCAAATGTTGCTTGTGCTAAGCAGTCACAAAGACCTAACACATCAGCAGCAGGGTCTTGCTCTTACAGCTGTCCTTGTAGACTTTTGGCCTATTGGTAATGATGTGCAATTTTTCAGGAACTTTATGAACAGGAGATAATACAGGAAAAACACAGAATTCCTAACAGCAGAAAAACCCACATTATTTAAAAATGTTTTGTGTCAGGGAGCTGTAATAGCATTGTGCATGTTTGGCTAACAAGCCAGTTCATACTGCAAATAGAAATGTGCATGTGTTTGCCTTGTCCCATTTCTAAGGCATCATTACAAGTAGGTTTACAATTATGTCTGCTTTTTATTAAAATGTAGCAGTGCTCAGAAATTTGAGCAAGTCTGTGAGTGTGAGCTGGGCAACACAGCATTCAGTGTTCCTCTGCCAACATACTTACCTTTTCCAATCTCATAGCTTCTTCCCTTGCTTTCACTGGTCCAAGGACTTGGAGGAGATGTTTCTCTTCTTCCAAGCAGATATTCCTGGCTTCCAGCTTGCACTTGTTCTGTGGACAACAGGACCATTCTGTGATTTTTTCCACAACTGCCAAGCCAGCTCCCTTCTGCCATTAACAAGCTGTCCACACCAGGACTTTATCCCACCATGGAGTCAGTTCTAGATTTGGCATTTTAGGGAACAGGCCACAGGCAGAAATCTGCAAACTGGCTTAATCCTGTTGGTACAGCATTAATACAGAAGGAGAACCATAGAGAAGCCTCTCATGTGCAGGATTTTCTCTGGCAGCGCATACCAAGACACACTGCATTAGGATTCCCTTTTGAATGGATCCCTAAGTGACATTATCATGCCTTGCTGTAGAAGTTGATCTTCCCTTGCAGGAGTGACTGATACACATACACATCTTATCTTTTTTCCTCCCTTCTGTCAAAAACATTTCAGCTCTGTCAGTGAAGTTTTGATCCATGATAATGAATATAGAAGGCAAACATAAACAAGATTGTCTGCTTAAAACTCTGCTTTCATACTTGACAAGAGTTCAAATATAGTATCTCAAAATAAATATCCACATCCAGTGCTATGCTATGGCAACACTTGCTGGTCATTAAATCTCTATCAGAACTTCATAGAAACAACATGTTCACAAGATATCCGTAAGCATACCTCCCGCTTCATCCTCTGGTAGATTTGGCGAGCAAACATGCCCCTTGCATATGCCTGTATAACACATACAGCTTTCTTCTGCTCTGCTGTCTTTTGACGCATTAGATAACCACGGCACATGGCTTGAAGCCTGATGATATGAGCCCGCGTTGCTTCATACTGCTTAGCAAGCTGCCGGCTCCGGTAGAGGGCCTGTAGGCGCCCAAAACCCAGCATAACCTGTAGGAGGTGAAGGAAAAATAAGTGATTATGGTTCAAAACCATTGAGACTGGGAATAAGTTGGGATGAGTAGAAGATAACAAAATTCAGTGTCTGGGTAAAGACCCTGGAATGGGCTAATGTGATACTGCCTTTTGCACTTTATTTTCTACAGGTAATAGGCTTTTAAAACTAGATTATATAGACTACTTCTGGGGACCTCTTCTAGGGAGTGGCTCCAGGAAGTGACAATGACAGCCTGGGATTATGACAAGGGAAGGAAGAGAGCAGAAATGAAGCCAAGTGAATAGGAAAAAAAAAGGCATGTCCTTGGAGAGATAGGTATGACAATTCCAAGTGAAGTAGCAGAGGAGGATGGGGCAGAGTGCAGGACAACAGCCTGGCTCTTCAGACAGGAGTTGCATCATTGATGCAGGATAGAAAATGTTTCTGACTGAAACAGGCAATTTCTTGTCCTGCCCCTTGTGAATGGGATGTATGGGATATATTAATAATAATTCCTGCCACATGAATACACATTATGTAAGTGCCCCCAATATGGGGTAACTTTCCTCACCCAGAAAACCCACTATCTATAGAAGATCAGCCAATATTTTTAATAATGTCATACTGATATAATGACTTTTCTGGTCATTTTTTACAGATTCCCAGTTTTCCTGTAACAGTTGTGGAAGACACTTTGCTCATAGCATTGTGGTAATGGACTAATGCTAGCCTTGGACTCCTGACTAGAAGTGTGAGATCACTCACATGTCAGGTTGCCAGAGCCAGGCCTGCCAGAGGTTAGCTGGGTTACTATTTTACCAGAAAGCAGAAATCTCAGAGGTTCAGCAAGCCCTGAGAGGTCCCAGAGCCTTCCTTGGATTTACACTGTTGTTTATACCCTGCCATCTTGCCTCTCCTCCCTTCAGTTGTGAATACCTTCATTCCCAATACTCCACTCAGTCTGGCAGGGCATAGTATATAAACACACATACACACACAAATATATATATATATTTATTTATACATATACGTCCGCCTCTTACCATTCTGAAATCCTTCCGGCAGCAGTAGCCTCGCCAGGCTGACTGAATTGCTACAGCAGACTTCCTCTGTTTCAGAAACTGCTTCCTAAGCAGACAGACAGGTGAGGTGACAAGCAATAAGTTATTTCTGCTGCTTCTTATGATAATAGTAAAGAATAAGGTGGCATTTTTTTCCTATTATGGGATGACTACAGTCTGATCTCAGCTTTATCTGCTGTCCAGGAACACTAGAGCCAGGAAAGCTATTGTTAGACTAACTAGCTCAATTATTAGTAGACATCTTGCGAGGGCAAGTTTGAAGCTCAGTGAGGGCTGTTCTTCCTGATTCTGAGTAGCCCAAGAGAAGTATTATGTTGCAGCAGAAAGATTAATCTGGTCAGGTGATACTACACCTTATACCTCTATACACAGGATAATTTGGTGATACTTTTGAACCACGTTTCAAAATTATCCTCACTCAAGGTATGTTGTCTGCTTACACATTCTCCATGCTGATGGAAAGGCCAGAAAAGGCTATTTTCCTGACCTTTTCTGTCAATAAAGGCCTTAGGAGATTTCACCTAGGCTCAGTTTGTTCTGCAAGTGAAGCAGTGCCATGAATCAATTGAGCTCACAGAATGTTTTCCTATTTGCTTTGCTATCCATCTCCTAGTAGAAAGGATGAGACAGAAGCATTACTAATCCACCTTGATACATCCGAGCTGACTTTGCCCTTAATACTGCAAAAATACTCATAGCAACTGCAGAGCAAATTCACCGCTGTGGTAGGAGAGCTCTGTAAGAACTGAAAAAGCCCTTGCACCAAGCCTGGGTAAGTTAACTCCCCCGTCTGATGACCACTGGCTCATCAGTGTCCTAACTGCCAGGTCTTAGAGCTCATCTACAAAAATGAACTTCCCATGGTAAAAGCTGTCACACTGTGGCTTTCAGAAGTGGCACATAGCTCTGACAGTTTAAAAATAAAAGCAAGGTGAGGCTTTTAGAGAGAAGTTATACTCTGTTAGATGGTAGGCAGAGTTTGAAAAAAAGGGGGAAGTTGGGCATTTGTGTCATGCTTTATAATTCTTGCTTCTCTACTGTCAGGAATATTTCTAAACCAAACCAGGATTCAGTCCTATATCATGGTTCTGGTTGGGGGATACAAGATTAATAAGTACAAATCATGAAGTAAAGCATTTTTAATGAGGACAAACTTTACTTGACAGTGACTAAATTTAACTTCTGAAGATATTTCAAACTAAACCAGAGAAAATGCAAGAATTGTGCATCTTTGGCAAAAAGAAGGGCCAGTTAGCTTCTGTCTGATTCTCCTCTATGTCTTGTATCAAAGAAGTATCTTAAATAGGAGAGTCCTTATAGCTCTGAGAACAACGTAGGTCCCATGGAGATTTCCTGCTTTCCAGATACCTACTGTTTACTAGAAATATTAAGTGCAAGTCCTCCTCCCAGCCCTTCCTCTTCATACAAACTGCATGTGCCACAGCCCTGCATTTTGAAAAGCATCATGAAAATAAAGAAACTGAGCCAGAACAAATCTTTGTGCAAAATCTGCACAGATGCACTATGCACTGTTATATGATGAGTGCCGAATTTAGGGCTAGTGGAAGGTATGGAATGATATATTTCATGCTCGAAAATGCTTCACAGAGTGTGTGCACTGCACCACTAAGATTACTGCTTCAAACCAAAGCAAATTCCCTTCTAAAGATCACTACCTGTCCTTCAGTCCTCTCATCACCTTCTGGATAAGAAGAACCTTCTCTGTGAGTATATTTTGGCGTTGCAGCTCCAATACCGTATCATGATGATCCTGTTAAAAGAAAGTGTGGATATAAGAGCTGAGCAGACCCCCCCAACTTCTGAAAACTGGACACGTGGTTTGAAAAAAGGCCCCAAATCATTATGATGTAGTGTGAGTAAAATGCATTTGTGGAACTGCAGTAGGATGATTGTATACCACCTGACCACACCATGTCTGGCTGTAGCCATAAACAAGCAGAAAATCTGCCTGCAGTAAGACTGTTTTTACCTGGGGAAATACTATGGATAAAGAAGTCCCCTGTAACAGTGCGCTGGTATCCAGTTCTTTCTTATGCTCAAGGCTTGGGCAGAGACCAATACATTGCACTGCACTGGTTTAGCTGCAACAGTGGAGCACAGGAACAGGATCAGCCTCTCCTACACCAAGCTGTGTCCAGTAAATTACTTGCCCTTCAGGAATAAAGATCCAGCCTCAGATTCCAGACAGACTTTATAAGAGAACGCAGTCCTCGTGGATCACCACTCTTGCACAAGCAGGTCATGCTATACTGTGAAGCACCCAGTTTTTCAGGAGAAGAGACAAGACACTCTCCTTTCTACTTACTTTAAGGAAAATCTTGGTCTTTCCAGCTTGCCAGCTTTCATCCTTGCCCAGCACTGCTTCAGAGATGCTGATAGAACTCTGTCGAGCATCATTCTTCAGCTGATGTGCAAAGGTATCATCATGTTAGGGCTTGGTTAGAAACACAGCACCCTATGTAAGGATCTATTGCCCTTCATTTCAAAGGGCAAAGAACAGAAACAGATGAGGTCTTACAGACCTCTGGGCTGACAGTATAATGAATGAAAAGTGGTTTAGCTCAAATGGTCAAGAAGAGGAGGAACATGAGTGCATGGCCAAGCACTCCAGAGTTCAAGTGCGAGGAGAATGTTAGAGACCTCAGAAGTGTGTGATTACAGAAAGAAACATCTGAGGGCAATGGGGACGCCACCCTGCCTGGGATGTCTATGTGGAGCAGGTCAAGGATAGCTGAGCCTAGAAGCACCTCTACCATTTCAGCTGAGGTCCAAGTGAGTATGTATTTAGCTGTAGCTACTGTGACGACAGATGCTGTGATGACAGCTCTCTCATCTGTGCCAGCAATAATTCAAGAACTTTCTCCTGTGCGAAAGACTAAAGCCTCATAAGGAAAATTTAGATTAGCCTTAAACTGAGTTTGTGCTAACACACCTTTTCTCGAAGAGACCATGGCAGGAGAACTCTGTATCTCTCAAAGAACTCCTCAAATCTGTAGCGAACTGGGTAGCCAGCTTTCCTGATCTCAATGGTCTCCATCATCCCTGAATATCGCAGCTGTTTGATACACAGCTCCCGGTCAAACAACTGAAAGGGAAAGCAGACAAGGAGGAGACTTAGCACTGAAAGAAGCTACACATGCAGCACTCCTCATAACGTATCTATTAACCTCCAACCTCAGAGTGCCTGCAAAATGGCCTACTATGCGTTTTTAATTGCACTTATTTCTTTAGTGCCCTAAATTAATTCATTACAGGTCTAAACAAGTCACCCCAAAGGATCTTCAAATTTATGTTTATTGGCAGTGGAAACAGTTCATTAACTTCAGTCTGGCTTTAGCAACCATTTTCAATTCTAAAAGTGCAATTTCAGATGAACAATAAATTGTTCATATCAATTTGCAGGTGCCTTTGGGCATAGCCATGCAAAACATAGCATGAGTGCTGCTAGTTGCTTGTAGTGCAGATTAAAAATAGGCTCACCAAGCCACATGCAATACTTCAAAAATTATTAAGTCACTTGACCAACACCATACAAGGTTTTAGCACAGAACTGGGTCATGATCTCCTGAGTTCCAGCCAAGCATCTTAATGACAAACTCACTTCTATTCTCCTGTAGTGTAAACTTAAGCCACATCATCTCTCTCAAACACCAATAGCTCTCCTGTTCTCTCTCAGGCTATTTCATAGTATGATCATTGTTGGATCTAACATTTTTTGTTTCTCCCCTTGTTGAGGGGATAGAAACTCTCCAGTTTTGTCTTTATCTTTACAGGTGTCATGGTTTCAGCTGGGATAGAGTTAATTTTCTTCACTCTAGCTGGTATAGTGCTGTGCTTTGAAATTAGCATGGAAAAAACCTGTTGAGATAACACACAGATGTTTAGGCTGTTGCTGGGCAGCGCTGATACTAGTCAAGGACATGTCTAGCCTCCCATGCTCTGCTGGGTGCACAAGAAGCCGGGAGGGGAGGGGGCACAGCTAAGAGAGTGGATTCAAACTGACCAAAGGGATATTCCATATCATGTAACGTCATGCCCAGTATGCTACCTGGGAGGGGCTGGCCGGGGGAGGGAGGGAGGAATCGCGGCTCGGGGACGGGCAGCGTCGGTCTGCAGGTGGTGAGCGGTTGTATCGTTCGTGTTTCTGCGTTTTTGTTCCCTGTTTTCCCTTTCCTTCCTTTTCCCTTTTATTATATTAACATTACTGTCATTATTATCATAATCATTTATCATCATCATTCTATTGTAGTTATTAAACTGTGCTTATCTCAACCCACAAGTTCTTTTGCTCGTCTGATTCTCTTCCCCATCCCACAGGGGTGGGGGGGGGGTGAGCGAGCGGCTGCGTGGTGTTCAGTTGCCAGCTGAGGCTGAACCACGACAACAGGAAAGGCTTTGACAACACCTCCCAGGAATATACCTATGTGCTTTTTTTGCCATCTATTAGTCTATGATGCTTTTAGAGATGTTTTTGTAAATTAACAATGCTATATCCTACCACCCTTTTTATTCTACTAATAGCCTGTACTCTGGGTCTTCTTGGCTGAAGTACAGATGTAAAATGCTACACAGCAAATAATAGCTTTTTTTTCTCATTAAAAAGTTTACTGAAGAAAAGACCTTATATTGTTAAAACATTACCAGTGGTTTCTTGTAGTCATTTGGCTTGATGCAGCGGATGAAGTAGGGCTGGCACTGCTTAAGGATTTTCATTAGTTTTTCCAGGGATTGCTTGAACTGTCCTCCCAGAGTAGAGAGCCGTTTGGTGGTATCCAAGCTCTGGGAAGAGTAAGCACATGCTGACTGCTACACCAACCACTGTCAGAAGCCAATTAATAAATCTTTGTATTTTTGTACAATGTAACAGTATCATACAACTACCAGAAAAAAAAATTATCTACCTACATGGGAGCTAAATCAGCCATCTGCATCTTATTAATTTGGGTTTATTCCTGCAAAGAAACCCCACTGAGCAGTTTCACCTACTTGGGCACTAAGTTCTAGCAGTGGGGCTGTGGTGGAAGACATTCCACCCACCTGAGCCCACATAGGTCTGGCTCTTCCAAACAAGGCTGCATTTAGTGTAAGGCCTGTGTGCCAAGCTATTCATGGGTGCGTGCCTGAAAGCTTGGTGAAAAACAGCCACTCCCAAAGCAACAATAACTTCCAGGCCAGACATTTTGCTGCTATCTTATAACTAACTACGAATGCTAAAGATCCAGAACAGCTCATTCTCTAGTGATTAGGATGACTTGCTCATTAATACTACAGTAAGCAAACTTTAACTGGAGGCTAAGGTAAAAGCTACTCCGTTTATGGCTGCATATAAAGTGCTTTATGTCTCACTGCTCTTTGTTGACTTTTGCTCCCCATTGTGATGTGTAACCCCAGAGGGATTGCACTTGGCTGCAGTTAGCTCCTGACTTCCCCAGCTTCTCTGAAAGCACAGTTCTACCTATGTCTTTAGGCCTACACTTCTACTTTCTAGTACATTTTAAGGGCACATTAAATTATGGTGACAACAGTGCAGATTCCAAGTAACAAAAAGATCCCGCTGACCTTTTACATACAGACATGGAGCTAGTCATTGCAGCACAGTACAGCTAGTTCGTTTGTTTGGGGGGGTTTGGTGGGTTGTGGGGTTTTTGGTTTTCTTCCTAGTAAATAATTTAAAGTCCAGTGGCCCCCTGTCACTTCCACGGTCTTTAAGGTACCTCGTTCTGCTGGTTCTTACGGTTAAAGCGCCCTTACTCAAGTGGCCACCTTCTGCTTTAGCTACAGGGCAATGCTGCCCTCCAGCGACCAGTCATGGCTGTGGAAACCTGTCCTGGGAACGTCTCATAGGCCCTCTGATGCATGTGAGGGCTAGCAAGCATCTGTTTGAAGTAGATATGATAACAGCATTTTTTAAGCTGTACATATTTAAGCTGTAGAAGAGTTAAAAGCCATTTGCACTCTCAGATCTTAGAGACATTTCTGCTGTACCAATAAATCACTGGGATGGCCACACAAGTCTGAAGCCCACGCCCTCATGATATCGTACATATAACGTTAAAGCTGAATTTGTTGTTGAGATGGTGGTGACTTTTCTCCCCAGTGTGCCAGGAGAGCAACTCTGAGACCTCAGGACAGCAAAGTTTTTTCTGGCACTTCACTCTCTATTCTTTTCTGTGGCCTGCTTCTTAGGCTTCCCAACAGTGGCCCAACCTATTTGAAATTAATAGGGGTATTTCAGCTAATTTCTGTGCATTTTGAAATGGGCAATAGCCCACATTTAGTATCTCCTTTCCTGACATGCCACTGTACTTTCTAAAAGTAAGGAAAGGTGTTTTTTTTTCAGTAATGCAATCTTATTTATAGACAAAAAAAACCCCAACATTAGAGCAATGTAGGTAGACCTGATATTTAATCTGAAGGTATTCATAGTATTTAAGAGATGCTAAGCCAGTTCTCTGTTGCTGCTTGTACCACTTCTGTACCACTTCTCCTTCTCCAGGATGTTTACCTGTCCATGGCCAGATGTTCTGGACAGCAGAAAGCCACATTGGGATAAAGACTGAGGAAGAAAGGACAGGATGAGAAAACAGTGCCAGGAGAATAGACAGATAACAGGTAAGATAGTAAGCTGACTGTTCTGTACCCTGACAGGGAGACTCAAAGATATAAACATTAAAAGCAAAAGTACCTTCACATGATGATGACACTGCATAGTTAAATTCTCAGAACTCTGCCCCATGCTGTTTCCAGTCCACTGTGCTTTACAACCTCATTTTCACTAGGCATGGCACAAAGCTGCCTACACCACTAGCCACGGATGATTCTGTGATAATTAGCCATCATGAACTTTGTCACAAAGCCTCTCGGCCAGGAGGGAGGGCTAAAGTTGCAGTAATACGCAGGGCAGTGAGACTGTCTACAGGTATCACTGGGAGCAGGAGATAGTGTCTTTCTGCGACAGCACAGCTATTTGATCCTTTGTGCGTCTGTCAGCTTGCAAGAACAAAAAGGCCAGGGTCCCACCTGCCAGTTGCCCAATCAGACCCCTTGGTGTTATGGTCCCAGCAGACTGGCTACATGCACAGTATCACAGCAGTTTAGATGCTGGCTTCTGAACAGGTACTGGCTTTGCAGAAGGGTCTCTGGTTGGTGCCTTGTTCCATTCCAATGAACCTTTTGAATGACAGTTTCCTCCTACTAATTTACATTCATCCTGGCAATGTGGATGCGGTATGAATACCCAGGCAGACACAGAGCAAACCCATCCAGTTCATGACAACATGAGGGAAGGTAGCACAACCAATGCTTCTGTGACAGCCTCAAGCATGGCTACACAGATGTCCAGGGATGCAGTCCTGGGAGACAGGGGGACATTACACTTTTTTGCAGCATGGACACCAGACCCTGACTTTTCCTGCAGACTCCTTTGCAGAAATTAGCTGAATGAAAGGCATAGGGATTTTCAGAGATATTGCAAAAGAAAGAGGAGGTCAAGAACAGACAGAGTCTTATGGAAGGAAGGAGAAATGAGTTGTTTCTACAACCCAGGACCAGTAAGCCAACCTTGTAGGCCTGGTCAGCTCCAGGATGCCGGATGGTCCCACGTCCCAGACTAGGTGGGGTCGCTTCCACCTGGAAAATCTCTCTCAGGAATTTGTTTTTGGAGGAATGAACCACTTGCATTACATTAGCACTCAGTGTGTCCCGATTTTTCTCCAGGAAATCTATAGGATGGAAACAAAATCATCTTGTCACCTCTGCATCCTGCTGGCTCTAGCGACACTCTGTCTAGCTAAAATCTACTTCATTTACAGTAACCTGCAGATTAGTTTAGAGTAATCCTCCTGACCTCCTGATCTGACTTCAGATCAACACTACCCTGTGCCACACATCCAGGGCAGGTCACGTCCTTCTCTTCACCCTCTGTATCCAGCAGAGATGGTCTCACCTTTTGATTCATAAATGACAACCCCAGCAAAGTGGTTGATGCCAAACTTGGTGTCATGGACACTCTTAGGTGGGATGTAGACTTTACTTTTGCCATGGAGGGAATTGATTTTGATGAGCATGGTGGCATCTGTGCCCTAGAAAAAAATACAGGCAAAAAAAGACAGTTAGGCAGATTTCCCCCAGCAGTGGCCTATGCTCAGCGAAGAAATAGGAGTGGTCCTCAGAGATAACAAAAGCTCAAATTCTGCCCCTTATTTGTGTAGCAGATCTGGAGGGAGGTAGTGCCAGAAGTGTCTTCCCTTTTACACAGGCCCTGCTCTCAAGCATCAGGACAGAACACACCACCAGAGCATTAGGCCTGGTGATTTAGGGCTGTACACAGGTCCCCATAACACTACTAACATCAACAGGTGTGCTGAGAATTGCCCAAATGTTTGGACCTCACAAGCAGAGCCCCTCACCAACCTTCCCATGCATTTCTACCCAGCCATGCTCTGAGGAGTGCATGCTCCTTCTTCCAGGCAGGCACAGTTCTTCTTTCACTCCCCAGCTGGTGAAAGACTCAGAGATCCCTGGAAGAAGGCTGCCCTGAGGAGATACCAATCAGCATGCCCAGATCGTGACTTCCACAGGTAGTCAGTCAGCTGGGTGCTTCTCTTCAAGGGGTGCCATCAAAATCTCATTTCTTTGTGGTATGTGTAAGACTAGCTCTGCTCACTGGCCTGTGATAGGGGTAGTGAGTGCTGGGTTATCTGAAAAGCCATGTGCTCCAGGAATCAGAGAGTAGATGCCTTCTTGTTCTGACTGCAGGACATACAGTGGGGACCACCCTCTTCTTAGGGAGGAAAGGTGAAAGCTGTCTGCCCATACATGGTCCTCGCAAATGGTTGCCTGAGGACTACAAACGAGCTGAGACAGGGGCTTGCTTTTCTGGACAAGCCCACATTGCCATCTGGTTCCTGTACCAGCACTCCTGCTTAGCCTCACCATGCTCTGGAGACTATGAAAGTGCTCTGCAGGGATGCCTGAGATCAGATGCTACTTTCACCTCTGCTCTTCTGTTTGAGATGCCTGGCCTTCTCAGAATAACAATTCCTCACAACAGTGACATTGCTGAACTAGGTCTGTCATCCAGGAGAAAAAGAGCAAGCTGCAGGGGAGACCAACATCAGAACAATACTAAAACAGTAAGCAAATTCAAAGATTTTCTAAGAAGCCCTTATAAAATTATCTGGACTCCTTCGTTCTCTGTTTGGAGTAGCTGTAAGAGTTTCAACAGCAAGGTAACAGGAGGAGGTCACAGCAGGGAGTGAAGCATTTGTATATTGAGCTAATTTAAAAGGAACTTCTATGGGGGAAGACATTGCCTCTCATAATGTATCCGAAAGCCACCTTTTCACTTCCCTGTGGGTAAAGGCAAGTGTTACCTGTGAGCTGTGCGCAAAGCCAGGCATTACAGGTGAAACCAGAAATTTACCTTTGGGAACTTGCTCTCCTCATCAATGAGGGAGATGATATTCATAGGCTTGAGTGCAATGACTTCCAGAGCCTGGTGGTTATCAGTGAAGTCAATGTGATTCCAGGCGATGTGCTCCGCAAGGTATTCCTCTTGTTCCAGCTTGAAGATGTGGTGCACGAAGAACTGCTGAAGGTGCTCATTGGCAATGTTAATGCAGAGCTGTTCAAAGCTGGGGTGGCGGGGACAAGAAGGGAACCCATGGTCATCCTTGGCCAGTGCTGCACTGCTCTATGGCATTCTCTGTGTTAAATACATATCCAGATACACTACTGCTATGTTCCACAGTGTTAATGATCACCACCACTGCATGTTGCCAATCTTAGCAATCAATATAAGGGACACATCTTCTGCTATGATAAAGATAAGCAGAAATGAGCCAACTGACAATAGAATGTTGCTGAGTAAGCAAGGAAAGATCTTGTATGTGTTTCAAGAAACTCTAGAGATAAAAGGGAACATAACTGTGAAAATAGCTTGATTGTAAGAGTGTGTGATGTGTTTTTACTTGCACTGGCACTACCACTACTTTTGTTAGTTACTTCTTAATGCTGCAGCTGAGTTTCATTACCTGGTAATTGCTGTGTCACACTGTGTGTGCCTGTGGGGTGCTTACCACAGTGAGGCCCCATGTGGACTGCAGCCTTTGGGAATAGCACAAAATAATAGCAGAGAACACAAAAGATAGAAGATGGACTGAACAGATCCTATACCGTGTTCCAAAAGTCAGAGAGGAATATTGTCTTGTTGAAAGCAAGCAAGATGAATCAGTTGAAGTGGATTGGAAAAGACTGCCGAACATTTGCCGATGGTTTGTGGAGTACTGATGATATGGTACCTTACAACTGAGAGAATTGCTGCCCTTGTAGAGAAGGGAAAACAGAAATGGTGCTTTAGGACTGAAACCACCAGTAGGAGAGGTAGCAGTGGAACAATGGTATACTGACCAGGTATTTTGCTGACCTGTCTTTGAGAGTAGAGGAATGAAGCAGCCCCAAAAAAGGGATGGGAGAACACTGGGCAAGATGGAAGCATGAGCTGAGATGGGAAACTCAACATGGCCTCCTTTGTACTACATACAAAACGTATCCTGAGAGACATTGTAAAAATGCTATGGAACAAGAAAGTTTGGTACAGAGACATGGAACATACTACATCCTTACACAGTGGCTGCCTACACAAAGCAGTTTCATAGCCATCTCCTCTGAGAAAATTCCTGAGGTCCTGGAACAGACAGGTACAGTGGCTGCACCAAAATAAAGGTTGGGGGAGAAGGCAGAAATATGACCAAGACTGAAGAAAAACAGAATCTGTGCATGATTATAATTGGGAAACTTCAGTGATGGAAATTTCACTGCTTTTCTGAGAATCAGGATGATAATGAAAGTATGTGTGTGGTTTTTCATTCCTCCCTTTTACATCAGCTGCTTTTCAGCTTCCCAGTGGAAATTAATCTAGAGCCTCCTACCTGTTGTTGCTGAAGTTTTCAAACCCAAAAATGTCCAACAACCCAATGGACTGACGTCTGTCTTTAGGCTTCTGAGAAGTTGGGTTGAAAATGGCTGAGTTGATCTTGTTCACTATCCACAGGAAAATCCGTCCATATATACCCTGAGAAAAAATTAAAGAGGAATTAGAGCCCATCATTACAGTCTTTGGACATAGCTAACTGTTTGTGATTGTGCAGCTACAATGCTGTCAAACTATGCCTGAAAACTGTGAGGGACTGGAGCCCTCTTGGTGAATGTTTGCCACATACGGCTCCTCAACCAGTAAGACAGACAGCTCTGAAAGCATCCCCAGTCTTTAAACAGAAAAGACGTAAGCACCAGTACCTTCACAAAGGCATCCCTCCCATCTGCAGCTTGAACTACATTCAGAGGCTTGGACACACTTTCTCCTCGGACAATGATGGAGAGGTTTGTGAGGCTGTTCTGGAGTTCACTGGAGTCCACCTGGAGGAACAGTCATGGCAACCTGGTCATTCCAGGTGGATAAAGGAGATCCAGCGAACTCTGCCTCAGGAAGAGGCCCATGACAATCTGCCTGTCCAGCAGTATTCGCTGGTGGCCTGCTGCCCCAGTTAAAGATCTCCTAGCTCAGAGAGACACCTGCAACAGCATCGCTTGAGTGTCAGCAGGAGGAAGGAGACATGCCCATTATATGTGCATCCATACATAAACACTCCACAGAGACATGCTTTGTCAGTGTGCTCAGGGAGCAAGGGTGAAGGAGAGAACTAGTAGGAGGAAAGTCCATTACCTCAAGCAATTTGGTTGCAACTGAAAAGTGCGGTGAGTCCATCACATCAGAGCAGTCTAAGTTGTCGTACACAGCCGCTACAATGAGGAAACAGTCAATCTCAGAGAGAATAATTTCTGCTACGGTGGGGGGCTGTGGCGTTATTGCAGCCATATTTCTGTAACCCTGTAGCTCTGGGAATGTGGCAAGGCAGTAAGTTCTCTTTTGAAACTCCTGAGTTTGGTGATTTTATTAGGGAGGGTCCTGATTTCACTCAGGGATCCTTGGATGTATAGGGCCCTCACAACTCCAGAACATCAGGCTAAAAATAGCAGCAAAATGAACAAGGTTATTAATTTTAAACAGTAGATATTGGGCATCTGAGGAAATGGAATCTGACTTCAGAAAATATGTTTCTGAAAATATTTTTTTCCATGTGTCTGGCTTGTGGGAAATTTAGACAATGAAGGGGAATGAGGGAAGTCCCTCATTTTACCTGCCAGCATTACTCCAATGAATCCAGCTGGCATCACTGTATTGGGCCCTCTGTATCAAAAAGGGAGAAAGATTCCTTTTCTAAAATGTGAGAGCTTCTGGCATCCCACTGGTGGGTGTCTCACACTGTGCCTGTGCCATACCAGAAGTGCACTTCTGCAGGTGAGTGTTCACCAAACCCAGCCTGGAAAATTACTGTTATCATCTCCACAGCAAACATCACTCAATTGCTCCCACATCCTCTGGACTGCATAAACAACAATCAGCAACTGTAACATGACATTATATTTTCTGTTGTTTCAGTGTGATAAGGCCTATTTATAACCATGGAAATCCAACAGCATTACAAATTAATAATAAGATTATGTTTTTTAAAACACTAGGCAGTGGAGTCACAAATCAGAATTTCATGGTGTTTATCTGCCTGCTCTTCCAACCCTGTTCACACAGGGCGGAGCAGTACAATCTAATCTGTACAGATGGAAACAGGCAGCACCTTTAGGCCTTTACCATGGAGTCTGAGGAAAGGCCAAGCACAATGCTGAGTTTACCTTCAAACTCTACATTCCCCAGGTGCAGGATCACAGCCAGCAGCTTGCTGATATCCCAGTGCTCAGAATCTGAGAACATGAGGATCTTCATTGCTGAGCGGATGTGGGCATAATCCTTTGCATCATTCCGGCCATCACAGGACATGCAGTTGCCCTGCAAAACACCACACCCACAGGTAGGGAAAATCCTCCCAGCACCCATACAAGGAAGAAAAGACCTGCAGGCTGACAAACCCTTGTACACAGTGTGGAAGCCCTGTGAGCCACTTGCCACAAGATGGAAAGTAAAAACCTATTTAGACAGAATCACAGAATCACAGAATCCCAGGTTGGAAGGGACCGCAGGGATCATCTAGTCCAACCTTTCTAGGAAGGGCGCAGTCTAGACAAGATGGCCCAGCACTCTGTCCAGATGACTCTTGAAGGTGTCCAACATGGCCGAGTCAACCACTTCCCTGGGGAGATTATTCCAATGGTTGACTGTCCTCAACGTGAAAAATTTTCCTCTGGTGTCCAATCGGAATCTCCTCAAGAGCAATTTGTGTCCATTCCCCCTTGTCCTCTTCATGTGACTCCATGTAAAAAGGGAGTCTCCATCTTCTTTGTAACTACCCCTTAAGTACTGGTAACATGGTGATGAGATCCCCTCTGAGCCTCCTTTTCTCAAGGCTGAAAAAACCCAGTTCTCCCAGCCTATCCTCATATGGCAGGCAATAGACATTCTATATGTTCTTCCCATGGCTGTTTCTCCCCTCAACTCTGCTCTCAAAAAGAAGACATTTCTCCAGGGCTAGATTGAATACTGGGGAAGCCAAAAGGAAAAGCTATGGGGAAGGCTGCTCTGGAGCATAGAATGACAGGAACCTTTGACAAGGCTATCTTCAGTTACAGGGCCATGCCTGTATCTTGGCGTCCTCTCTCTGCCTTGCCAATAGATAATTAAGAGCCTTAATCCCAAATCAAAGCAAGTAGGATTGAATCGGTGCTAGAAGGCAAATCTCAAAATAAGAATATTAAGATCCAGTGGAAAGCAGATATAAACATCCAAGGCAGCATCAGAACCTTTAGCAAAGCCTGCACAGCAGATCCTAGGATGCCGCTCCTGAAAGAAACTATTTTCAGCCCTAAAGGAGATGGGAAAATGCCTTTTTTATCATTGCTATTACCAACAATATAGAATGATGATTACAAAAGTGAAGTATTTCTAGACATTTCAGTTTACAGCATGTAAACATGCCAGCTTGTGCCAACAGCTGACCTGAACAAAACCATTGATATGTCCTCCTTTAACATAATCCTCCTATCTCTGTATTATACTGCCCTACTCCTGACCCAAGGAACTTCACACCTTTTTATGGAATGGCCAATGTGTGAATTGCACTCATCAGCTCTTGCTGCAAGAACACTGCTATTTTGAAAACATTACAGTTGAAAAAATCTCCAGCAACTTTAACAGTTTTACTCTTGAGACTCCAAAACCAGCTTTATAGGCTTTATTTAATTTCCCCTGAGACTAGACGCCCAGCTCCCATTAGCTTCAGCAGAAGCAGGACTTAGTCCCATTTTTCCATAGCTGTAGAACAGTCCAAATCAAAACAGCTGACATTAATATGAGGTATCTGCACAGGCTAAAGAACAGGATTTTCACCATGCCTTTCATGCCCTAAACCAACCGATTAGCTATTTTCAAAAATTTCACCTATGAGCATCTCACTTCTGCCACTATGGCAACATAAACTCAGACATTGACATTAACATTAGCTGTTGGAGGTTAGATTGAATGCCAGCTTCCTGTATTATGTATATAAGATTTATCAGATATAAGGACTAGGATTCTTGGCGGCACTGTTTCTGCTTATTCATTTTCCTCTAAAGTATATACACCTGTTAAGTATTCTCCCGAGCATGAGATCTGAAATCTGAGTACCCATGAAAGTGGGGGATGTTTCCCATCTGCTTTAAGATGTCCTTTATGTTTCTTAAGTCTTTGATAGAAAGTTTTGAACTGCCACAAGCTGCCTCCCACTGGTGGACATTACAATAAATCTCTGAAATTGAGGCTCACAGCACTTTTTGTGTTACTGCTTCTGGTACTCCAAGGAGAGGACTGTCCAGATTTGGCAACGACCCATCTGCAGCTCCTATTGATTATAATTGCTCACTGGGAGAAGCAAACGGTAGAGGGATAATGGAGAAGAAAGCAGAGACTGTTACCACTGTGAGATAAGTGTACTCTGAAGCAGTGCCCAGATTCAGCATCTTTTTCTGCTCTGTATTCATTCCCATTAGCATGCAGTAGAAAATGTGATAGTTCCTTTCCTCTGGAGCCTAAAAGAAAGAAATAGGCCAATGGAGAGCCTTTTGAGCATAGGCTTGTAACACAGAAGCAGGCAGAATGGACATCTGCCAGTGCCCCTACCTGCCGGCAAACCCGTGACTTTTCCAGAAGAAACTGTTCTATCTGGGCTCCTTCTATCACACCATTTTGGTTGAAGTGGATATCAATGTATTTCCCAAAGCGGCTTGAATTGTCATTTCGAATTGTCTTGGCATTTCCAAAAGCTGATGGGCAAGGGACAGAGACAGTATGTGGATTATTGCAGTTAATGAACATCAAGTCTATTTTTTATGCCCTTTTTCACACCTGTGTTCCAAAAGACAGTGCTGACAAGCACTGAAGAATGTCTGGTCTCAGGCTGCCTCCTAAAGAGAGAGGCATGCATACTGTGCATCCAGATAATTGGGTCCTAAAAGACATATTCATATGTTCCAAATGTGGCCTATATCTGGCCAGCCAAGAGAGCTGGGCAAGCCTGAAGATCTCCAGAAGGACTTACTGGGAACACACTTGATCCCTCTGCAGAGAAAGATGGGTATCTCAGGGAGCCGCCCTATAGATACATCCATGCTTGGCCAGTCACTTTGTCACTAGCTAATGCAAATGCTAAACCAGTGGTCTTTACCTTGGGCTCTGCATTCCTAAGGGCTCTTCTGCTCCCAGCAGTTCCAGGTTACATACTATAGTGGCACCTCCTCCTACAGCGTGGGACCTGTTGTGGACTTCATGGGGACATGGCAGAAAAGTATAGAGAATTTCTACCCTGCATCACCAGTGTTTCAGGGTCTTTAGCAGTGGTTCAAAGATCTGTTTCTGACTTTTTATCCTGCTACAAAAATTCTGAGATAAAGGTGGTAAATCAGGCATGTTTGCTAAATAACCTACCTTCCAGAATGGGGTTGGCCTCTAGGATTTGCTGCTCTATCCAGGAATGCTGGCCACTGACAGCTGCCAAAAACTGTAGTATCAGCTTTGTGCTTTCAGTCTTCCCAGCTCCAGATTCTCCACTGCAGTAAGAAACAAGATCATTACAGGTTTCCTTTCTTCTTTTTTGGCTAGGGTGGCAAAATGGCAGACCAAGTTAAAAAAAACCAAAAATTCCACTTTTATTTACCCTGGGAATGGCAAATCTGACTGTCTTTCATGGAGGGCTGGAGAATTTTAGTCTTTCATCATCTTATCTGCTAAAATTTCAGTTGTTTTTTAGGCTTAGGATGAAGACTAAATTCTCCCACTGATTAAGAACAAGCAGTCCATGGAAGACATTCTGTACCAGTGCAAATTAAATGACCACTTGCTTTTCTTCTTTAATGCATTACCAGATTTTCAATGCCAGTCCTAGCACATCAACTGAGTTGCCTCAGCCATAATCAGATGTCATTGCAATGAGACTATATGGTTCTTCACACTGATGATTAACAGAAAATGGGTACATGTTACGTGTTTATAGGATGAAGAAAGCTTCCTTCCATCTTCAGGTTAGCAGAGGTCGTTTCTCTCCAGGAACTCTCTCTTCTCAGAAAATACATGTAACAAAGTGTCATGTCCCCAGGGTAAAAGATAGCCTTATATCACACAAGCTAAGATGTTATGTTTCTATATATAGTGACCACTTGCAGAATGTATCACCACATTCAAAGATTCTGGGGGATAAAGATGGACTTCAGAAATCCCTTGCTTATGTTCTACCTTTTGCAGCCCTAGCTGAAAATATTTCCTTCCTGTTGTCCCTAGTCTTATCTGTGCCCTTCCATTTGGAAGGTATCCTGTTCCCATAAAGGTGCCCCCAAAACATGCCAGACTTGGTTTCTGCTACTTGTCCTCTCTGAGTCTAGTCACCTGATCACACAGCACTGGTCTCTCTTATTCCTCTTCATATTGAAATAACAGTTGTCTGCAATGGCGAAGACATGAGGTGGTAGCTCTCCAATCCTCCTGTTACAGTACAGTTTGATCTGATCGACTGTGTAGAGGGGCAGTAGCTGGTATGGATTCACTGCTACCAAGATTGATCCTGTGTAAGTCTGGAAAAGAGTTATTAGCATTACCTCTAGCAGCACACCTGCAAACAAGAATACAGCCAAAGTCACTTGCAGTATAAATCTAAACAGAGGCAGGAGGGAAGCCTGGGAGATCCATAACAGGACTTGGGTGAGGCTGAGAGCTTGGTTCCTCACTGTAAGATGCTATTAAATATCCCAGGATATGGAGGTTTTTGCAAAAGGAAGAATGCTAGCTATCATCTCCTTGCCAAATCACAGCTCAGTTCACTGTCTCAAGCTAAAGCACAAGAAAGTCCAATTTGACCTGGCGTTTCTGTGTGTTATCATAAGCTGTTTTGTAGTGTTTTGTTAAGTTGCTTTTGTGTTCTAGTGCTGATGCAACTGAACTTTGCTAATAAGCAAAGTAATGGTTGCATTATTCAGACAGTCATTCAGTAACACTTGTAAACAACAGCACCATTGAAATGAAGGAGGCTGTTGAAAGCTGTAGAAGTGCAAGGCGATAATATTGTCCAAGAACTTTGACATATGACACTGCAGACTGCTATAGTCTAATATAAAAGGCCTATACACGCATCTTGGTAGTTATAACTGCAGCATGTATAAAATCAGTCCTTGTTTATACTAAACATCACCACATCTATGTTGTAAAAGGCAGCTCCTCTCCTACAGTGTATATAACATGGGAGGCAAAGCATGGAAAAACCTGTCTATTATTATCATATTACAAACTGGAAACAAAGGAACAAAGAAACTAAAAATGCCAAATTGCTCAGTCACAGATAAAACCTGTAATGGACAAGAATTAAAACCAGGTGTCCTAAATATCCAGATTTATTCTTTATCTATTTTATTACATCAAAATCAAGTAAATATTGATTTGGACTGGAGGGACAATCCAAATCATGTCACTGTGTACTAATTAGATTGACCCTGTGTCACAGCTGCAGGTAATAGCAGCACTAAGCTGTAACATGGGCTGGATTTAGCTAACTGTCAGTCACTGGTGGAAATGATCACTCTAGGAGAAAGTAAGTAGGGTCACTACCTATACATATTGCTGTGATTTCAGAGACTGCTATTAGCTCTCTTCTTCACAGCCAAAGTACTGGAATGAAAGAAGAGAAAAAAAACTATGTTGTGTCTCCTTGGCACCCTCAATCAGTAAAGCAAGCAGAGGGCCCCACGTATGAAAGGCTTGCAGGCTGCCCAGGTCACTCCACTAAATGTGTATTAGAGGTCATTCCTAAAAGTACTATGCCTGGTGACCTTAGCACTTACATAGATTTTGTGCTCCTGGTGGCGGATGAGGAGGTTGTGCACCATGCCTGCTTCATGGAGATCCCCAAGACGGATCATGTCTTCCACCCCCTGAACAGAGGAGGGGTGCATCAGTCTCACCATGTGCATGTTCCGAGCTGTGATCCAGTGTTCCTGAAAGAGGCAAGGCATCAGCCTTAATGTGTTATGCTGTTGCTCAGAGGCAAAGGAAAGACAGCCATGTTAGACCAGAGTGAGCTTCAGTATAATCCATGCTCAAACCAGCATATTCTAACAGCCAGTTGATTGAACTACAGAAATTAATTGGTTTGCTGCCTCCCAGTACCAGATGATTTAAAACACTAGACGAAGCCATTCAGGTGTGTTCTGGACGTCACCAAATTTAGCATTGTTCAGAGCACAGCTCTGTCAGGGCATCACAGCCACAACATTGTATGAGGTAGGGATGAAACCTCTACTGACTTTAGCAGGATCATGATTTCACCTAAAGCTCCACCAAATTTAGGGATTGGAACCTGTCCATTTCCTTAACTACACAGATATAACCTCTAGCTCAGGAAGCTCTAAATCTTCATAGTGCTGGGACCTGGGGATACTAGGGTATTACCCTGTACTTTCCTTATTTTTATATTCTTTCTTTCAGTATACCCTACCAGACTTTATCAAAGTCAAACCATTTAGCTAGATGGAGCTTCGGTCTGAACCAACAGGGCCATTCTTTTGTACTTTGTACTTTTAAATTTTATGTTCCTCTTTTACAAAAAGTTATAGCATAGCGCACCTTGCCTTCGTCATCCTCCAGCAAGATCCGTCCTGACTCGGAGTCCTTCACAACTGCCCCGATAGGGACATTAAATTCATCATTTTGTTGAGTGTCCAGCCACACATGATCACCCTGGGGAGAAGAAAAGCTATTGTCAAGTACAGTGACACCTGAAGCCATGTAGCTCACATGCATACCTCTCTTGATCTTAATTTTTTAGTTATGTCATTTCTTCAGCAGTGTTTAACTGTGTAAGTTCTTACTGCTCACAGGCAGTACAGTCTAACGGTTATAGCATCGAGACCTCTGAGTTCTACTCCCAGCTCCACAGCTGACCTAGAATATGATTTTGGACAAGTCACCAAACACAGTGGTCTCACAAGGAAATGAAGCGACACCTTTTACAAGGACAGCAATTACTCAGCTCCACTACCTCCCAGATATTGGTGGGGGACACAGTGAATGCTAGTAAAGTGCCTTGGCAGCCTCACATTAGCTATGTTATTCTTTCAGAAGAGATGCTTGAAAACTTAGACACTACCAGGAAAAAGAAAAACAAATAGATGTACAGACTAGACGCCTGGAAATGTAGAGAGCTTTGTTGCAAGAGTTTTTAGATGTATATTCTTTCCGCTATAGCTGAAATCACTTAGAAATGTAAATGCATTCATGATCTCTCTCCAGAGGGGGAAAAAAAGGCATTCTTCAGCAGCCCAGGTCCTCTCTTTATATTTGTAGAGGCATGGCCACATCCTGCCTCTCTGCAGTGCAAGCAAGAAAGCAGAACTGCTTTGCTGTCACTGGAGGAAAGATGTGAGCTACAGTTGCCCTTTCCTAGGAATGAGCACCATTTTGGTGTCACCTGCACTACTGTCCTGTTTATACTCCCCAACTCCAAGCCCCTAGGAATACCTTGTCTTTCTCCAGGCACTAATACAGATTCATACAGAAAGCTTCACTGTAATGGCTGGAATGAAAATTGAACAAACTGTAGATCAGCTCTCCAATGGGTAGGAACCAGCTTTCTAGCTGAGTGTCTTGTCTTATACAACTTTTGTTACATACTGTAGCATTAACTGTCAAAGTTTCAAATTTTTTACTGAAAAATTGTTTCTTTTTCCTGTCAAAATACTTTATGGGCTTATGTTTAAAACTAAACAAGTGTAGTGGAAATCATCTATAAACATTGCACAAGATTATGAAGAATGTTACAGACTAACAGCTCTCATTTGTGTTTAAGAAAACTCCAGAGGTAATCTGTGTAGTTTCAGTGCCACACCTTGTGAGAGAGGTCACCAGTTCTGCAGGAGCAGAGCCAGGCTAGGCAAGATACCTCTGCATCTCTAGTCTACATTGGTATTATTTTATACCTTGATACTGGGTATTGCTACTGTCTTTCTGAGATGGACCATGATGTTAAGGTAATTTTCTCCTCTTTGGGCCTCAGGTTAGTCAGTAAATCACAGCAAAGAGTAGGACTTACCTTTCTGAAAACGACCATTATGTTTCAGATCACTGTATGTAACCTGCAGTGCAAAGCAGAATGTAACATTAGGCCAGAAAAGGGCTCAGGCTTTGATCAGGACAGATAGCAGGGTGGAGATATTTCCTTGTAAATATAACAGCAAAATGGCTTAAAATAATTATGTTTACAGATTTCATTAGAGCAAAAGAGATCAAAATAAGCTACACCCATTGTAGAAACAATGAAACCACCTACCTAAAGCAAAGATCTGCAGCACTGGGGTGGTGGTCTGCTCTGAGTTCTACCACATAACCCTGGAGATGTTCTCAACCCTGAAGGAGTCGCTGTGCACATTTTCATACTGAATAGTTCCCTCAATCAAATGCTAGGCACATTTATTTACTGAAGTTCAAGTTGGGCTCACATTTAAAAAGACCCCACAATGCAATGTAACTCAATGCACAATACAGCTATGTTTGGTTGGTCCATTGACCCAGCAGTTCAATTCCTACAAGTGGCTAGCCCAGTGACACAGACTGAATTCATACTCCCCTAAGATGCTCAGTTCCCTCAGACTCTCACAGCTTGACCCTACCACCATATAAAAACTGAGGTCTAGAGTTCACCTTTCATGGCTGGAATGGAAGGGGTTGCAATGAAGGCATGAGCAGCAAAATAAAGAATAGGAAGGAACAACAATAAAATCAGGAGCTCGCTATCAAGAGCATAATAGTGAAAAGGTTGGTGTCCAGAAACCTACACCTGTGCTTTGATTAAGAGATGGTGCTGTTTAGGCAGTGAGTGATCCTTGAAAGAACCAAAGAAACTGTCTTCAGAAGCTGCTTTCTGTCCCATAGGCTACTGCAGCTAGATTTTGGGAGTGATTCCAGGACTAGGTGTGATTTGATGGCTCCTGCTCTTGACACAGCAGGAAGGCTGCTGTATGCCTTTTACTGTGTGTGGTAAATCACAGGCAAAGAGTCTGCAAAGTTCCCCTCAAATGTTTCCAGAGTTTCAGACAGAGTTTTTTTTCCCTGTTACCTCTTCCTACTAGCAGGAGTGATCCCTGCATGTTAAGGCTGTTGAGTAACCTGTGATTCAATAGCTGCTGTGTGCAGCAGACATCAGTTATTAGCCTAGGTCTCTACTGCCTCGTATTCACAAACTTGTCACAGCTGTGTGATCCATTCTGCTGCCTCCATTTCTCTAAAGGATCTCTCCCTCTATCCATTGTTCCAAGACACCCAGAGAAAAGGCTCAGCTCAGAGTTGATAATAAGAATTAAATGCTTGCAATACGCAAAATGCTCCATAAAATGCTAACCTTGGACCAAAAATTAATTCTATTTTTACCATTTTATGATCTATCATCAATGATGTTTTTCTTAATATTTTATTTCAAACAGATTTTACAATTCATGCTTGATGAGGACTTATTGAATCATCTGCATCCCTTCTGTACATTCCTGTTTGACAGAAAACTGCTTGGAAACTACAGGAAGACAAGTGGACAGTAGAGGACTAGAAACTGGTCTCTGGCACTTATTCCAGTCAAGTCTGTGACCTCTCAGAACATACCCCATGAAGAAAAGAGACACCGGCTCCGGTTTTGTCTTGACACTCAAATGTAAATTTCTTATTTTCTCATAGCCTTTTGAGAAGTTTTTATTCTGGCCCTAAATTATGCTTGTCTAGGTTTGGGACAGGTTCTCTGGAAAGTTTGAGCAAAACAAGAACACCAGAAAATAACTGAGTTGGAAGTTCCATTTTCTACCTATGCTATACAGATAATAATCAAAATTCCAGTTTGCAGTACCATTAATATTAGTGATTAATGGGATACTTCATCAATAATTTCACTGAAATCCTTGATATTTCTTCTGTCATGTGTAAAGGCTTTAAAATCTTATGTTTAAAATTTCTGATAACTATTTACAATTATGTGTAATATGGATGGTATATCTTTTTTAGAGGTACCCAGATTTCATTACTTTTCTGATTGAATCATTTAAATCATTTTATGATTTGTCTTCATTTTATGGTGGAGCTATATAAGTTTCTGAGGTTTAGAAATTTGCAACTAAATTACCAGAAGAGTGTTTCAAGTCACCACTTTATTTTTTCAGATTCATCCTCCTGAAAAATGAAGGTTACCATTAAAAAAAAGCCCTCAAGGTGAAGTTTGGGGATACCACTGTTTTCTCCCTCTTGTTTTAATAAACTTCAGTGTTAAAAGAAAATGTTGCAGTAAGAGGATTAGGGATCATTTTATCACTTGCCTTCCTATAGCTGCCCAGATTTTTTTAGCCATGTTATTTGGGAAGGTATAAATAGCTTCCATAAATCATGGTCTTACTTAAAATCAATGGGTGCATAAACAGTCTTTTCCTTAGACTAAATGGAAGGTGCAGTTATACTCCTGTATGCAAGATACTGCCACTGTTGTGGTTTACACCAATGTCCTAACCATTAGGAGGGCTGTTAGGGCAGCAAAATGGAAACTAGGAAGTGCTTCACAAGCTACAAGATCTTTGTGCCCTATTTGTGGCTAAAAAGGGCTATACAGTAGCATGGATTGAAGAGGGTTTCTAAGCAAGCCCAGGATGATTTACCACTTTAAAGTCATCATAAGATATGCTGAAAATAACTAATTATGAAAATTACAAAATGTATTGTGATCCCAAAGTGAAAAATAAATTGAAACTTCAAGAGACAACAGATTGCTGATGTAGAAGTCCAATGCTAACACACATTTTAAAGCAGGAATTTTAAATGTAATTTTCACATAGGTGACCCAATAATGAGAAGCGGAATGTCACACTTTATAACAAAAACTGTCACATGGAGAAACTGTAAGTGCTGTGCCCCCAACAAAACACCTGCTGACTATATTAAAAATTGATTTTCCCTGTGAGACTAGGGCAACTGCCAGATCTCATCTGTTAACTAAGACACTTCTCAATTTTGTAGCATAATATCTATGAAAATTCAGCAATGCAACCTGAATGTGTTCTTTCTGTCTGCTTGGGTTTTTTCTGCTGTTTTTTTACACTCTTTCAAAAAGGAACTTCTATCTTTCATAACCAGTTACTCTTATGGTGAAGTCCTCACATTCTTACTCAGGACTCAGGAAATGGATCTGCATATTAACTTCAAGAATGTCATAGCCTGTTACTATGAGCGATGCAAGGTGGTACAGAAGCATGGTACTTAGCAAACATAGGCCAAAGATGGGCTGCAGTCAGTCACAGTGACTCACAACTGACAGATACTTTTTCACCTGCACCAGAAACCAGAATACTGCAACAGAGCAGAAATGTCTACCCAGAGGAAGAGGGAGTGGTACGTGCAGACATGAAGCACAGCCATACTGTGTCACATCAAAGGTATAGGTAGTTCTAGACCCAGTCTGTAACAGCAACCAAGAATGGACAGGTATGGAGGAGATCCCATATAATCCTGCGATACACGGTTTCAACATTTAAAAAGCTGATTCCCACTTAAGTCCTAAGTGGCCAGCCTCCCACCTGCTTGAATGGCTGCTTTCTGACAACACCTGTCTCTGTTGCTTTTCTTTCCAAAGTAATGCAGCACCATAAACCAAACAGCACCCCAGAGGTTGGGAAATTACCTCTCCAGAAGAAATCTTCACTGTCTGGCTTCTGCAGCTTAGTTCCCTGGTACTGGTGCCATTAAGGGATCCCTCACCAACTGCCAGTTCTCTGCTGCGCAAAGGAGGAAATGACTGAAGCATGGTTATTTATTACAGGACTTTGCTCCCAGTTCAGTGTATATATAATTTCCAAGTCAGGCGTTCCAGTAAGCAAGGAAGGCTAATTCTTGCCTGGCTGAACCTTAAACTTCAATCTCTCCACTGTGTCTGAATCCTTTTAGATTTCTGGAAAGCACTGCCAGAAGAAAACCCTTTGGCAGCTGGTCTTATGCTGCCTCAACACCACTGACTTCCCTGGGATTCTCTTGGAGTCACCCTGTTAGATAAGAGGAAAATCAGGCCCTCATCTCTCCCCTTGGTTTTGCACAGCTTTTTCTGCAAGGTCAGAAAACGCATATCAGTCTATGTCCTGCGCGGACTATGCTTCACAGTACCTAGAGCAGAAGGCAAAATAAACTCATGACGCTTAACCGAAATTGATAGTCACACATGCATATAAAGCAACTAGGATTTCTAGTCCATTTCTTTAAAACTTCCTGGTTTTGTTATCATTAATTTATCTCCCATTAACACTCTGTCACTGTGTTCCAGCATCTAGGTGCATGTTAACTCCCTATTTGCCCACACTTCTCTCTAAATGAGGACAGGATGGTCAAGAGCTTCCCTCTTTTTGGTTGCTCCACGTGTAGTGTCAGTAATCCTGTGTCCTTCTTGCCTATCCTGTTAAATTCCAGCACTAGATGTGGTGTCTGGGAAAGAAGCAGAAGTGTAATATACCTGTAGTGAGGCAGACAGAGGGTTTCTCCAGATAGAGCAAGGGCCCAGGAGTCAGGCACTTTTCAACCCTAATGGTGAGCCTAAACAGCGAGGATGAGTTTTTTTCCACCTACCTTAACCCAACTGTATAACATTCCTCCAGGGCACTGTACACAGCAGGTGGCTTGCCTCGCTATGCGCTATTCTGTATGCCCTTTATTAATAATGCAAATGAAAATGCACAACAATTGTGAACATGTGCTAGTATACCTAATACCTTAATTCTTATTTTCTTGTTTCCTAGGTTCAATGTAGCTACACTGTGCGATGGGAAAGCCAACAAAACCCCTCCATGTCTGAGAGAGATTGTTGGGGCTCCTGCTGTTGTACCATATCGAATCAGAGGTAAGCATTCAAGCATAGCAATAAATAGTTGGTAGTAACGTTTGTTTATCCACATTACATATTTGTGTTTTAACATTAGCCTCCTTACCTGAGGATTTTCTTTAAGTTTTATAGGAGAAATGAAGATACAGGTGCAGAAATAGGCCCTTCAGGGCTCAGAGGCTTTTGAGAGGCAGGAAACCAAAAGGCAGAGAGGAGAGCTTTCTTAAAGTTTTTAACTGTGCAAAACATTCTTACTCAAGGATTTTGCCTCAAAGTAGTTCTTCAGCAGACTTATTTCCGATACAACAGTTTTTAGAAGTCGTCTGTATGTCGTATGTGATTAACAAAATTTCAAGTACTGATTTTATTAGATGAAGGTCAAATATTGGCAAATAAATAAAAGTACATACTTTTATACTACCAAGGCAGATATCTAAACTCAAAGCTTTTTCTGTAATTACACCGCAGGGGAAAAAGTGCTGTGCATATTTCTTCATCAAATGAAATACACCTGCTGAAACGCCAAATGGAACATGTTTTGGGGCAGAGAATCTAATTCTAAAAATATAAATTTTTTTAACACTTGTGACCAAGATGCAGTGGAGGTGTTATTTCATAGAGGAGTACAGTGTGTCTGTCCTAGTACAGTATATAAACTGTATGAGATAGAAACATAGGGAACTCAAGGTAGTCTGGAAGAAAAGCACGACTTGTACAACTGAAATACGTATTGGAAGGGAGATGGATTTCTACAGTTAAGTCTAGACATACTAAAGAGTCAGAAAACATAAGCTGAAGGAGTAGAGACTTGATATTTCAAGTGGAAGCAGTGTAGATGCTTTGTAAAGCACATGTACCTAATGAGAGATGAGCAGGTGGCTTGTATAAGGCTTCTTCAGAGAAGTGCCTGTGAGTGAACTGGGGATGCTCAGGTTTGGGAAGTCACTGAGCTGTGCAAATGGGGAAAGGCAGGAGCTTGCCAGGAGTGCGCAATTCCATTTACTGATGAGGACAGAGTTTGGTGAGGGACTGTGCAGGGCACAGACACATTAGTAGTTGTAATTAGGGGTAATTTGTAGTATGGTCTATGCTGATGAATAATGCACTGAGAAATACAAATTAAAATTGGATAATCCCTGGTGAATTTAATCCTGCTGTTGTTCAGAGCAGTAGGTCTGTCCAGATAGACATGTGTTAACAAAACTGCCTCTTCCTGACAGCTTCCTAATTAAGAGATTGATGTCAGGATCAAAGGGTTTAATTTGCACATGGCACTACCTCTCACATTCCTCTCCACCTAAATCAAAGTGGCCTTGTTATTTCTGCTTCACCGAGTCCTAGATGCTAAGCATCATTTTATGTTAAACTAGTTTTTTTTCCTGAAGTTTCTGAAGGAAAGTGGATTGCATATAACAATTTTCAATTTAAACTGTTCATTCAGAAGCCCTCCTGTCTGCAGTAACCTCCTTCCCTTCCTCTAAGCAGATTTGTAGCTTTAAGTCACTGATGTCTGTTAACTCTGAAAGGCGTACTGCAGGAAACAAAGCAAACTTAAATAAGAAGTACGTACCAGTAAAGGATTTCCAAGTGCATCCCTTGGTTGTCTTGAGCATTCTGTCCCTCAGGGAAAGGCTTATTTCATTCCAGCCAGTTCAAAATGTTGTACAGAGAGGCAGACTGGTGGGGCTCTCAGACCTGTGTCATTACACACCTTCAGACATGCCAAGTGGGCGCTGCTTGCTCTGCTTGCTAGAAGCCAGGTCATTCTCCCCCACTGTGCAATCCCATTATGGTCTGAGTGTCATTCCATCCTTCCTTTTGGGATGCAGCCAAGATGGTATTACGAGAGTGTATTACAGGCCAGTAAGTGCCAAGTCCTGTCTCATGAGGGACAAAGACATGTGCATGCAAGTGTTTACGCTAGTGCACACACACGTTACCTGCAGAATAGCTGTCAGAATTGATGCCCATTTATTCAGCATTGATGAGGTGAGGTTGCTTAATACACAGGTGCACCCTCTGCTGTGTGGGTGCACACAGGATGTCACAACATTAGGCTTGGGGTTAGGAGGTTTCATTTCAAAAAGATGGGAATTGATAACTGTTAGGAAGGAACCTCTATGCCTCCTTCCACTTCCAGTAAATACAGAAATTCTTTGTTCTCTCACCAACCCAGCCTCAGCACAGCTGGAATTTGGGACAGTGGCTTGCCATCACTGCAGAACATGACACATATTTATAAACTACTAATTTCCAAGGAAGGCTACCATCATACTCCTGCTTGGAACTTTAGTATGTGATAGTCTTCTGCATTTCCTAGGCACCTTGGTACAATTCCCAGGTAGCTTGGTACACATTATTAAATCTTTTTTGTTGTTGTTGTTAGTTTCTATTTATGTTTCCCCTTGTCCATTATTTTCCATTACATTACTCCCAACTTGTTATTTCCTACCTTAGTGCTTTGTCTGCAGAGATCTTTATTTGTTGTGGTGTAACAAGTCCCATTAAAGTTGTTACACTGCCTTCTATTTAGTCAGTTGTAAAAAGCAATTGAATTTCTTTATGGAAGTCAGATAAGTGAAACACTGGGAGCTTCCCATCACATACCGACAGATGTGCCTGCTCCTTCCAGAAAAGATCCAAGTGAACCCACACAGTGCAAAAAGCTAAAGGCAGTAAAAGTCATCTAGGAACAGGAAAAAAGGGCATGATACCATTAAGAGTGTGGTCCTGAGGATCACTAAGGGACCTTTAGGACTATCTGGAAAAGACCTATAGAGCTGGAAACGAAGAGACGTTTTCTGTATGATTTCCATATGCTGCTTTCAGGGGGGAAAAAGAGGGGGCTCTACATTTTTACTAAGACTACAGGATTGTATCCAAGAAACATCCAACTCCACTGACAATTTCTCCTTCTCCACTGTAGAAGATGTTGAGGAATGACTCAATTCAGAGAGTTCAGCAGTATTTAACATGGTACAGTGAACTCCCTGCATTATAACTGTGCTTGCTGCTGGAGTGTGTTAGTTAATAATGGCTTAACCTCTCTGCCATCCATTCGAAAGTGCTTCTAGCACAGGAGAAATGACTCATTTTGCCCAGACCTCTCAACTTACTAAATTCTGGTGTCCTTGAAAAGAGTGTAGCATGTCGGATTATAAAAATCACTCTTGTTTAGAATATCCCAAATGAACCTCAACAGTTTTCTATTTGTCACACGTTAACCTGTGCCCTCTTAGAAAATGACGATGTTTTGTTGCCACAGAAGAGAGGCAGAAGACACCAGCACCACATGCATTTATTAGGCTTTCCATTTTAAAATGATGCATCAACAACAAAAGTTATCCCTAGTCATCTCTACAGAAATATTGTAGGCGTGCCAAATAATTGAATAATGCAGCTGCTCAGAGGATAGAGGTTACTAAAACAGAACACAACAATTCCTGAAAAAGGCAGGGATCATTCTGCCCCTGTGTTTACTCCGGAAGTCAGCAATTACAGGGGAGTTCAGGGCTGACTTTCAGTTGATTCTGAAGGGTATATCTGGAGGAACCACCCACACGTGAACTAGATTGAACCGCAGCTTCAGCTAGGACAGTCAGACCTAGATTTGTTGAGACAACTAGTCTTCAGTTTCCATGGCTAGCCTTGGGTCCTCTCTTTGGCCAGCAGCGCCATGAAAACTGTTGGCTTCCATCACTGCATCCAGAGGCCATGTATGTATCTGTGCCTGAACTCTTCTTTTGCTCTGCTACCTTCTTATAGAGATTCATGTTAATTAATTCTTGCTTACTCGATTTGTAGGGTGCAGATAAATTCACCTATGACTGAAATGGTAAAATCTTTTCCATTCAAGGCAGCAGATGAAACTTCCCACCTCCTGTCATTTATCAGTATTGGAAGCATTTGTACCAGGCGTGCCTTTGACTGGCTGGAGGGAGATGTTGGGTAACTCTCATGTAGTTCTGGGTTGCGGGTTTAAGCTGTCGTCTAACATATTCTGGTTTTTAATGTCTTTGAAGTTCCCACATGGCTCATACAAGGAAACCTCTTCATTAAAACAACCATTTTATGCTTCTCTACAGCTGTTCCATTCGTATGTTGATGCAAGAGCTCAAAATAGCCTTTTTTCTCAAAGGCTCCTTCCATTTCCCCCACATGTCAGTAATGAAGCTAAAATGAAATTATTTTCTGGAAAAAAGGCAAAAGAAAGTTTAGGGAGAGGAAAAAAATGTTTTCTAGCTTGTTGCAGGTGACTCACACCCTGTATGAAGCAGCGAGCAGCCTCCACTGCTCCACCGCTAGCATCTGCGCTTGCTTTCTCCTACCGTTAAGCTGTTGGAAACGGCGGGGCGTGGCGTGGCCTGGCGGCGTAATGACTGCAGTCCCGCCCATCCGCGCGGCGCCCCCTGGCGGCGGACCCTCTCCTACCCCCGAATCCTCGCGAGAGCCTCCGCCTCCAGGGGCGCGCGGGGGGGGGGGAGGGGAGGGGAGGGGAGGGGGGGGGTGGCCGTTCTTAGCGCATGCGCAGGGGTGGTTGCCGGCCGTTCGGGGGAGCGGCGCCATTTTGGGCCTGTGCGCGGCGGGCGGTGGCGACGGCCGCGGCCGGAGGCGGCGGGTCCTAGTGGCGAGCGCTGGGCGGGGCGGAGTTGGGGGTTTCGCCCCGCTGCCGCCGGGCCTCGGCGGAGGCCGGCGGCCCGCCATGGAGAGCGAGTACTACAGCGGGGACCAGTCAGGTAGCGGCGCGGGAGGGACGCCCGGGGCGCTGGGCCCTGCGAGGGAGGTTGTTGGGCACGGCGGGGCCCGCGGGGAGCGCCCTGCTCTACTCTGTTCTGCTCTGCCCGGTGCCCGCCCGGTGCCCGCCCGGTTTGTTCCAAACCTTCCCAGTAGATGCCTTCCGTTTCTCTGTATTAATGCTCTGTTAGACCGAGAGTCTGACTGTAGCACTGCCTGCCTGGCTCTCTGCTACTCGTCACTGTCAGTCCTCTTTTAAACACTGGGAGATGCCACTGAGTTTTGCTTTTTCTTAACTTCTGGGTAGATGATGGTGGAGCTACTCCAGTGCAAGACGAACGAGATTCAGGATCTGATGTTGAAGATGAAGGAAATGAGCAGCATTCTGGATCTGAGAATGGAAGTGTAGGGCACCATTCAGAGGTACTACTGGAACTTTATGTAGATAAATATTACTCTTCTATACATTTTTGTTGTTGTATTTTCTCTTAACCGAGACTTACATATTTATTTAGTTGTTCTTCAGGGTCCTGTATGGGAAAACTTCATTTCCAGAAAGAAATGTGTCAGATAATCTCTTGACCAATATGTAGGACAGGGTCTTTTTTTCGGTTTGTTCTTAACTGTTATAGTAGTATTTGCTGTTTTGTACTAGAAACAGTTTAGTAGTATTTTAATCAATTGTAAGAAGATAAACTATTTGGGTTTGAAATTCTGAGTAATGGATTATGAGCAATTTGTAATTTTACCTCAAATTGTGCATAGTGATGTAAAACCACACGTTATGGAGGCATAGGTTTCCTTACCAAAGAATAAATGCTGCCTTATCTTCCATCTGTTGTCTTGGATGTGAGCATTGACTCTCAAGTCTATTTTGTGCAATGTTTTTCACCTGTCATTCACAAAGGAGCAGTTGTCCATGTTGAGCAGGAGCAGATTAAGGTTCCCAAATGTGATCTGCTCTTCCTCTGAAGAGGTTCTTGCTTCAAGAAGCCTACACCACGAGAAGGGTGATAATGGTTTGATCTAGGGTTGTATCTGGGGGAGAGTCACTTAACTTGTGGATTGACTCTTCTGGTTGGAAAGAGATTCTGGTAAAAGTGAAGGTTTCCTTTAGATTTCTGGGACAGTTTTGGAGTTAGTCTTAGTTTTGAGGATTTTTTTGTGACTTAAAATAGATTACATCAGGTCTTGCTAGGAAGAAATAATTTTGGCCTGTGAACTCATTCTTCTGCCAGCAAAGTTATGTTATGGAGAACTTTTTGATACTCATCAAAATGATAATCAAAGCCATTTCATTCTGTTGTGCATATTTTGTTGCATTTTATGTACGTGTCAGGACTGACTGACTGGGTTTAAAAATTGCTTAAAATGTATGATATACTGTAGCAGGCTGATGTGTCAAAAGGTTCAGTTCTGCTGTGGTATACCTGCAATCCTTCCCACCACTCCCGCCCTACTGCTTTATTGAATGCATACTTTCCTTGGAGTTAGAAAGTAGAATCATAGAATGGTTTGGGTTGGAAGGGATCTTTTGAGGGTCATCTAGTCCAGCCCACCCTTCAACTTCAACTAGATCAGGTTGCTCAGAGCCCCGTCCAACCTGATCTTGAATGTTTCTAGAGACAGGGCATCTACCACCTCTCTGGGCAATCTGTTCTAGTGTTTCACCGCCCTCATTGTAAAAAATTTTTTTCCTTATATCCAGTCTAAATCTACCTTCCTTTAGTTTAAAGCCATTACCCCTTGTCTGTTGCAACAGGCCTTGCTAAAGAGATTACCCCGATCCTTCCTGTAGTCCCCCTTTAAGTATTGAAAGGCTGCAATAAGGTCTCCCCCCGGCCTTCTCTCCTCCAGGATGAACAACCCCAACTCTCTCAGCCTGTCCGTGTAGGAGAGGTGCTCCAGCCCTTGGATCATTTTTGTGGCTTCCTCTGGACCCACTCCAACAGTTCTGTGTCCTCCTTGTGCTGAGGGCCCCAGAGCTGGACGCAGCACCCCAGGTGGGGTCTCACTGTTGCAGAGCAGAGGGGCAGAATCACCTCCCTCGACCTGCTGGCCATGCTGCTTTTGATGCAGCCTAGGATACAGTTGGCCTTCTGGGCTGCAAGTGACATTGTTGGCTCATGTCAGCTTTTTGTCCACCAGTACCCCCAAATCCTTCTCCGCAGAGCTGCTCTCAATCTTTCATCCCCCAGCCATAGATAAATATTGATATTTGTATAAAATTAAAGTTCTTCCCATGTATTTGAATTTGAGTGTAAAGCAGATTTGGAATTTTTTTTTAAGGTGTTGATATTTACAATGGAAGAAATGTATTGGTGTGAGGCAGCATTTCTTATTGTAACAATCAGGTTGTCAGTATGGGAAGAAATATGTTTTTCAGCGTGGGAGAAATAACTGTCTTTCAGAGGGATTTAGTACCTCTGTTATAATGAAAAAAAAGTGATGAGTGCATAGGGAGTTATCTTGCTGCTACAATAATACTTAAGTTTTTTCTGCTGTCCATGAAAACTTGGTCGTTTGTTCTTACTCCTCTATACTCCGGTGGTATTTTAATTTTACACCATGGCAAAGTAGTTGGAAATCTGGCTTAAAGAACAGGTAATTGACCATTACTTACATCTTCAGCATGTCATTTTCAGATTTAAATAACCAGAAAGTACCAAGACCTATTATCATTGTTAGCTGATCCTCTTCATGTGCCTGCATTATTTTAAGGGCTTTGTTCTGTGATGGCTGTTGAATATTCCTCTCTAGATAAAATACTTCAGAAAGTCCATTAAAAAAATCAAACCAAAACTAAAACAAAAAAAAAAGGCAAACAAAACAAAGAAAATTCAAACCTAGCTAAAACACCTTTCTGTCCCATAGTAAATGTGAACCTTCAAGCCTTAGTGCTTTATTTGATTCAGTTCAAATTATAAACATTTTGCGTTTTTGTTTGGTTATGAGGTCTCACATTCTTAGATTTCCCTACATCGAGTTAAAAATACAACTCAAAATGCAATAATGTGGAGCAGCTGTCTCTGAAAGGAGCAGCTTTCAGTGATTTATCATATTATTTACCTTAAATATTCTCTCATCCTCTTATTTCCTTCATCTTTAGGAATATGTGGGAGGAATGAAACTCAAAGTTAATAAAACATTTGAGACAGCCTAATCAGTTAAGTCTGTTTAATTACTATTTCGTCTCTAATTTAAAACTCAGATGTAAGGAACTGAAGTTTTAAACTTTCAAACTTTTTTTTCAGGTTCTTAACTTTAAAGAAAAGGGGAATCCTGAGGAATTACTTATGTAGGTCTCAGGTATGTGGGTTTTTCTTTTCCACAATTCTTTTCTGGCTTTCCTTCCCCCAATCCCACTTTATCTATAAATGTTCTCCTGGATGTCCTTAACGATTCTGCTTTAGACAAATAGAACTAGATAACACATAGTTTTAGTACAGTAATGAATATGAAATCATGTTTACAGTGTTTGTACAAGTCAGGCTTATATGGAAATGTTTAATGACTCAGATTCTTACACTTTCACCAAGTTGCTGCTGTCTTCATGAATTAAGTTATGGTTTGACTGTGACTGTTAACAAACAAACAAATATCTTACACTTCTGACAAAAGACAAACCTGCTGATCTGCCTATGATCGTTACGTATGCCTTAGTTTAACAATCGTCATTCATGAGATTGTAGTGGATGGGTCAATTTTTTTGAACTTACAAAATTATCAAAGTAGTACCTACTAAAAGTGGCTGCATGTTGATCCAGTAAACTACTTCCTAACTGAAATTTTTATGTAGAAGAATAACACTGTAAATTTGATTTTGCTATATTCTTTATTTCATACTGTACTAAAGCCTCATGTTCCAGAATTCGGTTAAAAAAATAAGGACATCTCAATTAAAATCTTTATAGATAAAGAGGAGGAAGAAAAGAAAGCAAAGGAATTAGAGAAAAATGCATAACAATTACCTGAGACCTACTTGTTTTTTGAAGATGTCTGATCTTTTATTTTGACTAAGTATTTGGAAAAGGAAAAACAGAAAACTCCAAAATTACAGACTTGATTTCTTTGAAAATATCTTTTTAGAGACGAACTAGTAAAAAAAAAAGGGGGGGGAAGAAGTGGTGGAGGGGAGGCTGTCCTACGTAGGTTAGTCATCTTAGTGTAAAGTTGCATGTACTTTTTATATCAAGTATATTCCAAAATATTCACATATTCATTAATTGTATTAAGAAGACCTTTGCACTGTGGACAGAGCCTGTCCTGTGTAGGCTCTGAGCAAGTCAGCTCTGTCTCAGCTCTGCTTTAGAAGATGCTCAGTTACATTAATGTGCTGATACCAAGGTAGTGTGCATCATCTCTCTGCTGGGCTTACTGGCTTGAGTAACATAACTGTGTGCTTTTTGGGTTAACTCTGGTTGAGCTTTCCAGGCTCAGGACTTGAGTAGATGGTGCCTGTCTGCCCAGTCTGTGTAGGGGCACCTATATTATCTAAGTGGTTCTTCTGTAGGTTATTGTATCACAGTAGAGTTCAGCTGCTACAACCACTGGGATTCTGTGGTGCAGAGCACTGTATAATCCCAATGTGAGCTAATTAGGATCTCTCTCTCCCTAAACATCTTTGTTCTGAAGAGTGATTGTCAGTTTGCAGTAACAGATTAGAGATATTGTGAAGTACTTCAGTAATAATGCTGTATAATTATAATGACTTCTTACCAAGTATTTTGCATAGGAAGTTCCTTGTAATTTAGTAATATATTCTGAATAGGTGGATATATAACCTGCAGCCATACTTTTGACCTTGGAAACATTTAAGAATCATTATGGATTCCAGTTGTTTTTTCATTTTTGTTTACTTTTTCACCAAAGACTTTCTAGACCAGCAGTCTGGAAGGTGATGAGCCTAGTAGCTTAAACAGGAGGATTTGTATTGCTTTCCTTGGTTTTGTTTAGCAAAATCCCTTATTACTGCTGACATAATTATGAGTACCTATTCAGCATTAGCTGTCTGAAATCGAAAGAAGACAGACAAACCCACCAAAAATTAAATGGTAGGAAAATAAGGTTTAAAGAATTTATGTTACCATAAACATAAATTTCATTGTAGACCTGGGGATTTCAGTACTTCTCAATGACCTGACCTGTAACACTGTTGTAAAATCTTTTCCTGTTCTGTTTGCAGCTGCAGTTTTCTTTAATCTTAAATAATACAGTCAGAGAAAATACATCATGTATGCATGTTGTTAGTTTATGTGGGAGATACTGAGCAGGAGAGGGCAATCAAACCAATTATTTGGTAAGAAAAAAAAAAGTAAATAAAATCCCATAACAAGCTGAGAGCGGTTGAGTGTGTATATGGTCTTCCTCTGTTGTGCATCGTCAGTTCTGTAATTTCTTAATCTTGATATTTAATTCTTTAAAATTTCAAATTCAGGTTTTAACAGAACTATGTTTCCTTTCTGTAAGGAGAAATGAGAAACACTGAATAATACCACCAGCATGATTCAAAATACCACCAGCATTGCTGTAGAGACAGGGACAAACAGTAGAGAGAAGGCTGCTCAGTCAGATTATCACAACAGATGTTTTGTAGCTAGCATTAACTAACATGGAAATAGTGAAGCTGTATTTGAAGTGCATGTTTTAAAATTATATAGTCCTGATTTCATTTCTGTTGTGCAGTAACTTTCTGTTAGTGATTCTGCAGTAACTTAGAAGTTGTTATTTTATTGAGTGCTAGCCAAGGGAAGAAATATATAAGGTCCAAAATCTTATAAAGCAACATTATTTAGTACTTAGTATAATTCTGGAGGGAGTAGTTCCTAAAAGCAGTTAAAATTAATTTTATTTAAAATTCCTTCTCAATTATACATTTTGAAGATTAATAGTATTGTTTATTTTAGGTGTAGGACAGATACACATGCATGATTTTGTATGGCTCTGAATATGGGAGTAGAGTGACTATAGAAAAGAAGAATAGATAGTCTGCCTTTCCAAGGAAATTAAATTGCTGACAAAAAAGATTTGGAAGCTCCAGGACATGAGATCTTAAAGTGTTCCTAAGACAATAAATACTTAGTTTGCAAATATGCTCTTGGAAGGGCTCTATAGCTGAGACCAAATCACCCCTGAGGAAAGTCTGGCTGAAGAGTGGAGTTGAGTATGCAGAAAAGAAGTTCCTTTTACAGTATTATTCTTTTCAGTTGAAAATGGGATTATCGTGACAGTGACTGACAGGTGCACTGAGTTAATGAACTGAGTCTTCAAGAGTCTAATTTTGTTTTCTCAGGTAAATGCAGTTGAGATCTTTTTTTTCCCCAAGTAAAAGTTAGGTGTTGTAGGAAAGATAAAACAAGATGTTGTCACTAATGATATCAGCAGGTGGCTTGTGAAAGGTTTTTCCAAAAATGGAGCATGTGGCTCAGTTATTTTTTGCCTTGTAGAAAAAGACATAAAGGATTGTGTTTCAATTCTACAGTTTTAAGATCGGTGTATTTGTGCGTAGGTTACCTCAGGTGTCTGGATGCCTATGGGCATGCCTATGGTAGCTGTCAGCTTAAGGGAGAGAAGTATTGAATCTGTTCTTACATTCTTACACATTAAAACACAAAACTTGTTAACAATAACACTCTGAAAGGTCAGACTAAAACTATTCCGATTTTTTGGTAGGCTTTTGGTCTTGATGTGTTCTTAAACAAGTTTCCTTGGCAAAGAAGGAAAGGGCACAAGCTCTCTTGAGCTTTACTTGGAAAGTAATGCGTGTGCAGTTCATTAAAATATATTTCATACAAAAAGCACCTGTTTGAGATCTTAAGGAAAGGCAAATGAAAGGTTTGAGATACTGTTTCTTGCCTTATTACTGGGGGTTTGGGCGAAACCACTTTGAAGGCCTGACTTTTTAAAACAGAAGTACTAAGCATTTACCCTCCAGGAACTGGACCCTTCTCAGGCATGTTTGAGTGTTTTTAAATTCTGTTACTGTTTCCAAAATAGGATTGAGCTGCAGAGTGGACAGGCTTCCATTGATCTCTTAATATTTTTCTCCATCTGAAGTATTTGATAGTCCTTTAATGCAAATTGTCTAATAATTATTTCTGTATAGAAAATATTCCAGTTTGCAGTACTTTGGGTAGTCAAATTGGAGGAAGGACAAGCAAGAATTCAGAACATTTTTTTCGGTGTTTTTTTAAGGGTTTTTTTTGCTCAGTTACCTGAGATTGCTTTTCTCTTTCAGAATGAACACAGTGATGGAGAAGATGAAGGGCAAATGGGAGAGCCTCATATGACAGACTCTGAAAATGAAGATATCCCAAGGCAAAAAGACAGTGACTCAGAAAATGAGGAGCCTCCAAATCACAATGTAAGTGATTCAGACAACGAAGCAGCTCATGGAGGGAAAGAGAGTGATTCTGATACTGAGGACCGTCCAAACCAGCATTTAAGTGACTCTGAAAATGAAGATGCCTTAAATCATCGAGCAAGTGACTCTGAAAATGGAGAACCTCACAGGGATCACAGTAGTGATTTTGAAAATGAGGAATCACACAAGCAGCCAGCTAGTGACTCGGAGAGCGAGGAGCTCCACAAGCAGCCAGCTAGTGACTCAGAGAGCGAGGAGCTCCAAAAGCAGCCGGCCAGTGACTCGGAGAGTGAGGAACTCCACAAACAGCCGGCTAGTGACTCGGAAAGTGAGGATGTTTCCAGGCACAAACAAGAAATAGAGTCTGAGGATAGTGATGGGGAGGACAGGAAGGAGGAGGTGCAGAATGATTCTCATCATTCAGATAATGAACATGTAAGGGAAGGATTTCAGGGCTCTGACAGTGAAGAGGAAGCTCCTAAGAGACGAAAAATATCGGACAGTGATGAAGAAGAGAAAGAGGAGGAGAAGACAGTGAAGAGGAAAACAGCTATCCTTTCTGACAGTGAGGATGACAATGAGAAAACACGTAAGGAACTATAGTGTGGAAACAAAAATGTGATGTGACAAGCAGTAGTGTTAGAGTTAAATTATTGGTTTTTGTACGAAGAAAGAATCTAAGATAAATATGAAACCATAAAGCAAATTTATTTTTAGAGCACAGCTGCATTTGTAAAGGCTATTGTTCTAACTGCATTTCTGTGTGAATGTATATCTAATACTTTTGAGTAATAAGTAGGTTTAAAAGAAGTAAAAGACTCCAGTGATCTTGTTTTATACTGGCATCTGTTGTCACGTTGATTATTCCTGTTAGTCATTTCTCTACTTTGTTGTTGTTTCTCTAGTCATTTTTTCCTCTTTTTTTTTTTTCATATATGGGGGGTGAGAGTCAGTTTTGAAATTACAAGTTTGTATGGATTGATGTGGTGTGTGGAAATTTCAGTTACTGATTGAATAGAACAGATTTTAGAATGTATATGGTTTTTTAAGAAATGGCAATGATTTTGTGTAAGAAGGCTAGTCAGCTTCCCTCTTGTCCAAGTGAAATTTGAGAGAATAGTTTGAGAGTACCAGTGGTCACCTCTGTTATTAGGACATGTAGTAATGCTCCTTTCTGTTGGCAGCTGCAAAAAAAGTACGAATCCTTTCTGATGTGGAAGAATCAGATAGTGATGCTGGTTCAGAGAAATCTGACAAAAGGAAGAAAAATGCTGTATCAGATAGTGAGGAAGAAGAAGAAATAAAAGAGAATGCTGGGAAGAAAAAAGAAGAGAAAGATCTGTTTGGCAGTGACAGTGAATCTGGAAATGAACAAGAGTAAGTGCTTTTGGGCGTATGAATTCCTTCAGGGTTGTACATAGTGAAACTGATGGTGAACGGAGAATGGATGAATCCCAGCTAGGGGGTGATGGTCCACCTTCATTGGTGGTGTGAAGAGGAAGGTCGGTAGTAGGTGGCAGAATAAAAGGTGGATGTCCACACAGTCATTAGAAATTTTGCAGAAAATAAACTTCTCACTGTTGCAGTCTAAACAGATAAATGTTACTGTTACCTTCACAGGAACCTGATTGCAGATATATTTGGAGAATCTGGCGATGAGGAAGAAGAAGAATTTACAGTAAGTGTTAGTGTGGATGTCTCTTGTTCACTTGCTAGAGCTACCCTTTATGGAATGGTACTCCAGAATGACTGTTTGGGTTTGAACTCGTGTTCAAGTGTATGCTGTATGAGGACAGAAGCTTTGTATCTGTTGGATTCACGGAGGTAGTGGTTGGGTTAAATAACATTCAGCTCCTCTGTTGGGAGAGTTATTGGTGTGAAAGTCACAGGTGGATTTAGGAAGCCTTTGTTCCTCTTTCTTCTAGATCCTCTGCAGACTTAACGGAAGCTTTTTGAGTATCCGTAGATGCCCAGTCTTAATCCATACACTGATTTGCACTGTCTTTATCCATCAGGGTTTTAACCAGGAAGATTTGGAGGAAGAGAAAGGTGATACAGATATGAAGGAGACAGTGGATGAATCAGACTCTGATGATAACATCAAGAGAGGGAAGCAGTAAGTCAGTGTGTTACGTACTTCTTTGTTAATAGCAAATGCAAGATTTTAGTGAAAGGGCTCCTCCAAAGACTGGCTAGACTTTAGAAAGGCATGGGACTACATTTCTACTTAAAGTGTGTTCTCATAAACTATGACGGAAGGTTCTCTCTCAGCTTGTACAGTTGAGTCACTTAGCAGTCCAGATTACCTATGCTGCTGCTTCAGAGAACAGTATTTCATGGTTTGCATCAAAACCTAGGTGAAATTAATATCTAATCAAACAAGCATCTGACTCTGCCTTTAGCAGTTCAACATTGAAGTCACAGGTGCATTTGTCTGCTAGTGTAAGGGATAAGGTATGGCAAGACTTGCCATCAGCATGGCTCCTGTTTCCTTTGTATCTGCTGCAGTAGCATCCAAGCAGTGTGTTGCAGGTACAGGAAAGCTAAATCTTTTTCAGCTTCAGTGACAGCATTACCACATTTTGAACCCTGGATATTACATCTGTGCATGTCCTTAGACATTTCCAGCAACGTCTTGCAGACTTCTGAGGACATCTCAGAGCCATGGAAGCTCTCCTGCTAGTTTCCCAGTTTTTATACAGAGAATAACTAATTATCTTACAGAGACATTGAGACATAATGCTTGTAGATTTATTGGAGAATTTTTGAAAGGTTATGCTACAGAAATACAAAATTATTTCCTACAAAGACAGTAAGATCAACCCTCTTCTGACCATCAGCAAACTTTTTGCATTTCAGTATGGACTTCATGTCAGATTTTGACATGATGCTGCAACGAAAGAAGAGTATGAGTGGCAAGCGTAGACGAAATCGTGATGGTGGAACTTTTATTAGTGATGCAGATGATGTGGTCAGTGCTATGATTGTGAAGATGAATGAAGCTGCTGAGGTGAGTTGTCTTGGCTCCAAAGACACCTTAAAATCCAGTTCCATTCTATGGAAAAATGTTGTGGTCAGTAAAATACAGAAATCTGGGTGGTACTTGGGGGAGGTAATCTGTACGCTGTGGAAAGCTTCCAATATCTAAATAACTGTTTAAGTGTTATTTTACTAATCCAAGTTAAAACATTTCTTTCATTGAAATTTGGAGAAAAAATTTTAATCTTTAAAATTAATAAATCAGTTAACTTGCTAAACTTTGATCAGCTGTGGTCAATTGCCCTATAAAAAGGGATGTATGTGTTCTATAAACTACATGAATAAATATATCAAAGACTGAGAAAGGCACTATGTTTTAATTTCATTATACAGTTACTAGCATATGTTGTACTTTGGTGTTTGTTCCTGAGATGAACCCTTTTCTAAACTGTGTGAATGACAGTACTGTGGTGAATGATGGTAGCACAACAGAATTAGGTGGAGTTCTGCCTTGGCAGGACTGCCCTTTTCAAGGAGTCATGTTTAATATGTTACTGTGCACTGGTTTTTTGGGCCTTGCCTTTTGTCAGTATCTTCTGTTGTGGTAGTTTTGTTCGGGTAGCAATCAAATTAATGAACAGCACTGCAAAACTCATTAAAACCAATCGGGGAATATACAGAACTTCAGAAAGAGGGACCTTACAACTAACAACAACAACAATAAAAGAATCTTCCTGAGAACAAGATAAGAAGGATAATGTGTTTGGGGAGAAAGAGGAGGGTAAGATAGCAATCTGGGAGACACATGAGACTTTCTTGTTCTTGACAAGAAAGTCTTTCTTGGACAATGATAGCCAAATGTTTCAAACAAAGCCATAAAGTTTGAAATACTGGAGAGAAGGAAGAGCTGAGCTCCAGTATTTTGGTGTGTATTGTGGTTCTCTAGCATGTGCCTGTCAAACCATTCTGGGGCATGAAGAGGGAAGGAAAGGCATTAGAAGAATCTCCTCCTTTGCAATAAAAAAACATTGTGCAGGAAGAGCCTTCAGTGGATTATCATAGAATTGCTAAGGCTGGCAAAGACCTCTAGGGTCTTCAAGTCCAACCATCAACCCAACAGATGATGTCTCCAAACCATGCCCTGAAGTGCCACATCTACATGTTTTCTGAACACCTCCAGGGATGGTGACTCCACCACCTCTCTGGGCAGCCTGTTCCAATGCCTGACCACTCTTTCAGTAAAGACTTTTTTCCTGATATCCAATCTAAACCTCCCGTGGTGCACCTTGAGGCCATTTTCTTTCATCCTATCACTAGTAACTTGGGAGACCCGCACCCATGTTGCTACAACCCCCTTTCAGGTAGTTGTAGAGACTGATAAGGTCTCCCCTCAGCCTCGTCTTCTCCAGACAAAGCAACTCTCCTCATAAGACTTGTTCTCTAGACCCTTCACCAGCTTCGTTGCCCTTCTCTGGACACGATCCAGCACCTCAATTCCTTGTAATGAGGGGCCCAAATACACAGTATTTGAGGTGCGGCCTCAAAACAGAAGATGAGTGGAAAGGAATTACCACAGCAGGACACAAATCTGTTGATTATTATGGGTCTTCTTGATATGGGAGCCCAAGGACTGAACAGATAGTGACATTATTGCATTGGAGGGTAGCCACTTTGAAACCAGACTTTGTTTTAGCACGATGCACATTTTTGTGCTCCTGTGTTACTTGCGCTCTGCTTCATCCTAAACCTCTAGGTTATCCAGTTACATTCCTAGCTGAAGTGAACATACATTTTTCTCTCTTCATGTTGTTTTGGTTAGCTATTTTTCTGTTTTTCAGGTGAGTTTTACTAGCAAAGTTTATATGTTATCTGTGCATAGTTAGCATGGAGGACTCTGCATACCTCCAGGTTACTGCAGTCAACCTAAATCATGAAGTAGAAAAAAATGTAGTTTTAGGGGGAATCTCCTAATGTGATGCTTTTAAGGAAAATGTTGACTGAAATGGGGACCTTTTTTTTTAAGAGAAGACATCTTATAATGTGTTTTGGGGCTGTAGGAAGATGGAGCAGGGTACGAAGTTGGTGTAATGCTGCCAAAGTTGCCCTTCTCATTTAATAGTCTGTTCTTTTTCCTGTAAATGTTGTAAAGGATGATGGTTGCTGATTTCTTCTTTTGATTAACTTGAGCTGATGCTTCAACTCCCTGCAGGAGGATCGACAGCTGAATACGCAAAAGAAACCAGCACTAAAGAAATTAACTTTGCTACCGACTGTAGTTATGCATCTTAAAAAGTGAGTTGTCATTCTCCCAGGAAATTATCATCTTGGGGAATATTAGGAATTTGGTAGATTTCATGGAGTGACATTGCAGTTGTACTGAGTGTGCAGTGAAACACTTTTCTTCCAAGTAAATGCTGAACATAGGTGGCCTCAAAAGCCTAAAATTCTACATAATTTACCTGTTAATTTAACATGAAGCAAACTCAAATGCTCTATTGTGCTGAAGGAACATCACATCTTAAAATTTTGATGTATTATGTCTTTGTGGCTTCTCTTTACTTTAAAATTTTTAGGCAGGACCTCAAAGAAACTTTCATCGATAGTGGTGTTATGTCTGCCATCAAAGAGTGGCTTTCTCCTCTTCCAGACCGAAGTCTGCCAGCACTAAAGATACGAGAGGAGCTTCTGAAGATCCTGCAAGAGGTTTGAAACTGACTTTTAACCATATTTGATTTGTGGCTTCCTCAAGGTTTTAAACCATGTGCTTTAGGGAAATGTTTGGTGATAAATGTACTCGAGCTGCTACCAATGGACCATGCAGCGAAATACACAATCAAACTGCAAAACAGGTGTATTTGTTTAAAAGTTGCATCATTTTAATGAGTCTTATGTTGTAGGCATCCTGTCTAGCTGAACAGAATTTGGCTAGGGAATTTCAGGCACTTATTTGTTGTTATGAAAATTTTGCCCATGTTTGCAACAAAGCGAATAGCTCTGCTGGCAGCAGGCGAGAAGACATTTCTGAGAGTGTCAGGTGAACCGCAGACATGAGGTTCTCTACCTTCTCTCAGGGACTTATTTGCTATGGCATTTTCAGATTCTTAAAAAATTGAAACTGCTTAGTCACCTACGTTCCCTTGTTCTCAGTGGCTCATACATTGTGATTGGTCACTTTATTTTGTCTTTGCTGTGTTCATAAAGTGTAGCATAGTCTTGATAGTGAAGTAGAAGTGAAATTTTTCTTGCAGCACCACTAGCTGGCTTTATTTGACTGAAGGTCTATAAACATTTCTCCTTGCTAAGAATTTGCAAGAGTTCTGCCTGAATTTTTGCCCTGCCTGCCTGTTTCAGGTCTATATGCAAAGTTTAGTGAAGAGTCATTTGCTGTGTATCCCTGAGTTTTTCTCTTTTCTGGCTTACTGAAGTGTGCAGTGCACTAGAAAGCCCATCCTACTCAGCGTAGACTTAGCATTTGTAGCTAAGCTTGTATGCTTTTGCCATGTTTTTTGTCTTTATAAAATGAATGCTTTGAAGGCAGTAACTCAATTCATGGGCAGTATAAGCAAAAGAGCATTTGGAGTAAATAGTTATGGAAACATTTTTGTGTATAAAACCCAAGGATGTTAAGGTAAATTTCTAGGTTTTGGTGTTTGATACTTTTCCTAATGAGATAATGAAAAACGCCAATTTTTTCAAGCTTATTGTGAAGGTGGGTTTTGGTCGTCTTGCAAAGTTCAGTAACACCATTAACGTTCAGACATAATTTCTTGCTATTTTCTGGCTTTCCCCTTTCACTGCAGCTGCCCAGTGTGAGCCAAGAGACCCTGAAGCACAGTGGCATTGGACGAGCTGTGATGTACCTCTACAAACACCCCAAAGAGTCGAGACCTAACAAGGATATGGCAGGGAAGCTAATCAGTATGTAAAACTCCCTTTGCCTTGCATCAGTGAGAGTTCACTGATAATTTCTGCATCAGTCTTTCTGTTGCGTGTTTTTTGCTATTGTCTGTAGCAGAATTAATTCTGCAGTGTAGGAATCTCACTAATCTGTTCCATCACTTTGTTTGTAGAGCTCTGAACAAATGCTGTTACATGAACTTGCCCCTTTTCCTGTTTCCTTCATTCTTGTTGTAAACCAGAGGTTGGCATTTATTTTGCCCAGATTCTCTCTTGGCTAGTTGCCTGGACATCGTGCTATAAAGGCAGGAAGGTGCTGCCAGAAAACTGTTCATTCCATGGACTTTAGAGAGATCTTGGATGACTGAAAGTTTACTTCTTAAACAACCATAGTCCCATGTGTAGTGCATGGCATCCTGAATGACTGCAAACTGATCATAGATGTGTTATGTTCTTTAGGAACTATTTTACATATTTCTAAAATAGCATTTGCTGTGGCATGCAGGAGTTCGTGACACTGTGTTGTAAGAGCTCAGAGATTCTAAAAGAACAGGCAACAGCAGGAGCCTTTATGGATGAAAACTCTTTCTTACTGTCCACAAGTCTGAATTTCTCTGAAATATTAAGGACTTAAAAATATTTTATTTGGTTGAAAGGAAACATAAGTACTTGACATAAACTTTGGAAGCTGTATTGGGACACCCTAGTGGTGTTAACCAATTTTACCATTTTTAATAGATGAATGGTCTCGACCCATCTTTGGTCTTACCTCAAACTACAAAGGCATGACAAGAGAAGAGAGGGAACAGAGAGATTTGGAACAGATGCCTCAGCGGAGGAGATTGAGCAGGTAGGAGCAGCAGGCAGAAACATGAAACCCTTCTTCCTTTCTAAGGCTCTTAAGATGAAGAAAAACAAACTGGTGTGTAAGTATTATGGGAAATAAAAGGATAGTAAGTTATGACCTCTGTCTTTTCTTTTACCACACTTGACTGTCTTTTAAAATTACTATCTTTCTCTGTGTTTAGATGCCTATAAATATTTATTATTTTTTTTTTTGCAGCTCTGGTGGTCAGACTCCCCGTAGGGACCTGGAGAAAGTGTTAACTGGAGAGGAAAAGTAGGTTGGATTTATTTAAAAAAATATTATTAGAAAAAAATATTTCAGTGATACTAACAATATGCAATTTGTTTGGAGGTTTTAGAGGCAGTGGTTGTGCAGTGTGTTTTGGAGGCAGAATACGCTATATTGTTTGTACTACTTGCTGTGTAAGATTTTTATCTAACAGTCACATCTTTTTTTCTGCAGGGCTCTTAGACCCGGAGACCCTGGGTTCTGTGCCCGTGCGAGGGTGCCAATGCCCTCCAACAAGGACTATGTTGTCAGACCAAAGTGGAATGTGGAGATGGAGTCCTCTAGGGTAAGCACTGTGGTGTGGGGATAGCTTAGCCTCTCCTAGTGACTCTGTACCTAAGCTGTCTCTGATTAAGCCTGGGAATCTGTTGCTTTATTGCCGTGGTTACTGTACAGTATGGTAGTTCTTCTAAGTGCCTCTTCTAATTTGAGTAGACAGTAAGTTCTGCTATCAGGTGGCTGTTTTAAGCTCATCACATACTTTCACTGGGGTATCATTGCTTCTCTAACCAAAAACAGATTATCATGTTAACTGTTCGAGAGTTTCTCTCTAGGGTGAGAATCTGATTACAGGCCTCTTATTTTAGAGCATTTTGAACTAAAGCTGCAATTGAATAAGTGTGTCACTGATATTTTTATACTTCTCTCAGTTTTCTTTATCATGTTCTTACAATATTACAGGTTGGAAAAACTTTGAGGTTTTGGTAAACATTAACAGCTTCAATAGAGGCCTTTTTGCCTTGCTTTATTTGGTTCATCTGTCTATGTTGTACAGTTTAATTTAAAAGCGGCGTAGATGGTAGAACACATGTAAATGGAAGAAGTAATAATTACTGTGCTTTCTGCTGTTATCTCTCCTTCTGTGCATTAATTGAGATATTGTTTCTAGCCCGGGACTATTAAGAGAGGTATTAGTCGCTTGGAAAAACACAAGAGACGGTTTGCTGAACAGAAACGACTCAGCAAAGTGCATCGGGCCATCAAGTTCAGCATTGAAGGCAACAGGATGCCCCTGTAGCCATGACACTCTGCCTTCCCCAAGTTTGAGAGGTATTCCTCAAGGGAGGTGTGAACAGTGCATGTGCTTCAGCTGTTGGCAGTTTGCACATACAGGAAAGGAGTGTGTTACACCCTAACTTAAACTTGGAAAACTCTCCTTATATTCTCTCACGGCTGTACTGTGACCTAAAAGGTAACTTGTACAGGAAAAAATAGGTTGTAGAACATAGTTTGCCATGATACCTGCCTCGACAGCTTCAGGGTACCCAAATGACAGGTGTTAAATGAAAATACCTGTACTGAAAAATAGCTTTGCACCAGCTGTGGTTTTGAATTCTGTTCTGACATAATTAGGCTCTCCAGGTTTACCTTACCTGAAGTGACACACAGGAATTCTTGGCCCTTAGTAGAGGACCTCACGTCACTGCATACCAACACCTGTGCCTGACAGTTTACATGTCCAAAGTAAGGTATTTTTCACACCTGCTCTTCCAAGGAAGGGACTTTAGGGGTGGTTGACAGGAGGCAGAGAATGAGACCGCTGCAGACGAGGGGGAGAAGATTCCCCTGCTGTGAATGTGGGTTGGCAGGAGATCAATCAGTGACATATATCAGTGCGGGAATTGTTTTGACAACTTATAGCCTGCATTTCAGTTCTGTGAGCAGGGCTGCCGCAAATTAATAGCGACAGAAAAGGCTAGCAAAAATGGTAGGTAACTGTTGAGTTTAAGCTTCATATTTATTTAAGAAAAAAAATTTTTTAATCGCTGTGCAATTCCAGATATTATTTCAATGAATAGTGAACAGTTTTATGAATAAAGTTTATTTAAAATCAGTGTGTCAGGAGCACCTTCCTCAGTGATGGGAACAAGCGGTTTTCAGTTTCTAATAGATGTTTTGTGTCAGATACCAAGTAGCATGTCCTGGATATCTTTGTTTCTCCCAAACTTAAAGGATGTGTAGTTCCCATTGTTTTATTGTTTCTATTGTCTAGTTAGGGGAAATTGCTTTCCAGGAAGCAATGGCTATGGATTGGAAGGTCCTTGCTGTTTGTCTTCAGTGGTGTTTCTTTACAGAATCACTGTATTTAATGTGTGCAAAATAACTGCTGCATCATCTCAGTTTTTCATTTGCAGTTAAAATATATAAATGAAACGCAGTAACTCTTCTAATAACTTGTATGGTCAGCTTAGGCATTTCTTTTGCTTCCCTCTACATCCCCTTTTTCCCAATAATCTCTTGCTTTATAAGTACTAATCACTGACCTTCAAAATAAATTGTGGTTTGGAATTGATACGTCAACTCAATCCACCTCAATTGCTGTGTATTTATATCTAAAATCTTCACCCCACAGGAAGCCTGTATGTATGACACCATAGTGCAGTATATTTCTGACACTAAACTCCAGCCAATACAGATACAAAACTATTCCAAACTGTATATTCAGCTGGTGTGTGAACAACTAACACAGTAGCTAGTCCCTGTAATGTGAAAGCTTTTCTGTGTGATGTTTGTAAGCGTGAATGCCTCCATGTATGCGATGCATACAGTGGGGGAACCATTTCATTATCCGCTTTGCGGGGAGAGAATGTGTGCACACACACGCACACAACCAGTTGGAACCAGTGGCTCCATCAGCTCCCTCTTGCAGGTTTAACCTTGCATGTGTTGCTTTTCTTGAACCTCTGGGACGTCTGCTTTTTTTCAGTGGTAATTATTAGTTTTATTTTTTAAGTTCCAGGGGACCTCTAAGAAAGGGGTGAGTCGACTGGACAAACAGATGCGGAAATTCACAGATATCAGGAAAAAAAGCAGATCGGCCCATGCAGTGAAAATCAGCATTGAGGGCAATAAGATGCCATTGTGACCCTTCACAGAATACCCCATGATCTCTGCTGTAAGACAGTACACCCATAGACTCTCTGGAGACCTTTAACTTTTTTAACAATTTCTTTGGTTTTAGTGAATCTTTAAATTGTTGGTTCAGGTTATGGTATCAGATGTTGTCCGAGGACTGTGAATATGGGGATTTCTCTCTCCTGATTGTATTTAAACTCGCTCTGTTGTGTCCTTTGTACAGATCATGTATTTGTTGTATTGCAACACTTTAGACAATAAAACATCTGTGTTTTCGGGGGGCTGTCTATTGATTGCTGAAGGGAACATATGTGTGGACCACCTGCTATGTGGAAAAGATGCTAATTGTTAATTTTCTGTTTACCATTGTCCATTTCCTTTTCAGTGCTTTATTAATCAGTTTTTCAGTCTTTGGAAATGTACATGTATTGGTTTTGATTAGAAATATTGACAGTCTCCCACTCAAAGGATTTAATTTTTCAGGAAAGCATGATGTAAAGTTCAAGTGACCAGCAGACCAACCACTTAAAATTCCAGGGGCTTCCAGCTAAAATGCTTGACCTAAGACAGAATTATTTCACTTCTCTTGATCCTCCACGTGAAAGGGCAAAGCCTTCAACAGCAACTGCTATTGGAGAACAAAGGGCTGCAGCTGAAGGGTGTTTCTATGACATGTGGTAGCATAGATTTTTAAAGTAAGGCAGGCTTTGGAATCAAGGTTAGTGAGCGTGCCCAAGAAGACTGAATATCAGAGTGCTGGACACTTTTTCTTGGGTGCATTATGCAGCACTTCTTAGATTGGCTGTGTGGAGCCTTTGCTGTAAGGCTTGATGCTGCTGTGACTTCATTTAATAGAGTTGAAAGCCATGTGATTTTTTTTTTCTTATGTTTTGCTTTGGTATTTGGGTAGCTCAAATGTGTGGTGCTCTGTAGCCCAGTAGTGACTTTCTGAAAGGTTTATGAGCGGTAAGGAGAAGGGTCCTGTCTCTGCGTTAGGAGGATAATGCTGCTATTTCTTTGTCCCTGGTGCTACAGAAAGACAGCAGAGCACCACTTTGTATCTCTGCTGCTTTACCCTCTACCTCTGAAAATGTTTTTGTCTGTTGAGCTTGCTTACAAAGAACAGGATTCTTCTCCTTGCACGGATAACTGGCAGTTGGGATTTCAGTAAGAAAGTCATCTTCTTTCCAGAGGAGTACAGCCTGTTTGCTCTAATGTGTATTCAGTAATCCTGCAAATTTTTTTGAGGTCGGGATCATGGTGTTGGCTGACTTAGAGGTGCTTAGTGCCTCTGGCATCGATGATGGAGAGAAGATAGGTATGTGGATGGTCACATTTTAAATGTGGCCTCTGAGACTGAAGGGGACTAATGACAAAGCTTTATGCTGGAACGCAAACTTGAGGCAAAAGCGGAAGGCGGTTGCCTGTGTTGGATGGACCCTACGAAAGGGATTCTGCACCTAAGACTACCTCGCCTACTGTTGCTGGGTACACTTATGCCACAGTAACCAACCTCAGGTGTGTATTTTTAGCATGCTGCGTGTTTCACTGGTTTGTTTTGTGGGGTTATTTTTGTTTTGGTTTTTTTCTAGTTTTAATTAAGAATTTATGGATTGTGACTGCCTTACTGACCTCTTGGCAGGTGCAACTATGTGGCGGAAAAAAAAAAAAAAGTGACCAGTGTAGCTAGTCATACCCAAGTTCTGTTCATCCCTGAAGTTCTATGGGTTAGAATGGCTTTCTTTTTTCTTTTCCCCAAAAAGTTTTTTGTAGTTCTGGTATGGCAGTCATGGGGGAGTGTGGGCTATTTTTAAAGCCTAAGAGATGTTTCCTTAAAGTATTGACTCTGGTCTTGTGCAGTCCTAACACAGTTTTTTGCCATCAAAATAAATCATAGTGGCTCGGCATCACATGTTCTCTGAGGCAAACAGAAAGGTTCTGTTTCTTATTAAAAGGTAATAATGGACTTTTCTAAGACTGCCAACAAAGCTGAGGAAGAGAAGCACTCAGCAGTATGACTGATAGTTTTGGGGTTGGGTGGTTTTTTTTTTAATAAATAGTGAATTGTAAGGAAGGTCATAAAATTGAAGTGTCTTGTGACATAGGTCACAAAGACCACCTAGTGCAGCAGAGAAAGGCGATTTGATGAAGATGGCAATGTAGGTACTCAAAGGGGGATAATTGGTTGGGGGATATTCTAGCCCACAGGTATTTTTATTTCACTTGCATTTTTGGCAAAGAGCACTTTTAGGTGTGTGAAGCTTTGTACGATGTGTGGGGAAATCAGCCTCTTAGGAGGGATGGCTGGGCGCACACAATCTTCCTTTTGTTTTAGGATGATAGAAAAGTCATTTCTTGCTGTGGTGGTGTGTTGGCTTTTTTCCCCATCAAGTGTGTTCACAAGTATTTCATGGCTGAATTACTGGTTTTCATAAAACTGGGAGAGATAAATTGTGTACATGAGGGGGTGTGGGTGGGTGTCTTCAGAATAAAGAAAAAGGGTTTTCTTTCTTAAAAAAAAAGTGAAAAATGGAAGGTTCTGTGCTACTTGGTGCAGCTCTGTGTTTTGTAGCTCTACTTTTGTAGTACTCAGCCCGGGGCGGGGGGTGGTGTGGGAGCGTGATGACCATGCTTTCCCTCACTGGCTGCTGAGGTGGAGCTGCACTGTAAGTAGGGCAGTTCCTCATGCTCCCCCCAGCCCCCCAGTAATTATTCTTTCAAAATGCTACCATACCATCCTTTTGTTTCTTCAGCTGCAGCCAATTTATAATATGCTTTCTATACAGACATTGTTTTTGTTTCAGGAAACGTTTTTAGCCTAGTAAACTGAATTTGTACTTGAGGTAACAGTTGTACTTGGTGACAAAATGTCATGGATCCCTAACTGCTGTGTTCAGCACAGTGTTTCATAACTAGAGGACAGACAAGGCTATCAAAAATGCACTTCCTTTCCTACGCAACTAATTCACACAGAGGAGCATTTGCCTATTTTTGTGATATGCATGTAGGCTTGAGACAGGGAAAACTCAAAAAAATCCCCCAAAACCAGACAACACCTTTCTGATAGGAATTTACATTAACAAACGTTGTAGTTTTCGCCTTTTGTTATATGCAGGGTAGTTATTATACACAAGTGTTTTACTCAGTAATACGTGAATGAACAATTTAACCTTTTTGGTAGACACTCACAATGTCTTTGAAGATCATCTTGATTTTACACCATTAAGGACAGGAGCTGGATAGTGTCTTAGACTGAAACACTCCATAATAATAGAATTGTCCCTGTTTTTAAAGATGATATTAAGAAAAGTTAATGGCAAAGGTTTCTGAATCTGCTACGCTTTCAACAATCTCTTTTATCCATGGGATGTAATTGGATACTTTTGTATATACGCCATATTTTCCTCTTTCAGCACAGCCCTCGCCCCAGCTTACAATCCCCAAGAGAAACCAAGTGTTGTGGTACGACACAGTGAAGGGGCCACCGCTGTCCCCTTTGCAGGCGTCTGCAGCTTCAGTGCCATAACCGGCGCAGAACATGTTGTCAGTAACAAGTCTGTCTGTCGACCGCTGGCAGGTCTCCATGTTAACAATGGGCAGCCGGACCTTCATGAGGAAGCGCAGAGTCGACCCTCTGTTGTGAGTGGCTCCCCATCCGCTTACCATCCCTATTCTTCCCTCTTCGGAGAGCAGGGTAGCAAGGCTGGGGCTTGGAAGGCAGATGGGACTTACATACTCATTAAAAATAACATCACTGCTCAAGTACAACAAGGCGATGTCACTGTTGTAGTGATTGGAATCATAATGTGGATGTGTCCAGCTCCGTTCCACGTCAATCTTCTGTTCTTTGAATTCTCTTTGATACTTGTCAAAGTCTCCTGTAGTTGTGACAAGTTTGAATCTTAAGCAAAACGTAACCAGCCTGTACGGTGTCATCATGGAGGAACAGGAAGGACAGACTAAACCAAATCATGCTCCTAACAGTGACCTCTTAGGCTGCAGCTGTGATCCTCCAAATCAAACTTATCTGTTTGCTCTTTAAGGGCAAAACAAAGGTGTTGCCTGGAAAACTAGATACTTACAGAGAGTACGGCTACTGCGGGGGGTGGGGGGGTGTGTGAAGGTATTTTACTATAAATCCAGTCCAAGCTTTTGGGTAAGCGCTGTATTTTGAACAGTTTGTCTAAGCTACTCTGGGACTTGGTATTTTTCCCTTCAGGAACATGACCTAAGCCGTAAGATGCAGCCATCGGTAAGGCTGGAGAATTGTTGCCTGCCACTTATCCAGTCCTGCATTCTGTTTGTGTCTCTTCTGGAGGTTTCAAGCGCAAGATTATGTTTATCGCAGCATTCTTGCTGCAAGGGGCTCCAATTCCTGCTGTTGTAACCGGTGCTGCAGTACATTACAAGGGCGAGGGCCTTTCTGCTCTGAAGCCATTACAGGCAATGAGAAGCAGGCTGCACAGCAGGAAACTAATCGTAAGGCTGATGAAAAAACAAAACTGACTTCAGAGCAGGCCATCACCTACAGGAATCCTTCTTCCTTCTGAGGTGTACCCTGGGCTGTGCTCAGTCTCCATGCCCAGGGAGTTTGCCAAAATGTCTGACAGAAAAAACGAACTGTGCCTTACACTCCCAGCTTTGCTCCATGAAAACAAAAGGGAGCAGCTGCAGCCCCTTTGCACTTAACTGTTGCCAAGCAAGTGAAGCATTCTGTGAGTCTGAGCCAGGATGGATGTGTCTGTTGATCTCAACTGTGCCTTACTGTGTTCATGTACAATGGAAAGCATGTTTTTAGATGAGGGCTTACCCCTGTGTTTATACAATACACGAGTGGTACTGACCTACAGTAACATGGTGTGGGCGGATGAGATCGAGGCAGTGAGCAGCAGTGACCACCCAGCGGCTGCTGATTAAACTCCCTCCACAGAAGCCAGTATCTTTATTATTCCGGATCAAAACCTGTATGAAAGATGAGGAAGAATGTGTCACTAGGGCTGTGCTAGGTATGTATGCACATGGTCAGTCTGTGGTCAGTGACAGGCTATCTTGAAAAATAACACTTCTGGCAACAGTGACTACAGTGCACCAAGCAAGATGACGATAAAATGGTAATAAAATAAAATGCATGTCTGTGACACTGGAGCAGAATGCTATCATCACCTGAGCTTGACAAAATCAAACAGCGTTAGAGCCATGGTGACTGGCATTGTTCTAAGGAAACATGTATGGTTGTGATTTTTTTCAAATGGCTTCACCTTTTTTACAATGTACAATTAAAATTTACAATAACATACAAGGTGTAAAAAAAAAAAAGTGGTGTTTGTGTACATGAACAAGGAAGAGGAGAGTTCTTCACTTTCCTAGTTATCAAGTGAAAAAGCAAGTAAGAGTGGAGATTCAGCAACTTCAGTGTTTTTTTCCTTTTATTGGTAATAAAATGTGGAATGATCTACAGAGTAGAAAATGGGGAAGTAAAACCATGCTGCTCCATGGTAGGTGTTTGTCTTGTCTAATCGGAATTACACGCTCCATTAATGCCTCAGCATCGCTTCAGTTAAACTCCTCCCTAAACCTGTTATTTCATGGGTTAAACTGAAAGAAAAGCTTAAATTTGGTACTGGGCAGTTTCAGTGAAGTTAACAGTTAAAGAGTGGAAAAAAAGTGCAACACAGTCTGCCTTCCTACCTTAGTCTGGTTCCTGGAGTACTGACATGTTTTACACAATTCTATGTACTATTGATGTGTTTAATTCTGTTCGGTTGTGCTAGAGCAAAGCACTGAAAAGTAGCAAAAAATTACCTGAAAATTCTATCTTAGGTCTTCATAACCTCACGCATGGAAAGGGTTTGCAAAACCCTTTTAAAAAGATATATTTTTTAAAATAAATTACAATGTAAAAATGTAAGATTGAATTACAAATTGCCTGATGTAACAACAAAAAAATCTGAAACTCCCTTGATGGTAACACTTATTTCAAGAAGAAACTGTATAGGTTAGGCAGCATTTGGGCTATGTTCCCTTTTCACATCCCAAAATCACATCTTGCTTGATCCAAAGGAAAGCAACTGCTTTTCCCCATCGACGTGTGTAAGAGGGCAGAAACCCATACAATTTACTAGTAGTGACATTTCAAGCTTGTAAAAGTGCCCAGCGATGGCATCATCTATGCCAGTTCAGCCTACTATTTTTCCACCTGTAAAATACCTCCTGATGTGTGGAATGTGAAAATCCTTTTGTGTGACAGCACTAAAACAGACTGACAGTAAGCCGAGGTGGGTTTTGGTTTTGGTTTTTTTTTTTAAGATCAGTCTGCTAGCTTTCTGTGCATAAGCCTATAAACAATACTAGTACACTGGTGAAACACAGACAGTATTTGTTATTAATTTCCACTTACATATAAGGACAGACACACCAAAAAAAAAAAAGCCCAAACCCAAGATTGGAAAAAAGAATAATCCAAAACAAGACAGTGGAAATAAAAGAAACACTTCAGGGCGATGCCTGTATTTGCCACATGCCACTTGCCTTCACATTTGAGCCTCTCAGTTTTAGCTGCCTTACCATAACAAGTACGAAAAGCTCAGCACGCTAAAGAATCATCTCACCTGCTCATAGAAATGCCTTTTGTGAAAAATATTACCAGCCATTCCAAAAGGTGTCAGAAGCGCAGCTTTCCATCAAGAGCATTTAGAAACAAACACCCGAGTAACAGCAGACCACCTAAGCGATGCAGTTAGGAGAGAAAGCGGTAAGCTGAGATCACAGAAGTGCATGCCTCTAGGATGGAGAAATGAATGATAAATAAGGGAACTAAGATATGTATCATCAAAACTGCCTGCAGACGTTTGAGAAATACACATGGCTGAATTGCTCCCAACCTGAAAAAAAAAAACCCACCTTTACAATGGCCTGATGAACTCTGTTCCAGCTGCAGCCAGCGCTAATAAAGCAAGCATTCCGGTCTGGTATTTATGGCCAGACTGGAAGAAAAGCATTACCTGCCAGGGGCAATGTCCACGATGACACAAAGTTCCTCCCGCTATCCTGGCGTCATTGTGCTCTGAAGTAGAGCTGATGTTTATCCGGCCGAACTGAGGCACAGCCGAAACATTTCCCCAGTCACTGCTCTGATGAAGCCCATCACGCACGGATTGCACGGCCCCCGTCTTGTTCTGGCCAGCGCCCTCCCCTGTTTGGCTTTGCCCAGCAGTGTTTTCCACCCTTTCCTTCTGCCGGCCAGCAGGCACTGTGGTCTCATTCCACAACACAGGACCCTGGGTCAGCTCACTCTGCGGAGCTAGGTCTCTCCCAGGTCTGCTGGTCCCCACCACTGCCTCCTGGTGCTCGGGGATGGCCACCTCCTGCCCAGCAGCACCATCCCCTACCGGCTTCTGGGTGACAGAGTCCACCAGTGTCTTGTTCCAGCTGGAAGCCTCTCCTGCCACCTTGGTTTGTCCAGCGTCACCCTCCATGCGCAGACTCTCCCCAAAGGCATCCTTTAAGGTCTCATTTTCCCCAACAGCACTTTGTTCCAGCTCTGTTTGCCTAATTGTGCCCTCTGTGCTTTCATTCCACTTGGCCACGTCATACCCCTGCTCACACAGTCCCCTCCGGAGCCTTTTCTGCCCCAGCCATGCTGCCTCCAGAGCCTGCCTGGCTTTAATCAAGCCACATGGAAATGGTGCTGGAGGGAGGAAAGACATACATAAAAGACTGAGGTTAGGGTGTGTGGTGTCCTGTCAAACGCCAACACAAAAGCATCACTTTCCCTGTCTGAGAATGGGATTCAACCCCCCCTGTAAGAGCCCAGGAACAATTGACATCTTGTTGTCAAAGTCCACTTTTGCCACCCACCCCCACCGCCACCTGACCAAGGTGTGTAGAACTAGTTACTGCAAAACACAGCACAGGGCTGTGCCTTTTCTGAACCACAGGCATCTGCCACTGCTGGCTACTCCAGAAGCACCCTGCTGAGGGCCCTCTTCAGGACAGAATCCAAACCCTGTGCTCCCCTTGTGATAGGATGCCTTAACACCAAGTTTTAAAGACGATTGCCATGTCCTCTTGCCTCCTAACACTGTGGTTTAGCTTCATAACCCAGAGAAGTTGGTCTAAGTCTGTGCCGTTGTTAGAAGGAACAGGCCCACCCCAGGCTGCACCACTGCTCCTTGACTCAGTACGTTCTCATGGGGGCACTGGATTAGAGGAGACACGTAACTGAGAAGAGCCCTCAAATTTGAAATAAACGTACAAAACATAATTATTAATAAGACAGATCTTTTCCATACACTAACTGCAAGCTGCAGTGGCTACAGTGTATGTAGCTCTTCTGCAACTGGTGAAAAGACAGTGCCTGCAAATCTGCTCTTTACCTGAAGTAACTCCAAGCTGACCATTCTTTACCTGCTTGCACGCATCTCTTCCCATCCTCGTGCAGGGTGTAACCCTTTGCGCAGGAACACACCACGTGAAAGGCGCTGCTGCTGTCCCTGCAGTACTGCCAGCACCCACCATTCTTATACCAGCATTCAAACTTTTCTACGATGGAAACATACAGGCATTCACTTGGTTATTCCTATGCATGAGCCCCTGAGCAGCGCACAGCTTCTTGCAATATTATATGAAAGAAAGTAGGAAAAAAATCTGCTAAAATCTTGCAGGGCAACAGAAGGAACTACCTCTTACAGTTCCAGAAAACCACTCTGATTTGTACCAAACCAAACACATTGCCTTACATCTATTGTTGTTCACCTGTTTCTACTATTTTCTCATTTGCCAGCTTTGTCTTGAGGCCACAGCTGGGCTCTAGCCTGTTCTGCCTGTAGAGCACAGGCAAGAAAATGCCTGGAAGAGCAAACACTTCTAAATGCATCCTTTTTTGATCCCTCTGCACATCTTATCTTTTACATTATGACAGTACTAGGCATTTTGGTGGGGGCCAAGTCTGTGAGAAATTGACTGAGATTTTATACATTGTTACATTAAAAAAAAAAGTTAATTGCTTCACTTTAAAAAGAAAAGGCCTACAAAAGCACTTGGGAGAAAAAAATTACTTATGATTTGTAGTTTACACATCAGTTTGGCTTTTGCTGTAATTTCATGCTTCAGTCATTTGCAAATTGGATACAGCATTTCAGAGGACCAAAAATCTGATAAGAGATAGACAGCTTTTCTACTTCATTTTTCACCGTTCATATATCACAGCATAAATAATTTTTTTTTTTTGGTTTACCCTAAGCTTTGGTTAATTTGTTTGATGCATTTACTCAAAACAATTAAAAAGAAAGTAGGGCCTCAGCATGAATAACCTCCAGTGCAGGTGTCTATGGCAGGGGTTACTAAACCTGTTACCTTGTGATAAAGGGAGGTAATGCCCTATCCTTTCTTGGGTGAAGAGGGGAGATGGCCACATGCCTTCCTCAGGGCTCGCACAGATGAGTGCAAGAGCCCAGAGCTGCAGCTGCTGTATGACAGGAGGTGGTGCCACCCTGTTCTGCACAGCAGAGCCGCTGTTACCACCTGATTCGCTTCCTAGGGTGGCCGTGCCCCAGCATGTCATATAAGAGAACACTGTTCTGATGTATGACTCAAACAACCAACCAGTTCTGTATCAGACAGATAGTCACCACTGACAACCTCAGTGAGAAACCCACGGAAAGGTTCAGCTCAGGTACCCAAGGAATAAATTCCAGCCTTAATCCTTCCTTCACAATGTCAATGTGTCTGTTCTTGTACTCACCTTTTTCACAGTTGTCTCCTCCAAATTTTGGGGGGCAGATGCAAAAGTAATTGTAGTATCTTATTTTGCAGACTCCACCATTGTTACAGGGATTTGTACTACATGGGTTTAAACCTAAGAAGAAGAAACAAGGCATAGCGTAATTCCAGGAATTAAGAGAAGCCTGGCTTTAAACTGCTACATAATTCTTTGTACCCAGAAGGGATACAAAGAAATAGATTTTTAAATGTTCCTTTTTTACTTACCTTTGTAATTGAACCAAAACTCCATCTGCAAGAAGAAAATAAAAATTAAGAAAACAGTCAGTAAGTGGTCATATTGGTTACTGATTATATAATTTAGAAAGTTGGGGTTTTTTTAGAGTGCATGTAAATTAACATTTTGATTAGAACCATAAAATATGAAATCAGAGCAGATCTCCCGATCATCACCATGCAGCTCGCTTTTGCTTGCCTCATGGACCAACCACAGTGTGCATAAACTGGGTTGTACTGGAATGAAAATTAATCTGAAAGCTTAGATGCGTAAACGCTCCAGCTAGTGCAAGGCCTGTGGCACCAGCCTGGGAGTTCCGAGTGACACCCGCCCCTTCCCACAAAGCGTGTCAGTGCAAGGTCCTCAACACCAACTGCTTCACTCTGAAGAGCCGGGTCTACTGCACTGCACTGCCTGCTAAGGAAGGCATCACCTACACAGCTCGGGCTAGATACAAGAGAATTTAGGCACCTCTATTTCAAATTGCAGTTCCAAGTCCTGCTTCAGCAGAAGGTCCCTGCCAGAACGCCTGTAGCCTGTTCCCCGGTGGATGCTATTGGGCCCTGGGAACAAGGCGCTCCTTCTCTCTATTTGGAAGGGTCTGATCAAGCAAGTGGCCTCTGAAAACGTCAGAATCACATTGCTCGATTGAGGCTTTCACAGAAATGGATTCTGGATCCTTTTAGGGAATAGTATTTAATGTTTACATTACACAACAGTACAGTGCAAACTGAGCGCTCCCTTAGAAAATGAGATCTCACAGGTGCCCCGAGTGACCCATCCTGACTACCGGGCAGCAGAATCTATAGGCACCCACCTGTCAGAGCCATGCCAGGTGGCTTGGGAAGGATTACTTACAGCTCACTTTTAACTGTTCTCTACTGTTCATAACATTAAGTTTCTCACCGTTTTCTCCTGTGAATGAAAGATCTCCTTAGCCTCCTCAAATGAACACGTCTCCTCATTGCATTCTCTCTCCAAGTTCCCTGGACGAATCTCTTCTAGAAAGTAGTTGGCACGTTTATGGACTTTCAGCACCTCATGCGCTTTGTCTTTTCTCATAAACACTAGAAAACAAAAATTGAACAGTTAATACTGGAAGACAAAAAACTGGCATCATTACAGTCACAGTCATGCATGCTTTCAGTTGAGTAGACAATTATAAAGAAGGGGAGAGGAAATCTATGTAAACAGCCCAAAGGAAAATAAAATCAGTCTGTGTTCCAACAAAACACACTAGTAGTTTAAGCCTTCTTTTAGTGGATCAAAAGACCCACTACTGAGACTTGCAGATTAGTGCAGAAACAATTTTTTTGTTCCGCAATACTCTTGAGTATTGCAGCTGCTTCTTTGGAGGCTGGTTGTATTCTTCTGCCTGGCTTCTTCACAACATTAGTTGCCTGGCTGTGTGTGCATGTGGAAGGAAAGCTGAAAGGAGACGTTTGGTTTGTACCTGGGTGTCAGCTTTGTTAGATATTCAGTAACAGAGACCCAGTGCTTTCCAGGTAGCTATTCTGGCCCTAATACAGCACCGATGCCGTTCCTTCATTAAAGTGTCAGTTTTGTACTTCCACCGAGTTCTTCGCAACTTCACTTCACTGAGCCATCTGCCCTCCTACCACAATGTCTTAAGAGCTACTACTGCCAATAAATTAAGGGAGGAGTGGCCAGGAGAGGGAATATGGCAATAAGGTCCTCCCCACATACCCCCTGATTATCCATAGCAAGTCTTTGCTATGGCACCCCTAGCTGAGGCACAGTGCTCCCAGGATTTTCCAGTCAGGATGCTCTAAAGGAAAATGAGGGCTCACTCAGCCCTTGTGATGCACTGACACCACGTGCCATCTCAAGCACCTCCGGACACTTACATTCCATGACTGAATCGAGCCCTGAGTCACTATTTAGAGCAGATAAAGGTTTTTACTGTTTTGTTACATCTCCAGAAGTGTGGCCCTACATCCACCTGATTGTGAAACAGCGCTGCTAAGAAGTGTTTTAAGAAGCAAGCTCACTTTGTAGTCCTGACAAAGCCTACTAAAATTCATACAGCATTTCATTTAACAGTACTCTGTTTTCCTAACCATGGTTCAGTATCCTAGACAAGTCAAAACCGTCTGACAAAGAACCCGGTTTTGGAGATGGACCATAAAGACACACATTTCTTTGCAGCTGCAGGACTGGTATCTATAGCAATGACTGAAATTCTAGAATAATATTGAATTGCTTCATTTCTAGGCAATTAGAAGCAGCCAACAAAACGTCAGCTGACAAAAGCTTTAGCTATCTGGTAATGGAAAAAATGTCTTCCACTTACACCAGTGAAATTGCCCTTCACCACCCCTTGAGTTCTGGGGACTTCTTTGAAAGATTTAGTTATTGTAAAGACCATCACATAGAAGATATGCCTGTTGTAAAGCCTTCTGGTGTGCAGATACCAGTTCTACTCCTCCTCTTCCTCCTCTGCAAGGACCATCATAATAATTTGTGAGATCCTGTGCATTCTCATGCCTGCTCTAAAGCTCTCTGAAGCCATTTCCAAACCTTGTGTAGTTGTAGTAAAAGCAACACAAGAACACGTGTTGAAGGTGTCTGATTTTACCTTCCCAAATTTGAAAACATTGCCATGCAGAAATAATTCAGATTCTGGGTTCAACATCATAAGGAGAATACTTTTCAACAGGATAGTGTTCTAAGTAGGAAGTTAAGAAAGGCTGATTTCTCTTTGAAATATGTATTATTTGTTTTCCTCTTGAGCATTTCAAGTAAGTGCTTCTTCAACCCATTAGGGGCTTTGTGTTCAGTAAAGGAATGTAGTTTCAGTTCAAATGCCCAGATTGTCATAGTAAGACAATTAAGTAAAAAATCAGAAGTACCTACCTGAATATGAAAACGGATAGCTGCTGCTGATGGAGCACATCAGTAGGAGAAACATCACAAGTGAGGAACCGCTCTCCATTTTAGTGAGCATTCAGAATACTCCAACTTTCTGCTGATTTCCTTCAGAGGGAAAAGAAGAATAAAACTGGTATATTGTCACAAAAAACCCAGGGGTGAATTAGCCTGCAAAAAAGATCAAGAAATAGAAGCAGGAAGACAAAAGAAGGGAGAAAGAAAGCAAATTCTATCCAGTTCATTTTGATCTGATTGCCATTGTTTCTCCAAGACACACCAATGATGCACACTACCATCGGAGTCCCAACAGTTCGCGAGGCAACTTGCAGAGACTGACCTAGCCCAGGATGTGGTGCAGGGTCTGATCCAAAGCCCTCAGAAGTAATAAGAAAGCTATGGTGAACATGGGAGGCATGGATCAGGCCCAGACTGAGCAGAAGCCAGTTCTGCTACAGCCTTTTTAAACCACAAAGGATCCCAGGCCGAGGTCCGAGCTGCATGCTTCAGCCAGCAGTTTGCAATGACAGCAGCTGCTGTGTAATAACTGATGGTCCTGCCAAGGAAGACCGTGTGCACAAACCCCACCATGAGGAAACCATCCACTACATACCTGGCAATAAAAGTTACAAAACAGAAGTTTGTTTCTTCTTATTACCATCCCAGGCTAAATAATTTACCAGGATTTGACAGCACATACCTCTTTGCTACCCGTATAATTTTTCCAAAAACACAGGATCCAGAATGCACTCACTTTACACAGACCCATGCAATTATACTCACTTTTTTCTTTTCTTTATTTTTTTAGGGGAAGACAGGAGAGAGATTTGGATGGACACCAGGAACAGCCACGAGGTCAAAAGGTTGATCATTAACCAGTCACAAATATTGACAGAGGACAGACAATCTTCTGGATTCTATGAAACACATTTGAAATCCAAAATCAGAAGAAAAGTGCGTGTTTCCACAAACATACGCATGCGCATTTAAAAAAAAATAAAATAGTAGTCCTTAAAAACATCCTCCGGCAATAAAAGCCACTTCTTTGCAGCAAATTTCTTCAGGAAAATCTGGGACTTTTAAGAGGAGATTTCTGACATTCCATCTTTCAGTAGGTAAGACCAACTGATCTGGAAAATACACAAGCTGCTCTGTAAACATACGTAGAAATATGCAGAGCTGTGAGTGTGTAGGAGGATTTATAGCAGTCACCTGCAGGAAGGCAAATATTGCCCTGTTAATAGTCACAGCTATTCACTGACATTATGATTTCTGCCTTTAATTAGACCCATGTTTTACTGGCTTTGAACACAATAATGTTCTTCCTTGTAATTCAATGCGTCAGCCTTCTCAGAAGCATGTATTCTGGTGCAGGCCCTGGCTGGAAGGCTGCTGTTCAATGCATTATTCTTTAACATTTGTTAATCCTTACATCTAGTCTCAAATAAAAAGGAGGAGGAAAAAAAAAAAAAGAGAAAAAGCAAGACAGAGACAGCAACACAGAGGGCTGGCTGACTGTACTCTTCAGTTTTGGCTCACCTCCAACTTGAGGCCCTTAGCCTGACTGTTACTTCTTTAATGCATGAATCAACTTCAGCACTTGCTTAATAAGCATGTAAGCAGCCTGTAAGTCAACAAGATTAAGTCCACAAGTCTAAGAGGTATTAAACCTCTTTGCTGACACCATATTAAATTTCTTACAAATCCTAATATAATTTTGTTGTACTTCAGGTTTTTTTGTTTAACAATCTCACCACAAGAGCAGTTCTTCACTGATCCAAAAATGGGTCCAAATCCTGGTTGAGATTTTGGAAACATCTATCACTACAGCAGAGTTAGTTTCACTTCTTTTTCTACAGGATTAATTATATTTAGCAGGTTTAAGTACTAAGATTAAAAAATAAGTATAAATTTTAATATTAAACTACATTTCTACTATTGCTACTTCCTATTAGCTTATTGGTGCTACCTATCTTTATTTCACTTACTGATGTACACACAGACGTACAGATACAGATGCAAACACACACATTTATCAGTAAGTATTAGCGATGTTACTATAGCCTGCAGCACTGATTGCATTTACTAGAATAGGAATGAACTCAAGTGTTTGCTTAGCTTGCTAATTACAAGAGATTTATGGACCTCAGGATAAACAGAGCATGCTAAAGCTTGGAATTAGATAATTTTTTTAAAATAATACCAGAATTCCCATTGTCTTTTAAGGAAGTCTGAGTAGGGTAAAACCAGGCATCAACTGTGCAAAGAACAGAAAATACGGAGAAGTTCCAGTGACCTGCTGAACCAACTTAATCTGTGGGCACTGGAGCAAGATGTGAATGAGTGAAGGCAGTGATGACGTTATTAAAATTTCATTGTATTGGAAAAAAATTATACAAATACAGAGCACACCAACACAGTTACTGTGGTTTAATATGCTAGAGTAAAGCTTAAATGGCAGAACTGCATCACTATGGTGATTGTTAGAACACTTTCTCTGTCCCCTCCTGCCCCCTACCCCAACCAATTCAGTCATGTTATACTTCAAAGATGGAGTAATCTGGCCATGGACTGTCTTATTTGCTACAATGCTGTACAGCATCTCTACGTAACAGGGTATTATTTCTTGCCTGTAAGGCCTAAGTAGGACCATGGTACAAATAAACAACATCATCTGGAAGCTAATAATAAAAAAAAAGAAGTGAAAAAAAATAGGTACCAAGGAAAACAGTACACAAGGTTAACATATACTCAATATTTAATACTGAAGATCTGACAGTACATTACACTGCATACTGTCACTAGCACATAGCCACAATATTCCAGACTCTCAGTATCAGAATCAACCCTTCGAAGAAGCTGACATCTCATCTATGTGGTGCTGGATCCACTCAAGATACTGACTAACTTTAGTGTAGACTCCAAATTTCTCCATTCTTCCACAGCCTTCGCCCCAGCTCACCAGTCCTACCAAAAACCAAGTATCCTTATATTTAGTGATCATAGGGCCTCCACTGTCCCCACTGCAGGAATCTGTTCTGTCTCCTAAGGTCCCAGCACACAGCATGTTGTCAGAGATAGCAAATCTCATTGCCTGGGCACACTCGTTCCGGGGAACCATGGGGATTTGAATATAGCTGAGGAAAGTAGAGTAATTGTTGTTAACATCACTTGTGCTGCCCCAGCCAGTTACCACCATCTGCTTCCCACTTAATGTCAGCTCCTGTTCTGCCAGGTCGCGGGTGGGAAGACAGATAGGGAGTGTGTATTTGTTATACGACACAGGCTCAACCAAGTGCAGCATGGCTATGTCATTATCGGAGGTCTCCTTGGTGTAATTTTCGTGGCTCACACGTTTATCAACCCAAATGGTTTGCTCGCCTGCCTCAGCACGGATACGGTGGTATTTACCTGGAAGAGCAAACAAGAAGATGACAGATGCTATCGAACCTTCCTTCACCTTGAACACCAAGGCATCTGGATTACCTTGGGCTTTAGGACTGTACTTCATGTTCTTACTTCCCTTGTAATATAGACATTTGTTCATTTTATGTTATAGGTTAACAGTGTTCTTACTAGGTGGACAAATCTGTAAACTTTCCTTATTTACCTAAATCATAAACACATATAGTACTAAATTAATTAGAACCATAGAGGTATGGTCATCAGGTGAGAAACCGAAACGCCTACGTATTGCCCTCTTGTGTTGATATTACCATACACTTGCGCAACCTGGGAGATCATCTTCAGGAGGAAAACAATCTTGGAGTCAGAACTGAAAGCTGGGAAAGCAAGCATACAGCAAAGCGAGACATCTACAACAGTACATGAGCTTCATGCCGTATAACCAGTGCCTGAATGACTGAACTTCAGGATATACAAGATAAAGATGACTGATTGGTAAGGCTATTCCTTTCTGAAATCTTGCATCTGTATTTTAAGGAATTTTTGACTACTTAAGACTTCTCAGTTGCTATTTGTGCTACATGATCACAGCCACTTTGGGGGCCAAGCAGTTATAGAACAGCAAGCAGGAAACTAAGTTGAAAAGGACCAGAAAGGCAAGAACAAGTGTGATACACCAGAAAAGACAGAAACAGATCTCTCGGATAGGATGTAAAGAGCCCCAAGAATAATTATCAGCGGCTGTCATATTTCTGTACTGTGCTGTTGGTTAATTTAAGCTTCATATCAAGGTCTACTTCAGTATGTACTTGATCAAAACACTTGTTTGGAGAACTGTCTATTATGCACGCCTGAGCTGCGGGCAGGCACACATCCAAGCACATGAGGTGGCAGGACATCCCGGCTGACATCTCACCTCTGTCCATGCTGCGTGTGTGACAGAAGTGCCCTTTCCGTCTCAGAGTTGGAAGCTGCTCTTTATCACTACCTTTTCAAATGTGTGCTTCACAATACTATCCTTCAAATCTGTTCCCCCACCCCTCCGTTAATTTTTGCCTTCTTTTAGGCTTATTTGAATTCCTCCAGATACAAACTCTAAAGCCAAGTTGCTCTGAATTTGCATGACCAAGGTCTTCTGAAGTCACTTGCTTCAGTGTAAGCTCCCCTGTGCCTGAGCCTGCCAATGAGATATTGTAGCTCTTCCGTGTTTGGGTTTTTTTTAATTCTGTAGAGAGTCAGTGTCTCCAAGCGTAGGGGCTTTATGATCCACAGTAGTTCCAAAAATAGATTCTCAAAAGACCCCTTAAATCCAGCTTTGGATCTTGGACTTCCAGACCAAGTGCCTGGAAGTTTCTGAGTGTCTGCTCTTGTTCCTCTGCAGACAGCCACTGGGCATTTCACTCATGGCACAGCAGACGGCTAAAACTGCCCTGATGGGCACCTGTATTACGTAGTACCAGAGCCTGAAGGACTTGCTATTATTAAGCCAACACTCACAAATCTGTTTTTTTCTATCACAACCTCTCTTCTTTGTGGCAACAGTGTGTGCAGCGCCCTTGCAGCACACTGCCTTGCTACCCGCTCTGCAGCCACTGTGTCTGGGGGCTGACTGGCAGATAAAGGGCAGGGGTTTATTCCTATCTTCACAGACACAAAACACTGCTTTAGGCCTCAGAAATCACTCTGGACTCACTGTCAGATCATCTCTGAGGAAAGCAGTTTAGCTGTGTAGGAGCATACTTTCTGCTAGGCTTCACATGCTCTGCACACAAGCACGGCCTTGAACCGTCCGTATGCTGAGACACCTGAAACAAGCGGGTGACAGCTTTTGTACCGGTGCGCTACTGTAGTAACAGCTCCCCTTACCCCAGGCCAGGAGAAGACCCTTTTGACTTCTGGTGACGAATACTTCCTTTCTCAGTTGATTATCCACCCTAAGAGTTTCAAATTCCAGAATTCCTATCCACCCCTGGATATACTGAACCTAGAGGCTGTGTGAAATGCATCTAGTTCCTTCTGCACAATAAGGAGCATCACAATCTTGTTGCTGGCAGAAAAATACTAATTTTGAAGTTCTACATAAACAAGGAAGTGTGAGAACTGTTCTCTGAAGGGAGAGACAGTATTTTGAATTGAATCATTATATTCACCTATCTGCTCTCTTTTCTTGGAGCTCAGAACACACTTCTGGATGCTCCAGCTTAAGCTGGAGATGCAGAAACAAGAGCCACAAACAGGAAAACTGGGTTGTTCTCAAATCCATCTTCCAAAACTTCAGCTACTCTGAGATCTAACTTTTCACTTCAGGCACTAAAGAACCATGTGAGTCCTGCTCCAAGACTACTCTCCAAGCTCATGACTGCAAACCCAGACACGAGCTTCCCCTCCAGTTTTGCTCTTACAGATGGCAAGCAGAGATCTGCAGCGGGACAAGTCCAGAACAGCATTGGGTATCCCAGCCTGACAGAGGCAGGTCAAGTATCACCTCTGCAGTCTCCGTACTAACACCTTCATTACCCTCATGGAGCTCACACCCGCCCTACAGACACGGCAATGTCTCCATTCAAAACTCCATTCCATGAATCTCACTAGATGTCTCTAGGTTTTAGAGCATGTGTTTTTCTGATGAGAGCTGCTTTTCTGGTGGCAGTAAAATGCCCAAAAGATACATGTAAAAGGACAACCATGTGATGTTAGGCTGGGTCTTAAAAAGGTTCCCTTCTGCTTGATCTAGAGTATCATGTGGAGAAGAATCTCTTATCTCTTGGTAAAGTCTCAGGCTGTAGTCATCTCAGGCTTGCACACACAGCCCCATACCACAGTAAAGGACCCTTCTGTGGTTTCCATCTCACCACAGCAATAGTGCTCAAGACTGAATGAGAACGGTTCTCCAATCATGTGTCACACCTCTCAGTCCATGACCACACACTTGCTTATCCCTGTATTAATAAGGAAGGTCTTTTGGGCAGCTAGGAGAGTGAGAGAATTTCAAGCCCCAATTGCTCATCATCCTTACATTAAAAATTACTCCTTATATTCACCCCAAATTTATATGACATGTCTCTTGCGTTTCATTTAAGCAAAAAAACCAAAAAAACTTCTCAAATCAGGGTTCTCAAGTGCCGGCACTTTTCTTCACTCACCAAAAATCACTTTTTATCTGGACAGCACAGGGCATTCTTGACAGATCCCACCCCTTTTTCCTTGCTGCCGACAGATCCCTGGGCGTGGCTACCCCAGCTGCAAGCTTGTCAGACTGCACAGATCTCTACCAAGACCTGCAGTACGAGGCCAGGGTGGAGTAATTTAAGTGCAGCCTCGATACTCACCCTAGTTACCATTTTCCTGCTGACCTATCCCTCTTTAAGTTACACTCAAAGCTACATCTAGCACTGCAGAGCATTCAAACACCACATCTGATGGTTGCTTTTCCCTAAAACATTCCAAGATCCTTTACCAAGCAAACTGCACAGGTTTCTTCCTCAAGGGCCTCACTAAAACTAAATATACATATTGGCAATCACTTAAAAGGGAAGAAAATGACTTGCTAGTAAGTGGAAGTGCTTGGAGATGTGTAGTCTGTGTGCATATTTCCAAACTACCACACACGCTTCTACTTTGATGTCCCTCATGTGGATGCTCATGTCCATGATGTGGAAAAGGTGGATATTCTGGCACTAAGAGGACCCAAGGCTGTATCTCATGCTTTTCCATTCATCCTTTATGTTGAACAACAGAGGATGGACATGAACATATCCATCCATATGTGTCTTACTGTCTCTGTTTCAAACATCTGCACACCCACAGTGTATATGGAACAGGCATAAAGACAATATATTTCCAAAATTATGTATACACACAATATATTTCCAAGCTTTTCCAGAATTACTGGGAACAACCTATCTTTTCACTAATGGAGAAAGAAAGCAGTTGAGCTGTTGAGATAGAAAACACTAATTTTAAAAAAAATCATATTTAAGTATGAATGGACAACTAATTATTTTCATCTGTTAATTCACGAGCAGTACTGTACCTGACATAGATTTTCTCATGCCTAAGAGCAGCAATGCCAGTGAAGACAGTGCTGCCATTCTGCAGGACCTCTCCTCCTTCTCTACTGAAACTCTCTAAAGTAATGGTGTTCAAATGTATCAAAAGGCAGGAAGAGGCTCTGTGACATTCTCCTCCTGGTATCAAGAGTTTTTTTTCAATATTGGGATGACCTTGAATATTTTCATCACGAGAAAAACACAAGCAGAAGAGACCAAGTCTTTCTACTTCATAGACAAGCAGCAGTGCTCAGAAGACATCAGCTCAATTCCGTAGTAAGGTTGGTAATGGCTCAAACGAAATAAAATTTTTTACTAAACTTTTTGGCTAGGGTGCATATTAAATACTTCCTAGACAACCTACTCCTATAACCAAGGAGGACTTTGGTCTTCATAACCTGCTAGTCTTTCTCCTGAGATGATAAACCTTGGGAATGAAACAGTTATATTTAAAAAAAACAGGGACAGATTTTTTTTCCATACCAAGTCTTACTTTGAGCCCCTCTTCTGCTTCAGTGCAGTGTGCTGCCGTTAGGACCCAAGATGGATGGATGAGAACACCCCCACACAGAAATTTCCCTTTGCTATTTTGCAGCATAATCTGAAACAAAAAAAAAAAAAAGAGAGAGGTCTGACACTGCATGGAGCACGGCTCACAAAATATTGTACGCATTCTTCTTTGTGGTTGCAAAATGCCCAGATGCATCGAACACCAAAGCATGTCACATTCATTGAAGCCAAAGCTCTACAGTGGGACAAGACCACTACAAATAAGGTCTCTGTGGAACACCTACAAAAAGTTTTGAATATTCTTCCTGAATGAGGACTGGCTTAATCCAAATCAGCATGGGACAATACTGGTCATCACAAAGAAGCACTTTGATACTTCAAAGCTTTGAAACACAGAGCTCAAATGAGGGGATTATTCTTGTGTCCACAGCACACCAGAGGCAGTGCATCACCTCAGGCTGCGCCTCTCATGCTATGGTATAGAAGGGCCTTTAATGTCAAAGAGAGCCAGGCCCTGATTACATGCATTCACTAGTTCCATGATAAGCTCTGCAAGGTCTCCTGTTTCTCTGTGATGTCCTAACCTGCTCCGTAAAGCTACAGCATATTTTGCTGATTAATTCGGCTAACTAGAACTTATGACAGATGAGGCTTCTAAGAACAGATCCATGCAGAAAGGAGGAGGAGATTACCTCATACTCCCACCATAAGGCTTGGCAACAGTGACAAGGTCAAGAGCCCTACCAAATAACAGACTATTTTTTCCTGTTACTCTGACTTTTGGGTTGCTTTTGAAAAAACTAAGCTAAGGGAATCTTAGCTTCACATGACACCACCACTAGTAAAGCAGCACACTCCCTTCTGGAGCAGCTAGGCAGGCAGAGCTGTTCGGGAAGAGCCTGAACTATTTGTGGTGAAAATCTCTTTTCTCCTTACCTGCCAAGGGCTGTCTCCTCTTCTTCCTATTTTTCCCTCAATGAGCCGAATATTGAATCCTGCTTTGGCTTCAATGTAGTCCATTTTCACTCGTCCACAGGGGAACTCTACTACAGGAGATGCAGAGAAGTTAACTAGCAAAGACCAAATCACCCAATATAAAACCTCTTACTAAAGCATTCCCTCCGTCTAACTTAGGCAATACTATTCAGTAGCTTCACCGAAGTCCCTCAACGCTTTGCAGAGGAGGCAGTTTCCTGATTCCCTTGTATGTCTCCATGAGGCAAATACAAGTTAAAGGCCATAAAGTGGGTACAGAGTTGGGAAATGCAGGCAGAGTTACTCTGCATGGAATGGATATTTTGAAAGCTAGTACAAAGTGCACTGCAGACAATTCTCCCATGAAATCCTCTTACCTCATGTTTGAATAATCCTCTGTCACATCTGGGCTACAAACATCTTCCTCTTACCTACAGGCTTGCACGTAGTATGGTTATTCATCAACCGATAACCAGATGCACAGCTGCAAGAACGGCACTGGTTGGCAGGGTCATCCCTACAGAAATGCTCACATCCTCCATTATCGACAGAACAGTTGGTATATTTGACCTCTGCAGAAAAAATGAACAGCAAGAGACACAAGAAGTTGGAAAGCCAAAGAGTCACTAGGAAGGTAAAGTGGCAAAGTGACATCGTGATTCAAGTGAACAACAGCTGCCAATGGATTTGGGATGACAGCTGTGGGCTTTAACGGCACTCAGGCCCTGAGACAGCAAACAGACCTTGGTCCAGAGTAAGGCAGTGGGGTGATGGAGAAAACAGAGATTACTGTCAGAGTAGGTAGACCAGAGGACAGAAAATTCACCATCACTGAGTGCAAGTCAGACAATGCAAAGTGTTGATGATTCATGACATACATACTCATCCCTAAATATGCTACCCAACTTTTGTTCAAGGAAGAAATTGTCACAGTAATGACAATCAAATATTTGCAGTGGATTGCTTTTTGCCCTGTATTGTAAAAAACTCCATCATCACCTCTGTGCTGACAATTCTAAATTAACTGAAAACCCTCCTTTACAGAATTATTTCCAGTATTTTTGTAGAATTTAGATATCTCAGATCTCCAAACCTCTCCTGTGGCAACACAAAATTCATTTGGCTTTAGATAAGCATAGATAATTCTTTTATCACATCATGAAGCAAAAGAGAAATCACATTAGTAAAGAACACAAGTATACTGTGCAATGACAAAAGTGTCAATCCCTATTACACAGAGATCCCTGTCACAAAGAATGTTATTTTATAGTGGATTAAAGGCAGCATTACCATAATTACACAAAACCCCCTCCCAGCCTTTGTTACAGATGCAGGAAAATTTTCCAATATCATCCTTGCAGATCCCATTGGAACAAGGCAGAGGGTCACACTGATCTCCATCTGAAACAGAGGCAGGAAAACTCAGTCCCTGATTCATGCAGAGCTCACAGGTCAAACATTAACATGAACAGACGCCCCCCAGATTCCCAGAGTTTCTGCCATTTAATGGTGATACCTCCGTGGTGCTAGCCCAGAGACAAGGGCATCTGGGTTCTGAATTAGAGCTGCAGTGTGAGCGGCATGGGCAGAAGGGGAAGAAAGAGCAAAACCTGAGGCAGACAGGGAGAAGCAGGTTACTGCAGAAGTGAAGAGCAGTGGTGGTGTTCCTCTTTGGACCACGACAGGCAGGGTTAGAGCATCAGAGAGCACTTCTGATCAGTGCCTTAGCTCTGGGGAGATGACTGACGATAGGCACAGATGCACCTCAAGCTTTTTAGGAAGGCTGCTTGTATGACAGGACAGGAAAACATTCTTTGCATGCCCCACATAACAGAGAATGAGAATTTGAATCAGTGAGTGATACATGGCAGCAGGGAGGCTGCGTACTAGTTACTCCTGAGGAAACACAGAGAAGTGATTAGGAAAGTCTTTTACTTACCTACATATTTGGTCCAAAAATTTCGCTGTGGAGAAACAAAACCTACATTAAGGCTAGAAGTAGATTTTTAAAGAAGCAAAGCATTTAAAGTATATCATGGTCTTGGCCAACAGAGCACAGCACCCCAGTCAACAGCATCGGTCTCGTTCTTCTTGACAGCGTAATGACTTGCACTACAAACCAACAAAATGGGCAAACCCAGGCATTCATGTATTGCCCATACTCAGCACAGACCCCCCTGCCCTGCTTGCAGACCCACCAGCACCACAACCCCTAAATACCCCCTCAGCTTCTCTGTTTCCTTGTCACTTGCTGCCAGGTTAAGTCACCTGTGCTGTTAAGCGTATAATTCACTTGTGCCCAGTTAGACAAAACACAGGTATCGTGAAGACAGAGCCCACTCCACTCTGGGGTCTGAGGGACAGCAAGAACTGGTTCATCCTATGGGCAAGCCTACTTTGCTTAACACAATAAGGAAAAGTCCAAGCCAACACAACGATTGGGTGTGGAAAGGGGCAGGATTCAGTGATGTTGACAATAAAGGTAGTATCCAATTGAAAGCACAAGGTTTGGAGAATGAGAGAGGACCTAGTGATAAGAGAAATGCATGTCAGGCACAGGTGGGAGACTGGGGACATACAGTGAAAGGCAGCCACAGCTGACGAATGGACAACAGAGGGCAAAGGACTCGAAGGACTGGGAAAATCTCTGACAGCAAGAATAGCCAACAGGGTCAAGAAGGAATTGGGATTACCTGGCTGGGACCTAACCCTCACAATTAGGTCAGGTGGGACATGCATGGGCAGCCAAGTTTTGTGGCCCATACAGGTGGTAACTTGACAATAGCTGTAACACCATTACATTCAAAACCATGCCTGCATCTTAGGGATCAGGAGTGATGCATGTTCAGTGCTGACAGCAAGGTCTCCCATGCCCTGGATTGCAGTACTTTAAGAAAACAAACAATTGATTGGTTAAGTCCCACATTCATCCTTAAAAAAAACAACTTACCGTTGCTTCCTTTGTTTCAAATATCTCACTGGCCTCCTCAAAGTCACACTGCTCTTCAATGCACTCACGCTCCACAGAGCCCGGTTTGAGCTCCTCCAGAAAAGAGTTTGCCCGCTTCTGGATTTTCAGGACTTGGTTTGCATCTTTATTGCTGTAAAATACTGGAAGCAAAAATGTGAAAGCACAAGCTGGGAAAAGAGCTGGCTGAAAACTGGTAGTGGTCCTTCTTCCCAAAGGACACTTACCAGAGCAACAGCCCCTCTCTAGCAAGGCAAGAGAGCCTGTCCTAGAAACCATGGGCTGTCAGTGCTGTGCTGCAGAAGCAAGCTCCAGCCTCTGCTCTGTGATATTCAGTCAGCTCGCAGGGGTCATGAGGGCTGTGACCAGGCAGCCATCAAAGCCCAGCACTCTGCCTGTGAGTCTCTGCTAGAGGAATTCAAACCCCATTGATGGAACGATTCCAGCCACCCCCTGTGACTGACTGAGGAGTAGGAAATGCGCTTACAGCAACTGGAAGAGGGTGAAGGGTATCTCTAAAATGAAAACTTACTTGAGGTACTACAGATGCGTAAAGAACAAGCAGCCAGCAGCACCCCTATTGTGATGAGCTTCCACATACTGCAGCAGGAGTTACCTAAAGAAAAGAATGTAGGTGTGAAGGGGAGTGCACCACTGAGCTGCAGGGTGACCCCCATGCTGCAGTTTCTATTCAGACAGCTCAGCTAGCTCCTTCGCTTGTTTTTCTCAGAGCAGCTCCCTTGCTGAATGCTGTGTTGTGCTCTGACTTTCTCTGATTCCAGCTCCAAAGAGGCCGTTCATTAGAGGCCCTCCAGACTGGTTTGCTAGCTCCCTTTAACCCATCAACAGATCCCCCAGAACACTTCTTGTCTGCCGATATCCCCCTCTTGTCACCGGACAATTTTGACAAGCTTTATGCTTCATTAAAGCAAGCTGTACTTTGAAACCCTGAAGGATACAATACTTTTGAAGCACTTACTGCTTTATTCAGTGTGAATCAGCGTGATCTGTTCTTCCGCCATGAGCTCTGCTGCAACTTAGTTAATCCATAACTTCAGATATTTACTCTTTGGAGTGACATGAAGCTTTCTTTTTAGTCACTAAACAAACAGTGCTCGGGAAGCTTGACAATTTACCTGCATGCAGGAGAAAAGTTAAACAGCTGGGGGATCCACTCTGCCTTTTTCAAATCTGTTTTTCTTTTGATTCTCTGGCAAGTAGAAATGGGTATAGTTGTAAGCGTAACCACCCAGTGCTGAGGTCTTGAGAGATCCTACTACCTTCTCACAGCATGCAATCACCCAAAAGGTACACATACTGCTATTTTTAAGAGTCCTCCCACTTTACTTTCTGATCAAAAGTTCCACCACAAAACAGCCAAGGCAACTAACCTCTGTTTGAGCCATGAGCAGGTACTGCCTGCTCCATCAGCTGCCTGCTGTAAGGATGCAGGGCAAGAAGCTTCCACCAGCATGCTGCATCTTTTGGTGTACTGGGTTAGCTCTCATCAGCACAAAATTTTCTATTAAATTTTGAATACTAAACATTTTAGAGAAAAAACACAATTCTTTTCAGAAGTTTTCTTGCATCACAGATGGTATGAACCAGTGTGTTCCCCATCCTCTGAAAGCAGTTTGTGCGGTGGCACCTCTGTGAGCCATACAGCCCATGATATCATCACGCAAATTACCTGTGCATCTGTGTGTCCTTAGGAGCCCTTCACTGGAGAAAGCGCCACCAGGTGCTGGGAAAAGCTGGGCCTCTCCAGGATCTCAACTGACGTCCAGAGACACCATTTAGGAGGGCTCTGCTTATAAAACTTTTTTCTCTTTTTCTCTTACAAACTTGGCCATGGACTGTCTTGAAAACAAGCTCTCTAAACACACTAAGGTTTAAGTTTCAAAGTTCATCCATTTTGGACTTGCGCTAAAAAAAAAATAATAAAAATTGTGGCATCCAAAATTACAGTTGGGGAAGATGTGTGTACTGTGAAGCTGTACTGATATATTAGTTATCCCCAATTCGGCCATTCAGTATGAAAATTTCAGCTGAGATTAATGGTAACAGATTTTTGCTGAAAATAAAGTTTATGAAATGCACCAGGAAACATAAAACAGGAAATCTAAAAAAGTAACAAGTGTAGTACCATATAGTACATATATTACTCATATAGTATTTGTAGGTGACCTGGCTATCTAGAAATCATGGTTTGCTACCACTTAGGTTACATACTTTTGAATACACATTTGTTTCTAAGGCTTGGCATAGGTTGGAAATCCAGGACACGTGCATCAACAGCCAACCTAAAACATCTAAACCAACATATCAGCTTCTGAAGAAATTTTTTTTAAAACCTATACTGGTGCTAAGAAAGAATGAATTTAGTTTTTAATCAGCCCTTGTATTTGGGGGGCTTTGTATTTCTGCTTTCCCATTTCTCTTGATACTACAGTGCAGAAATATGTATTTTAAAAGCTAGCACTTGGCCTCTCACGTAATCATATGACTCCAGGCACAGCAGATTCAAGAAAAGGTGCTCCAGGATACTTCAAGATCTGCCCAGTTTTGCATTCCATTTCAATTGAAACAATTACAGTCTTGGGCTCCCTACTTTCTAGTTCACCTTCATTAAAAGAATAGCAATTTTTCTGTGGAGGGTAAAGGGAAGACAGGGAAACTTCACGAGAGATTGGCAAAAGAGAGGAGGCTCCACATGATTTTAATTAACACCGTGGAGAGTTCTGATTCACAGAGTGTTGTGAACAGGCATTAATAATCAAAGGAAATCACCTCCCTGAAGTAAAAAAGCATCATGGATCTTTCAAATTTCACAGCTTAAAGATATCCCTCTGAGGGGGAAGAGCACACCAGACTGCACACACTGTTCTTCCTGGTTCCCCTATGTGCAAAAAAAGCCAGCTGCTTTGGATTTGCCTCTTCTACAGGAAAGCTTCTGGAAAACTCTCAAATGTGTTCTCAGTCTTTAGCTTCTTAGCCAGGAGTGCTGAATCACTTCTCTCAAATTCTCCCATATTGATATGGTAATTTAAAATGTAATTTTCCATAAATTAAGTAAAATGTAGACAGATTTAAGTTTTGATAGGGTGGGGAACTGAGGCAGCAAAGCTACATGGCCTCAAAATCACAGCTCTTCAGCAATCAATCTTGTGCTGTACCCATCAATTCTTCCTACCCACAACAGCTTTTAAGTTCTAACAAGCTCAAACCTGAATAATTCAATGAGCGATCAAAGCACTAAGCCTACTTGCTATTGCCCACTGGAACCTCCCCCTGCAAAAGAGCACTACCAAGGTCTCCCTCTCATCCTGGGTACTGATTTCTTGCAAGACTTGTAAAAACATCATGTTCTGTGAGCCACCTCTCCCCATGAACTGTCTGAAATCACAGAATGGTTGGGGTTGGAAGGGACATCTGGAGGTCATCTTGTCCAACCCCAAATGAGACAGTAAGTTCCAGCCATTAAAAAGGGAAAGGCAGATACACACAGCACAAGACAAATCAAACTGCTCTTGCATCCCTGGGAAACCAAACCGAAATATTAGTCTCCTTGGGCTGCTCTTCTTAAAAGAAAAGGTCCTTAGAGGCCAAGGTTTTGCACAGTTCACACACACGCACACGAACACGCTACCAGGAAAGCAGAAACACCGGAAGCTCAGAGCACAACCTCAGCAGCCTGCTGGGAAGTGCTGCTGTGAATCCAGTCTGCAGCCTGGGAGCAAGAGGAATTTGACAACCTGTGCAAGCCGCTCCCACGACAGTCCCTCCTAGCCTGTTACTTCCCTGATTGGTAACTCTCCTGCCTGAGGCTGAGGCTGTGCACAGCCTTTAACAAAAGGGAGACCTACCACTTGCTCCAACTCCTGTTGGCAGCACAGCCCATCAGCCAACCTGCTCATAAAGCAGGACAAGAGGCCTGAAGCTGCCCACTTCCCTGCCCTCCTGAGGAAAAGCCACAGGCCACAACTGCCTTGTATTTTACCCTGAAGTCTAACAGAAGTGGTGGGTCTTTTAGGTCATACCCAAACTCCCCCACCTCTTCCTTTCTTGTGATGACAAAGACTTACTACCTTCCAGGTCACTTGGTAAGCCAGCAAAATACTGGAACTCTTCTGACAGAAGTTGCTAGAGAACTGCCATGTATCTTTTAGCTGTTATTAATGTGAAATGTCACTTTCCGTGGTCTCAGAACCTTTTCATTCTGCCCACAAGAATTAAACATCTCACACTTCTCAAGGCCCAGCTGGTGGGTGCAGTTATTTATCCCAACCAGGCACACAGCAGCCAAACTGGGAATTTACCTTATGACTCTGAAGCTGCTTTACAGGTAAGGAATGACCAGGCTTCTTCTAAACCTGTTTGTTTACAGTGCTGCCCATTCAGTGGGAGCAGACTTCCTTGACTTCTCAACTCTCCTGATGCTTTACACTGTATTAAAAAACCCAAACACATAAAAACCCCCAACCCAACACCACTTAGGACAAAGGAAACAGCAATAAGGTTTTTTAAAAAAACCTCATTGTTACTTCAAGATCTTCACAGCACACCTCCCCCTCCCAACTTACTCCACCCTCCCAAGATCCATTAAGTAGTTATCAATCCAACCAAGAGGACGGCAGCCCTGAGCAGGTCTGATACCCCAGTAATGATACACTGAGTGGGGCAAAGAGTCTCTTGCTATTGGCTTCTGCCAAATAAATAGAAAAAAAGACCAAAATGAATTACCTGTATCAGAGGAGTAAGCATATCTTCAGTCTCTCTGCTGCTGCTTTCTTTGCATGCTTTCTGTAGTGCTACTTAATGCAGAGCCCAACACTCAGGTCCGGTGCGTTTGTGAGCAAATGCAATAACTTTTCTTTCTCTGTATTACTAGGACTAGGTAGCTAACATCTTAATGATCAGTTTGACCATTTTTGTCTTGCAACAGTATATAACATTACTGCAGTTTCTTATGTTCCTCTCACATAAACTATCCCCTCCACACAAAGACAAAGTAATTCCTTCAGTTTAACTAACAGGTAGAAAGGTCTTTTTCACATAGAAAATATTCATGACCATTATAAGTTACTTTCCATTTACTTTGCAACAATACTATGGAACTCTATAACCATCTTCTCAGTTTAAATTAATCTGCTGAAAGTTTCTTGTCAGCATCTTACGGACACATCAATCTGTACAGACGGCAGAAAAAAGCTCATCACAATCTGATCCACGGACTGCTCACCCAAACATCTTTTAGTTTCAGGTTTACAGGTGTCATTTTATGGCAGTCAATTTCTACATTTCATGAGAAAATCAATTTCTCCCACATTTTTGTAAATGTTCTTCCACTTATTCCAGTTACTGCATAAATTGCCTGCAATAAATTGAATGCACAGAGGCCCAAGTAGAGTAGAGAAACAACTGTTCCCCCCTCATCAGGGCACTGCAGCATCATGACCAGGAAGATGTGCTTGCACCACACCACCCGACAAGAGGTCTGCAAGCAAATGGAGGTAACTAACAAATACCCTGCTGAGCTTCTGAGAGTGTCTTCCCACCTAACTGTGGGTTTGCAGACAGTGGAGCTACGATCAGGATGAGCAGCAGTAGAACCACCATTTTTAAAACATCCCTTCTTTTGTTCACTGCAGAGATATAGCTAATAAAAAGTAAATGACATGGTGCCTTCTCCATGCCAATTAAACCAACGCAAAGAAATGCTACAAAACTAATCTACATCAATCATATTTACCATTTCACTCCTCTCTAAGGAACAGCTATGAACTTCTAATGCAACTCAGGATAAAGCCATTTTATCACAGCACAGATTTTTTATTAGCTGGTTCCCACCAGACAGGCACTGCAGCCCTCTCACACAATGAAATCAGTTACAGAATCTTTACTGGAAGCTCAGAAACATGTTTACTTTATATACAAGAAAAACTTATTTACAACAATCAACTGTAAACTATGTACAAAAAAATACAAGAGACATTTCCATGGTAATCACTGTATAAATTAACACAATAAATAGGAGGGAAGCAGGTCCCATTCTTAAGGCACAAAACCTTCTTCCCAAGACTGTACAGGGATTCACTTGCTTCCCTATGCTTTTGACAGGATCACAGGAATGGCGGGGAGACCCCTGAGGAGCAACAGTTGGTGGATGATGATACAGACATGCAGTCACTGCTGACAGTTGTAGAAAAACATCATTTTTCATCCTTTCCTTTTTTTCTTTTTACAGTACGCATATCTTAAGATATAAAATATTTCGTGTAAACAGTCTTTTCTTTTAAATCACATAGACAGTATGCACATTTTTAAATAATACTAAAACAATGAACAACGCTTTCCATTCAATTTGGGTGCAGAAACATTCCCAGGACTGGCACTGAAGGCCTTGGCAGAGCCGGAGGCTCCCAGGTGCCCGGGTCTTGTGCAGCCCAGCCAGGCCGGCACCTCCAGGCACCCAGTGGCACACCTCCCCTCTGCTGCAAAGAGCCAGCTCCTGCCACAGTGGGGATGTGTCCTCTCAGCACTAAGATCCCACAAGCAAAACCAGAAAGACCGTATTAGCACTAACAGCCCTCCCAAAGGTAGACCAGAGCAAGATACTGCTGACAGCTGCTTCACGGGCCAAACCTCCCTCAAGTCTCCATTGCATGCACTCCCACTGAACCAAAACATCATAACACAGGGTACATTATTCCCCAGAACCTGCCAATAAAGGTAAATATCCAGGGCAGTGCCAGAATGTGAGATAATGTACTGAAACCTCTTCCTAGCAGAAGAAACTGTATGCCCAGCTCACTGCAGATACTGCCCCAGCATCACTGCCAAGGGTGAGGGGTGATAAACAGAAGGTGCCACACAGCTTTCACTAGAGTAGCACGTGACTAAACATATGTGTGATATGTGCAGTTTTAGCTTCTCTCAAGCTGGTGTTCTACCTGAGACTGCAGGGGAGTCTCTTTTTTTGCAAAGCAGCAGATTTTTTTTACTCTCCAGTTGTCTTTCCTGAGTTTCTCTCCCACAAAAAAGTATCAGATGCCAGAAGAGGAACTCAGAATAACATAGCCAGAAATTCAGCCTGGCTCCCCACACTGCAGATACCTCTCACTGACGTTTGACGCAAATTGTCCTCGTCTATTCACACAATCTCTGCAGCAGAAATCTGCGTTATTCCCAGCGACGCACATAGAGTTACGACCCTTTTGTTAGATATAAACCTTAATACATATTCAAAGGCACACAGGTTAAATGTGGATCTGATTTTCTAGCTCTTAAAAGAGGGTAGAACTTACTCCCCACCTCCAGTAAGCAACAGACAGATATATACTGGCTATGAACCGTTTGATAAAATGTGCACATACATGAAAAGGATCTGAACCCACCAGCACAACAGATCATAAAAGAAATGAAGATTGGTCTGTGCAGGCATCATCACTCATAGCAGATGGCTAATGGCTGTCAGGCCTCTATAGATATGGCAAGAATTAAGGAACATAACTGAATCTATGAACTCTTTGGATTCCCCTGCTACTCTGAGCAGGAAGAGTAGAGGGGAGCTGTTTCTGTTGAGGCAAGAATTTAATCCCCCAGGAATTATGCAAGCAATGCAAGTGCATATTTTTTACGCGCCTTTAACCATAAGGTTGCCTAGAGAAACTTCACCGCAAGAACAGCTCCTTCACCATGTACAGGAACACACACATATCTCACCTCTTCTCCAGTTATCACCTGCCTTGTGCTCCCTGCTGTGCTCTCCTGGGCAGGCACATGAATGCCCTGAGGACAGGCAGCGGGCTGTACCTTACTGTCACCAGCAAGGATGGCTGCGTCCTGGAGTGGAAGCTGAGTCCTTAGCGGAAGTTTCTCCTCATTCTCATGCAGATGCTGCTCTGTGCCTCAACAAGCAAGTGGGAAAATATAGTATATGTCTACAATTCTTACTCATCTGATACCTCAGGAATTGAATACAGCGAGGTGGGGCTATACTGATAAAGAAAAAATACGGCTATGGAAACAATTGCTGATGTATAGACAGGAAAAACAGATCAGGGTAAAGCTGAACAAATTTCTTGCTCAGTCCCCTCAGTATTTATACCAGAATTTTTGCCAGCTGATTAAGCATGTTTAGTCTTCCGTTAACTTACTGTGAGCAAACCCTGTCGCTCACTAGGTGGAGATGTGGATGAATGACAACTAGTTAAAAACAGATAGGGAGAGTCAGAATAATACTTGGTGAAATCTTAAAGAACGCAATGGAGTTTGCCCAGCATGAAATCAGCCCAAAGCCTTTTCAAGCTGACCAGTCTTTACATAAATAACTTGACTGATTGTTATTAGACTAGAGACCTGATGTCAGTTTGAGAAAATCCTTACAAATAACAAACAACGACGATGTCCTCAGGAAATTATCTTTTATGCCACTGTGTATGTGGGTATGTGGCCATTTTTCTGTCTACAGCCATAGCCAGACAGGTGCCATGCTGTAATAATAAAAAGAAAATAAATACGTACAAAACCACAAAGTAATTAAAAATTCCTGCTGTCTCTCCAGCTTTACAACACTGAATGTTACCGAATTCCCTTTTCAGTGATAAACATGGCATATGCATGCTGGTCTTTGGGCTTTAACAGTCACCTGATTGGGGTCAGGCAATACAGTGGAAATCTGAAGGCCATCTAGGAACTCTGATTCAGAGGCACTAATTTTTCCATGCTCCAGTGCTGGTGGTACCAAAGGCAATTTACCAACAAACTCCAGTGTTCGTTATGATGCTCATCTGCTCAGTAACAATCCTCCTGCTCTCAGTGCTCTTACAGGATCCCTGATGTTTGACAGCACACAATATCTCAGGGGTACAACCCAAGAGGACTGAGCCACCCTAATCTTTTGGTATCCACCTTGGAGTGAAGGAGCAAGGCAGCAAGAGAGAAGCAAGGTGGAAAAGCCACTAGAACCAAGATAGGCGAAAAGATGCAAGTACTACAGATAAATTAGATCTTTTATGACAGAAATAGATTTCTGCACTGCAAGTTGAGTAAATAAACAGCTTTGTCGTCTGTGGTCACGAAGGTGGCACTAAATGGGCAGGAAGCTGCTCCTGGCTGTTGCCAGTCATGCTGCTCCCCCCACCAAGATGGAGCAAATTGTTCCATATCTCTCTCCATTACATTACATCTTCCACATGGCCCAAACAGCTAGTTAGCATCCCTCTCCCTTTCATCTGGTGTCCTGAAGATGAATTCAGAAGGGGGAACGTCAGAGCTGATCTCCTGTAATCTTTTGGCTCTCCAGAATTTTGTCGTTTCTTCCTGCCAGGAATTTCTGAACAATTGTTTGTGATGCCTGAAACTCTAAAGTTGGTACCATTGCCACTGCCTGGAAAAGGAGAGCCAGGCCCTGTGGAATACCCCGCAGACTGGTGCAAACTGCTGTTTGAACCACGTGCATTCTTTGTTGCAAGGCATTAGTGAGTAAGAATCACTGGGTATTCATGAGCAAAGAGGTCTGCACTGGCTTTGAGCTTCTGATGCAAATTACATGCAACTACAGGTGCATTAAAAAGGTATTAGTGAGGCAAAATGAAAAGCTTTGTCCCACATAAATGCTCCAAGATACAGGTGTGACACACAGATAAGCAGAAAAGTTTTGGGTCTGACTGGCCAATATATCTTTTGCCCTGAATAATTCTACTGTGATGAAGTTATCCAATAAAGGTAGCTGTGTTGCAATTCTCAGGAGTCCTGCACTCACTGGAACCAGAACTTCCCACGTTGGACAATGTGGTTCTTCAAACAGCAACTCAGTTTTCTTCTGGGAGGCTCTGCCTGACTGCAGATAAGGTGCCTCTCAGGTGGATGCAGCTGTACCCCACAGGAATAAAGGTAGCACCATGCTTGGTTGATATGAGCTCTGAACAGCTACAGTTTAGCTGTTCAGTAGAGACAGTCGTGAGCACATCTGCTCTGTGAGGTGACTGATGTGCAGTTAGGGGGAATGGTAGACACAGGCTGTGAAAACAGAGGCTAAACCTCGTTGGCAGGAGTACTCCGGCTCAGCTCCTTGATCCCATGCAGTATCCTCTTCATGTGACCCACTTTGGTCACACCCAGGTCCTGGAAGAAAAGAGAAAACCTTACCTTAGGAGAAAGGCAGGGAGGAAATTCCAGGTGGCCAAGCAATGACTAGTCACCTGGTTATAAAGAGAGGAGGAAAACAACCAGAAAGACTACAAACCTGATGGTTATATAAGGAAACTCAAACCATGTGTCAAAAAGCTATCAGAACATGACAGGGTAATGAACACAGAGCAGGCACAGAGCAATGGGAAGAAACAACTGCAAACCATTAGCCAGAAATGCAAATGGCTTTGAGAGAGCATACAGATCTCAGAGCATTAAGAAAGAGCATACAGATCTCAAGGACCTAAGCTAGTAGCTGAAACATGCAGGAAGAACCAACTGGTCACATCAAATAAACGTGTGAACACTTGGGTACCATGCAACAAAACACAGGCTGTAGCTGGATGGGATGCAGAGGAACCAACTACACAGATTACAGCAAACCTCAGGACAGGAAGATTGTCAAAATCACAAATGAAGATCCAAGGGGCATTCAAAAAATGCCATGCACTGCTTTACAATGAAGTATTTTTCTGCTATACACAAGTCACCAGAACGATGACAAACATCTCTTGCACATGCAAAGAACCACCACTTTCAACTTCTTTCTGTAGAGAAAGCATCTCCTGGTGAGGAGATGCAAAGCTGTACAATGTGGTTACTAAGCAGTATTTTAAAAGATTCTCTCCATGTAGCAGCCTCATCAAAGACCATGATGATTTTTTTTTTCTAACAAAGAAGTGTGATGATCTATTTGTGCAGTGACACCAACATAAGAACCAAATTTCCCCAATCACAGCATGTTCTTCAAAGTTGGTACGGGAGCTGAGAAGGTGAAAACTTCCATGCCATCTTTAAAATCAGACACTCTCAAAAACACTATCTGCAACCTGTACGCTGGACTGTATTAAATCTCCAGAAAGCTGTGGCAGAATTCAACAGCTGGTCCCTCAACTAGCTGTTCTACCTCCCTGCTGTTAAAAATCAGGTGCCCTGAAATGGTGAGAAAATAAAACAAGGCTGCAATAAACCCATTCATCTTGCCAAGGCACGTGGAATGAACAGTGGGCAGACCACTTCCAAGCACATTCAGCACAGAAGGTCATGCAGATGCAGCTGGCTATTTGTCATGAGCTGATCGTGACAGTACCTTGAGGTCCCTCCGTTCGAGGTGCAGGAGCTCAGAGCCCCGGACGTCATGCCGGATGAAGATATCCTTATACTCACAAAGACTGAGATGCTCAAGCCAGGCCGCAACCTCCTCCGTTCCCCAGAGGTGAACTGTTAGAGATGGAAAAGCAGGAGTGCATTGAGTACCCAGATTCCCAGAAGACAGTGAGAGATGAGGACACCATCAGCACTCAGTGCCAGAGAACAAGGGCAAGCAGTACCACAGCCTCAAACCAAGGGGAGGGCAAGGACTGGTAGCATGACCTACAGCCTCAAACAAAGAAGGTAGGGTAGAGAAAGGTAAGAGGTTTTCTCTTAAGCAGAGGCTAGCTGCAGTAAAGCCAGGAGGAAGCATATGGTTGTTTTGATGGGACTGTATATGTTTTTTAAAGTTTACTCCCATGTTTAAGAAGAGTAAGTTCATTGATATTCCTCTGCTTACAAAACAACAGATTCCAAAAAACGGATCATGAAGAATCAAGCACGGATTAGTTTGCTATTATGTAAAAGCACTTGTGCTTAGTAAACAAAATGGCAACCTCTCTTCCCCAAGTCTGAGGGAGAGAGGAAGAGTTTAGACTTCCATTTTCTTGCATAGCCTCTAAATAAGAGAATAAATTTGCCAAGTTTTGGGAGGCAATGAATGAGCACCAGCCTGTCAGACAGAAGGAGACTGTACCCACAACTCCATGGCAGAGGACAGGACCCAGGAGCCCACAGAACAGGCAATATTTCTGAATTTTAGAAGGAAGTCTTCATAAGGAGAGTATAAACCAAAAATCAACTAACCCAACTGGAGAGAAAGTGTCTTGAATGGCAATTTGTTGATTCATGGCCAGTTTTTATCTACTGACCAGTAGGATTAAAGGTCAGGGTACAACTGTGGTGATGCTGATCCCCAGCCAATTAGACATGAAACTTGATTAAAGCCTGAGGGTGAATCAACGAGAAAAACATCATTAACCATATCACAGAGAATTAGCAGTGGAAAGACTGGAGTTATGCAGACTTGAGCTCCACAGTCATTCTGATACCTAAAAAAGTCAAAATCCTCAAATTCACTTTCGTAAGCACCCCCTAAAATATCCTTGAAAATGTCTGGATATAGGCAAAATTCTTCAGAGGGTACCTCCTGTTTCTGCTCAGGAATATTTGCGTGGTACTGGGGGATCATGACTTAGACAGGACAGAGCAATAAGCTGCTTTGCCATGTGAAGACAAACTAGACCTCCAAGAAAAGACAGATGCCCTTGAAACACAAGAAGGACAGAACTTGAGAGGAAACAGAGAACAGGTAGTGGTGTGACCACACTGATGTGACAAAGAGACACAATGAATGAGCAGACTTGGTACCCGGCAATCCCATGCTACTATGAGTCTCCTTATTTTTGTTGTTCTTCTCCTTTTTAAACTTGGTCACCAGACGGAATTTGCCACTGCGGCTGCGTTTAGAATAATCCAGCATCTGGTTCTGTAAGGACAAAAAGGGAAGATCAGGCAGTCATAAATTGATTGGAATGGACCAAGAGCAACAAGTACTGCCAAGCTCAGCTCCATGACCTTGTAACGGAGGAAAAAAAATTCTAAACTCATTCTGATCAAGACAGGCAAGGGAACAGATAAAGTTGATCCCATGTCAAGGCAAGGGACCCTAGCAGGAAATTACTTTCTTTAGCCCTAGGGAGTCAGGTTTCCTTTTTAATGATTTTTTCTCACATCAATCATATATTCACAGGAAGTCAAACACTCAGAGCCAACTAGTGAAAAAGTGAAGAGCTAGGGAAATATATCTTTGGTCCTCCTCACCTCCTCATCGCAGGGCTCCATAAGCTGCCATAGCCAGGGGATATCTGCTAGTTTCCTCAGCTGGAGGTCCATGTCTGCCAGGGCTGCTTGGAGCTGCTCCTTCTGTGGAGGATCTAATTGCTGGATCAGAAATGCAAGCAAAGCAGAGTTAAAAGCCACATGGTGGAACACAGAGTCAGGCCCTTGCCTTGAAATTCCTAGCTAATAAAGCAGTTCCTCCTTTTAAAGGGAAGTGTGCAGCAGGCTCTCTGCCCAGCCATTACCAAGTTAATGATTTTAATCTTTTCTGAGCTCCAAACTCCGCACAAGCTAGCTTGATTGCTCATCATGCCCATGTAGCAACAGCAGCCCAATTCCTTGATGATAACATTTAAACTGACTTGTTACAAGACAAAGACGACCAAGACTAGCAAAATTTTGCTTGCCAAGGCAACAGTGGGAGAGGAGAGAAAGTAAGAGGCTGCTTTACTCCTGCTTTGTGCTTCTTACCAGCGCCATCTTGCCTGCCAGCAGCAGCTCTGTCTCATTATGCAGGGCTTTGACATTATTCACCATCTCTACAACAAGGCTGCAGTTCAGACCCTGCAGGGAAGCAATTCATGCGCAAATTAAGCCTGGAAATGCAGAGGTCTGAGCAGTCAAGAGGAAGAAGTCTTAGACAAGCAAGGCCTACTTTTGGTCAATCAGAAAGTAAAACCAAGAGCTATGGAACAAGGACAAAATGGGTGATGCCAAGTGAGTGAAGTACCTCTGTAGACTTGGATTTAGCGTAGACTTTGTCCATAGACTTGGAGCTGGCATTGACAGCATGGGCAAGCTCTTGTTCCATGTCCTGATAGGATTGGGCTATTTCCCGAATGCTAAGGAGAGAATTAGATTGCATCAGCATATGCTCAAAGCAGGAGATCTTTTCTGACTGGATATCTCCTTTTAATACCCATCTGAGTGACAAGAGCAGGGACAAAGCACGGGAGGAGCACAGCCTCTGGCAAAGCAGGGCAATTCTCCCTGCTATAGTAAGCATGCATAGGCAAAGCAAGGCAGATTTCACATGCACAACTCCAGGTGCATATTCAATTCTGCACACAAGTTGGGATCAGTCTGAAGTACAACCTAGATATTTAGTATGGCCATAGTGATGTGAAAGGCAGCTGCACATACAGCAGTTTAATTAACACTTCTCTGATGTGACTCTGGGAATTTTCTCTCAGAGTCCCAGATGAAGGAGCTAATGTCTGAGTAAAGAGTAAGCACACAGTGAATTCTTCCAGAAATCTGCTGGGCATCAGAGTTATAAGAACCCAACTTGTTGTCTGAGCTCCTAGAGAGGCCTTTGTTTAATTTCTAATAAAAATCAGACAAAGATAATGGGTTCTTTAAGGATTAAAGGATCCATGTTTGCACATTCAAGTAACACTTTTTGTTCAGAATGACCTAAGAAAGTTTATTTTGCTTCAGTCCTCATGCAGCTGGGACAGTGTGTTACCTCCGGTGACATGGACCAGTACCGCAGAAGAGTGAACAGAAACACCTCCAGGAACAGCGAGTAGAACAAGAACTTCAGGCATGAAAGGAAGGCTCTATTCACCAAAACCAAACTGAGTCCCACCTGTGGATCAGAGCACCTGCAGCTTGACCAAACTGGTTGATCTGGGTGGATTCTTCTTCAGACATGATCTCTGGTTGCAGAGAGAAAGAGGAGGGTCGGGACAACTCACACTTCTGTTTGTCCTCCCAGGACTTCAGAGTGCTCTCAAATGCCTAAAAACACAGCAAGAAAACTATAAGATACCTTACAAAGCTCCTATAAAAAACAATGGCTGTGCCTATGCCTGTAAAACATGTACACCTGATTTAGACACTTCTCATTGCAGGACCCAGTTGTTCAGCTGCTTATAACGTTGCTTACTAGCTGACTGGGCTGAAGTTTTCCATTCCACATGCTTGCCTTGCCTTAATTTTTGCCTAAGCCTAGTTTTAGTCATAATTGCTAGGACAATTCTGAGGGCCTGTCTAGCAAAATCCACCAATTTCCTACTGGTGGCAGCCTTTTCTCTGAGTAGCTATATCGCCTCAACACTTCAGTATAACTGTATACCTCTTCACGTGACATCTCAGAGCTGGAAATTAAAAATGTTCAAGGCTCCTTCTTAACTGGAAGTAAACTGGGCTTCCCCAGTAATTGGTGGGACAAGCAGCTGAACTCAGAGCTAGGACCTGTCCCACTTCCACCTGTACTGATATTCCTGCTGGCATCAGCTAGTGGTACAGGAAGAAGTAAAACAGATCCAATGCAGAAGGATCAAAACTGAGTATAGTAAGAATGAAAACTGAAACACAGAGCCTCAGGGCAAAGAGAGATGGATCGATGAGTGCAAGAAATGACAAGAGAGAAGGTTAGACAAGAGAAGGGACTATGAAGACTGAAATATGAAGAACAATTCAGAGAAGATGAGCATAACAAACAGAAGTGCAAAGCTTCCATGGAAAAAAAAAAAAATCACCACCTGGGGAGCCAGAAAAGGAAAGGATTGAGTGTGATGGGTAGATGGGAAAGGGGAAGAAAATGGGAAGTCAAATGAGATGAGTACAGACCAGGTAAGGAGCACAGGACTAAGGGTAGAGAGAGGAGATGGATGGAACAGAAAACCTGGCATCCAGTAGAACACAACTGCCTTTCTGGACAACCCAAGGTTCTGGGGACATGCCATTCTCCTGCATCTGCAAATACCTGTGAAGTCCGGTGGTAAAGTATTCCCTTCCCTTACTGCTCCTCATACAGGACAAAACCAGGCTCTGTCAGCTCAGTGTAAGCTATCTGCTGATCTCAACCTTGCTGACGACTCTTCCACGGTCCAGATGAGGCCACATGAGGGAATTTGAGTTTTTCCATCTTCAGTTTTAGGAAACTAAATATCCAAATCACATTTGAAAAATGCTACCAAAGGTACAGGGTCACACACGTGAAGAGAGGACCCCACTTCACAGCACGAATCTGTCCTATGCAGTAGATGAAGGAAGGGGTGTGCAATGATGATCAAAAGGACAGCAAGAAAAATAAGGATAAGCTCACAGTCAAGACAAAAGCTGAATGTCACTCTGCAAAACTGGAACCTCTTCCTCAGCAGCAATTCCATGCCTGCAAAAACCGGGTTTACAGGCAATGAGGAGTCGCATGGCACAATCATAGCCATGGCTGCAGATGCCCCCCACCCCAGCACACTCACAAGGGACTTGTGTGTCCTCTCTACCTCTTGTGCTTCACTCCACCTTTCCCACCACACCCACATATACATTGCTTCTCCTTTTCTCTCTCCCACCTTTACAGCAGGAATCCTGTTCCCCCTTGTTCTCTGTGCTATCTCCTTCAGTCACTCCGGCTCCAACTCTCAGTGTGACACTGCAGAAGCTCTCTTACCCTCCAGGAAAGACTGTGCACACTATTCCTGTCTCCTCCACAACATTTGTGTCAAGGGGTGATAGGACAAGGGGTAATAGTTTTAAAATATAAGAGCGTTGATTCAGACTAGATATAAGGAAGAAGTTATTTACAATGAGGGTGGTGAGGTACTGAAACAGACTGACCAGAGAGGTGGTACATGCCCCATCCCCGGAAACATTCAAGGCCAGATTGGACAGGGCTCTGAGCAACCTGATCTAGTTGAAGATGTCCCTGCTCGCTGCAGGGGTTGGACTAGATGACCTCCAAAGGTCCCTTCCAACCCAAACCATTCTATGATCAATACCCACTGTTCTCTCTCAGCTTAAGGGGTCTTGGGCACTACCCTGTCCTACCATGACAGGGCCTCTGTACACCCATCTTTGCTTTCTTTTCATAGATTCATACTTGTAACTTCCTGGCAGGCAGTGTGCCTCAGGCCTGTATAAGGCTGCCTTCCCTTTTTCCTCTTGCTTGCTCTCTCTTTTCTTGTTATTCAACAGGCAAGTCCTTTGCAGAGGACTTCAGTTTGCTCTGGAAGCTGGGTGAAGGGGTGTTATGCTGGGAAGTATTAAAAGCTGCTATCAACCAAACTGTTTATGCATGGATAGTTAGAGAGTTGGGAGGAACCATAAAGCCTGTTCGTGCCACAGCAAGGCCTTTATCCTTTCCTTTCCTTTGGCTTACCAACATTCAGTAATACAGCAAAACAGCAAGGACACCTCCTTACTCCTTACATGCTGGTACTCATCAGATATATTTCAAAATTATGAGATGGGAAAGACACACACTGCTGAACAAAGCATAAGACACTGCTTTACTTGGTCAACGAGTTATAAGCCACATATTGAAGAATAATGAGAAATTAAGATATTGAACAGCTGAGTCTAGACAATCTGCAGCACTCAGTGAGGCAGGCGTCCTGTGGAAAAAACAGCATGCAAGCGTGTTAAGAAACGCTGTCACAAGGCACCTAGAAAAGGAAGCAAAATAAGCTTGCATAAACAACTTTACGTGATTTCCCAAGTGTTGAATGCAAGTTTAATCACATTCTTTCCAACAAGTTTTATGGTGTGCACCAAAATATGCTTCCTACACTCAAAAATATAAGCTTTCATGTGTGGCCATTGCCACACTCTCCAGGAGTATGTGATACCGAAACGTGTGTACGATATATATAGCATAAGCAAGGCTGCTCTTACCCTGTCTCGGGTGAGGGTCTGTGCTCTGTTCTTATGAACAATCCAAATGTAACCTGGAGGCTGGATCCAGGCTTCTCCATCCACCTGCACAGGAACTCCCTCTTCTCCCAGGATTGCTATCTTCACTGTCCGACACTGCAAGAAGTGATTGCATCAGAGAAGCTGTAAAATGCCAGTTTTCCAAAAGCATGATATATTCTCCTTTCCAAAGCACTTTCCCAGGTAGAAGCACATGTTCCTGGGTGGCAAGCATGCCTCACCTGGCAGGGACCGTTTGCTTTGTCTTTGGACTACAAATCTGTATTTGAATTGCAGGTCTAACTCTTACTGCAATGAACACTAGCAAACAATTCCATGCCCAAATTGCCCTGGACATGCTGATTTGCAGCGCTGGTGGATGCTCCTTCCATGGGCAACAGAAAGCACAAAGCAGGGCTTAATGGCTGAAATTGGCATAAACATCAAGAACTAGAGATGGGAGAGGCAAGAAAAGCTCACAAAAGCAACTGATACCTGTGCAATGCGGTGATGCTGTAGGTTTATCACTCGTGACACTGCCATCTGCATGCTCCCAAACACTGCTACCACTTCCAGAATCTTGTCATCAAAGGAGGGAGCTGTAAACGTCTAGCCAGATACAAGGGAGAGAGAATTCAGTTGACATACAGCTCTGTTAGAGAGGTTCCCTTTACCCCTATTGGTGAAGCTTTGGGGGTTGGCTTTCAATTATGCTTTTTAATCTGTACAAAATTAACAAGGCTAGAAGGTGAAGATTTGCAGTGAGCTAGGGGGCAGAAAAAGGAGCCTTGATATACCCACTGTGCTTCCAATGACAGCTAAAGCATAATTCAAACAACAAGGCTGTAGGCATCAAGGCAATAATTATTCTTAGGAGAGCAGGCACTTTTTCATCTCAAATAATACAATGTTTCTGACTGCATCTAACTCCCTTTGCCTTCAAGAGGCTTTAAATCTCACGCAGTCTGAGGGGAGAAGGTCAATCTAAAGCACTTCCTGGAAGTCCAAATGCCCAGGACAGCATATTTTTTTTTTCCCCCGAATCACTACAAACTGCTTGGGTGTGAAGCTGCTGAAGATTGGATTTCAGCATCATATATGCTTCACAGAGAAAGTACATGCAGAGAGGTCCCTTGCCCTCTTCTTCCAAGCACTGTCCACAGGGACTATGACTTCAAAAGCAACGCTAAGTAAAACGCTTCCTGTATTGCCTTGGAGAATACTCACATCATCTTCCTTGGTTCCCCCCCAGAAGTTGGTGCCTCCTGCATAGCTGGGAATGTTGAGTACAGCAATACCCTGGAGACTGGGTAAAGGGATTGGCCTCCCATCGCACTGCACAGAAGAAAAGGTAACATCACTCTCGGCACGGCAGGAGACAGACTCTCCTGTCAGAACACATGCTCTAAGAACAGAAAACAGCCTCCACAGATTAGTAAAAAATTAATTCAGGTTTCTTCCAGTTTATTCTTGGCCTAGCAGAGTAGAACATATCCATTAATGTCTCATGAACCATCTCTCCTTTGGCAGACATGAATTTTAGGGGAGATACTGTTGCTTCTTTTCCCCAACAGGACTAGGGCATACATGAGAGGCTTGGTAAAGCCTTTTGGTTTATTTCTCCAGAAAGGGGAATAAAACTTCTAAAACACCTATGCAGCCTGCTGTGATGAGGGTCTCCTCCTGCAAGCCACCTGTTTATGCTGTACATGACCCATACAAGAATATTTTTTTTTTCAGTTTGATGCACATTACAGTGTAGTCAAATTAACAGCTTTCCGCTGCACCTACTATCTAAAATGATGTGTTCACATGAGATACCACATATAACATAAGTCTGAATACTGAGCTGGGGACCACTATGCTTTCCAGCATTCCAGCAGGATGACACTTCCCTTACAGGCTGAGAATACAAGTTATCTTCCAGAACCAGGAAAAGCCACTTTTAGCTAGCTCAGGGTGAGATACAGCAAGTTCATTGTATTGGGCAGACAAGGGAAACACCCTAAAGTCACCAAGCAGAATCACCACACCTAAGTCAAGGTGCCTTAAGGAGATGCAATTAGGCATCCCAGTTTTAGCAACAGAAGGACATGCTAGCTCCTCACCTCCAGCAACACTTTCTGCTCCAGGTTTTTATATGTCCTGTGTAGCAGCTCCTTGGTCCCCAATACTCCGTACCACATCATGTTTTTAGTACGACTTCTATCAAAATCAAAAGAGAGAAAGTTAGCATAAGCACTTACATTTTCACTTAGAGGAAAAAAAAACCCCACATTGAAATGGTACCTCGTACATCCTAAAACAAAGGTGCTTTGTTTCCAAAAGGGTCAAGCACTCCAAATGGTCATTGCTTGTGCTAGGAAACTATTCGGCTTTAAATAAATGTCAGGTATGAATTGAGTGTGACTGATCAACACACACTACCAGAAACACACAGATTCCCCTAGCACAGAACTTGTCAATCTCGTTCAACAGGACATCAACAGTGTTTTCCAGTATTGGCTCAAGTATAGCAAATGTACCAATCCCAGGCTACACAAAGCACCCTGTAGTGGCCCAGTTATTCAAAAGGCCAAAACCTGTGGTTTGTTTTATGTTAGGATCAAGACCTCTGTTGCATTTACAGCCCAGATGTGATTCTCTTTAGCTAAATAGCAAACCCAGGAGAACGATCTGAGTGAGATCATGAGGTAAATAAACCAATGCACTAAATCCACACTGACGTAGCTACTCAAAGATCTTATACTAGCCACAACAGTGTAATGAATCAGTAATAAATCAGTAGCTAATCTCCTCCATCATGATTTCAAGCCTCGAAGGAGGATTACGCAGACAAGATTGACAATGTATCTATACAGCACACTTCTGTACAATCATCTTCGAAACTGCACAGAAACATGAAGTGGTTTCAGTCACTGCTGGCAGTAGCCAAAGGTCAGCCAAAGCCAAACTCACCTGCATTTCTCTGGGTGCTCATCACGTTTATTGTTGAAGTCCAAAGAAATCTTTGCATCTAGTCCAATTCCAAAGTAATTATTCATGACACACTTCTCTGTGTAACATTCACTGCCAAACAAAAGAACAAAACTCCCATTTCTAAGTTTGAGTACCATTTGGTAAGCACTTCACATGCCCCCCTCTGGCCACCTCAATTCTCTTGCATAAAAAGGTGAAGAACAAGAAGGCTGTACGCCAAGGTGCTCTCATAAGCACTGCTGGGAACTACTTAAAACGCAAAATACCACAAAAGTGGCTATTCAGCAGAGATCCCTGGCCTGTAGACTGTCTGTAAGCCTTCACGGCCGCAAGATTTGCAGAGGAATTCTCCCCTTGCCACAGAAACATACTCAGAAGCCTACACTTCATTTACAAAAAGCTATGTTGCAGGTCACTGGCATTGTGTAAAAGGTCTCACAAAACACTAGCAATGCTAATTGCTTTTATATACATATATATTTAAAAAATATTTATATGTAATATATATATTTTTATATAATATATATATTATATAGGGTGTTACCTACAGAGATCCTGACACATGGCTCAGAAGTGTCAGCTACTCATCTCAGGGGCATTGAACCCCATGATAAAAAGTCTGTATCATTGGATTTTTACTGTTATACAGTTTAGTAGAATCAGCCCGAGAATGTCTTCACATCACATTTTCTAACTGCCTCCCCTTGTTGTGGCCTGCCCAGGACCTTTTCTCAGGCCTCCCTGCTGTAAGAGTAGAGATTTTCCCACAGGTTACTGCCTACTAATTGGAAGTCAGAGCCATCTCTGAGTGTAGAAAGACTGACCTAGATTTCATTCTCACCTAAAATCTAAAAATCTTCTACTGTGAGTCAGATGTGTCACTGAACGTGTAACTACATAAGCTGATCCCCACTGGTACCCAGCATATGGATTCATTTGCATAACTCTGTGCTGCTGCAGTCCATTATTTAGCTCTATAAACTAACCTGCTTCTCTGCTGAGGTCTGTTTGGAAATGCCCACTCCCTCCCTTCAACCTCCTAGGCATACTCACAGATTTTCAGGCTCAGAGTTAAAGGGATCAGCATGGATCAACAATCGGCTGATGACAGAGCTCCCAGGCAAAGAACCAGACATACCAGCACGGATATCTGTGGGAAAATTGACCACCAGGAAGAGTGTGATTAATAACAGGCAGAAAAAAGGTAACTTCAATCTCAGAGACAAGACAGCAGGGAAGAATATATTAACTCTTGTCATTCACTGGGGAAAGCAAATAGCAATGGTGCTTTCTTCCACTCCAGAAGGCTTAGCTCTCTCAATAGCAGAAGGGTTTCTGGGGCTACCTGCAGAGTTTTTGACTGACAGGGCACCACCTAAGCCCAGCAGCATAGTTGTACAGACACATGGAAATGGGAAATAGGAATGTATCCACTGCAGTAGCTTTTTTGTTCCAGCGTAAGACATGCAACGACCTTGCTTCAAGGAGTAGAGAGAGGAGCAGGACTGAAGTTCTCCAAGTTGCTCAAGAATTACTGCCTCCTGCTTCTTAAATTATTAGCTGGCAACCCACAAACAGCAGCTCTGTCAGAGAGAAAGGAAATTACCTGCTTCCAGAAGAAAAAATTTGGACAAGCAATTTGGGGGAAGAGGTGGAAGGACAGCACCACGGTGATGGGGAGAAGTTGCTATACAAGGTGTGGGAGGTGGAAGTCTGCTGGGTCTGTGCACCTCCAGTGACTTCAGCCTTCACATTAAGGAACTGCTGCTCCCAGTCTATGGCTGCCATTCTTCAGAAACCTCTCTCAGCAGCATCCTATCAGCCTTCTCAGGTTTACTTTGAGCTCAGTGCCTCCTTGTAATTGGCATCTGAATTCTGCCACTGCACAGTGCTAATAAAAATCTGTCTAGGTCTCAGCTATAAACTGGAAACTATTACAGCTCCCTCCAAGTCTTCACTTTTCAGCCCTAGCAGAAAGTTATCCACAAAGGGATTTCTCTCCAAGTGGACCCTGCACAAAAGGACATCAGGTGGGACAATTCTATGTTTTCATGTGGCAACTGCAGCCTGTGCTGCCATCACCCATACTCCAGCTGGCTGCCTCAATGGGAAGTGGTGGGTGTTACACTTACTTGGGTAGAGAATTTTTGTATTCAGCATTGGCAAGTTGTCCCGGTTTCCTGTCTGGGGAGGAAGAGATGCAGAGCTGCCCAGCGATAAACTTCCTTTGCTAATTAGTCTTTCGCAAGGAGACTTCGACACTGTAAAACACAACACAAACATGGCTATCGACAAACATAACGCTGCGATTCAGACCAGCACAGACCAGACACAGACAGAGCAGCACAGGCCGAGCAGCAAGACTAGGTTAGGAATCACTCAACAGCAGAACACTCTAGCCACCATAAAACAAAAAAAATTGACAGAACCAGTCATTAAAGACAGGGATGTGGCATATGTGCAGCCAGAAAATCCCACAAATTACCAAATATTAGAAATGGAGATGAGAAAAAGCTGGTGCCAGCAGCACAGCAGACAGGGTATTTGGCTCCCAATCAATACTCAGATAAGTTCAAAATCTGGCAGCGCCAAGGATCTCTAACAAATTACTGACATAACACAGTTATTAAACCAAACTTGCTTCTGTTCTCTGTCACCTGCAAAGGATGGCAGGGGCTTATAGGGAAATGTCAACAGGTAAATGACATGAAGAATGCTCAAGACCATCCTTGTCCGAGCACTGAAAGCCAAGAGAACGCAGACTACTGGCTAAGGTGCAAGAAGATTTCTGAATCCTAGGCTCCATATGCTAAGATCATGGACCAGCCATCAGAGATGTAGCAAAAAGTGGGGTGTATGATGCACAGCCTTGAGTGTAGAAACCTGCAAGACCTGGCATCTGAAAAGCAATCGCTCAAAAATTAGAGAAAAACAGAACTTGGAAGGTAATACACGTAACACCTCCCTCATTGTTTACAAGGTGTAATTCACAGGCACGATCTGCATGGTGGCAGCCCCAGAGCAGTACCTTTCCGCTGGCTCCTCCCTTTGGACACTCCATAGCTGCTGCTGTGGGATGACTGCAGGGAGATTTTATCCTCATTCCTCAGCTCCTTGCCCTCTTCTGAGGCTGAGAGACTAAGGAGGAAGCCCTCTTGCTCCTGGGTCTGGGCATTCTGCTCATCTACAGCTGCAAAGAGAAAATAGGTGAGTGCCTCACAGCTCTTCTAGCAAGAAAGACATCCCACTAATGTAAATAACAATAGGATGGCACTCTAAAGGCCCTGACTCCTTAAAGGAAAGAACAGGAATAACAAAAATCTTTCCTATATCATTTGTCTCACCTAAGCTCTGCTCTGGAGAGCTTTTGGAACTGGGCTGACTTAGCCTCCTGTTTTCTTTGCTGGGCTTTTTAGCAGTGAGGCTCTAAATACAAGTGTCCACCTTTAATGCTACAGGTACTCAGGCTTCTTGAGATGTAAACTGTGCTATAGGTGATGGGCTTCTATTTATTTGCATTTAGATGCTGCCAGAAATTCTAACCAGATGGACATTAAATGATGCATATAATCAGGAGGAAGAAAATAGCAGTTAGTAAAAAACAATAGAAAGGAAAGAATCAGATTATATACTTTGGAAGAAGAAAAACAGTTTGGAGAAGTTGAACAAATACATTTGAAATGTAACTGCAGTTTGCCCAAGAGCTGGTAAGCATTAAATGCTAGTAGGTTGTCTAAAGAAATCAAAACTTCCTTTGCATGTAACCAATAGGTCTTCCTCCCCAGCAACTCCTCACAGGGCACAGCTCTGTGAACAGCCCTGAGCTGATCTACCAACTCACTGCCTCTGCAGGGGGATGAGCCCCCACCTTGTGCTGACTCTGGAGTTCACCAAAACTATTCACAAGGCAATCCAGCCCACTAGCCAAAAATATAAACTCTTCTTGCTGGATTAAGCAACTTTGTTAGGCTCCAAAAGAACTCCAACAACATCAAATTAGCGTAAGGTAAGCAACAGCAGCAAAGTGGGGAAGCGGTGAGGTCAATACCTCTACTTCACCAGAAGCAAGCTGTTTGCTCAACTTCCATTGTCTGGTATAGCTTCGCCCTCAGTATAGGTTGTATACAGTATTGCAGTGCTGGAAATCCACGCAACATTGCAATGATCTGTAACTGACTACACAGTTCACAGTTTACATTTAGGTGTGTGTGGATGTCACATCTGCAACTTCAGTGCTTTTATCTCCAGCAATAAGCTGTTAAGTACTTCCTTTGGTCTAAGTTAAACCACTGAGCTTACGACTAACATCTGGGTGACTGATGCCTTTTGAAAGAAATGAAACTTTGAGCTACAGGCGTGAGTGGCTGGAGAAATAAGGGTCAAGATGTGAAAAAGAAGGTCACCTGCCTAGAAAGTCACATCACAACAGAACCGATTTGCATCAAGGTGCAGTTTTATAACATTTTCCCAGTGACAAGGCTATTTTAACAAGTTCCTGCCCTCCCTTGCAGTTGCACTGCTGCACTGTTTTGCTGGGCTGTACTATGGAGAGATTTCTGAAACAATCCAAGTTAAAATACTTAAAATACTTTCTTCCCAAGTATTTTCAGATATGTTTTTCAGCAAGGCCACACAGGGTTGTGCTGACACAATTGTGGTATGGGTGGGGACAGACAGGAAATGCAAATGAACAGAGTGTGGGAGGGTAGTAACTTCCTAAACCTGCCCTATGAGAGAAAACATACCTTGGACTTCAGGCACATTTACCAAGCCATGTTTCAAACAGGTGGGCTTGGCAGAGGTGATTCTGAAACTAAACACCCAGGCTTACTGAATAGCTTCTCTAACTCAGGAAAGCTGTTTCTAATAAAGAACCCTACTTCCCTCGGGAATAAAGGAAAATTATACTTCTCAAGAGCCTGCAACAAGTCACAAGCAGGCCTCCTAACAGGTTACCTTTTTCTGCATGCTCTATTATCTGACGAATGGCTTTTTTCAAGCTGTTGGCTCTCAACATGAGCTGTTCTCGGGGGCGAAATATCTGGGGCCGTGCAGTACATGACGAGCCCACCGAGCGGTCACTAGAAGAATCACAAGCACTGCCTGACCCATCACCATCTTCAGTTTCCTCTGCAATGGTAGGAGGAGGGTTTGGCAGGCATGAAGATGCCTGAGATTCATCATTCAGTGTCTTCAGCAATGAGTCTAGCTTCTCCTTCAGGACAGAGCACTATAAGACGAAGAAGAACATTTGAGTAGAACTAACAGTAGACTGGGTAGCTCATTCTTTTAGTGTTTGCTGAACTGCTGCTGTCCTAGTTCTTGGAAAACAGAGCAGTTTCCTACTTCAGAGGTAGAAACCCAAACAATTTTTCCAATTTTACCTTCCTGGCCATGACCTCTGATTCCTCTGAGCTTTCCGTTGCCTTCTCATAGGCCTTCCCTACTCGAGCCACAAAATCCTTCACTGTCTCACAAAGCACCCTAGACAAAGGAGGTAGTGAAAACAAAGTCATGCAAGGATTGTCTCAGGATTTCCCAGGGCAACTTCCACTTAAAGCAGTTGTTCTGTAAGTACTCACTTGGCTGAGGAGATGACCACTGAGTGTTGGTCTGAAGTCAAAATTTTGGACAAATGAGCAGCCACAGAGTCTTCATAGAAGAGAATCTTCTGCACCTGGTGACAGGCAGAAACAAGCCACTGGGATGCTGCTTCCCAATGTTACAATATATGCTGTGAAACTCTGGCTCCCCAGAGAGTACCTATCATTGTACAGGTTCTTTTTATCCTAGAAAAGTTCAGTGGTCCAGGGCTCAGTTCCACACTGAAAATCTCAATCTGAACCTAGAAACCATCAGCAGTGCAGTTCTTAGAGTCTCTGATTAACTGTGGACCTAAAATTGGGGTTTTACAATTCTTATGACTGCTATGCAGCTTTCCACATCTCAACAACATGATGTCATGACAGGAGATAAAAGTCGATCATTTCCTCTCTATCCTGTTCTGAAGCATTTTCCTCCCATTCCCCATTATGGCTGTTGACTCTGGTAACCCAACCTCCATCCTTCTTCATAACACTTCGTTGACTTAAAGACCCAGGATCTTTGTAGTTCCTGCTTCACCCACGTCATAGCTCAGGCTTGCTCCATTTGAACTCAACCACTGCCTCCTATCATGTCTATTCTGAGACCATTGCTCCCAGTCCCCTGCTCTCTGCATCTCATGAGGTACCTCAGAATCCTCACTGAAATCTTCAGTGACTGTGGAAGTGGAGGCCTGGCGAGGGAGTTTGGTTTCATACACCATGATGCTCCACCTGTTGAAAAGGAGACATCATAGCTGTCACGCCAAGGCAGATGATTTCCTCCTTTATCCAAAGGACATAACAGGTTACAACCTCAAGCAGAACAAACTGCATTTTGGCAGGGGTATGACCGATGTACAGAAGCCATAAGGTTGTAATGGAACTACAGAGGGGCTGAACTAGGGGAAGAGGAAGGGATGACACTATGATCAAGTATCCTACAGCACAAGGACCTTTTCTGTACTTCTTCCCTCTCTCACAGAAATTCTGTGGGCACTACTTGATTCAACATAGCAGATGCCAAGATGCAACTCTAAAGACAATGAGCATTTTTTTAAATGTACAAAGATATATAGGTGATATCAATACTAGAGGTAAAGATGTCCATTTTAGCATTCAGTTTTTATTTCTAAGCCAAACTCAAGATAAACTGGTCCAAATTTACCAAGAAAAAATTAGCTTAAAAACCCCCCATAACTGTAAGGCTGTTAAATTCAGTTGATGAGAACTCTGGTACACAAGGAAGGACACTGGACATCAGACAATTTCACTTATTACTATTCTGCAGCAGTGACACAGAAAGCCAGGCTACCTTTTGTTGCTAAAGGGTGACAGTGGATTATCAAAGAAAAAATGTTAACTGGCATTAGTAAGAAGTTCAGCAGCTGGGTAGAATCAAGAACTGCGCAGTTCTCCTGGAAGGGTATTTTCACACAGCTCTTGAGCGGGGGAGGATATTAGTGATGGTTACTCACCTGTCCAGCATTTTGGTACTGGCCCTCTCCAGCTTCTCCAGGATCTGCGGGAGCTGGGTATCATCATCACAAGCAGATCCCCAGCCTAACACACGGGCAAGGTCATTCCCTGTTCCCAAGGGCAGCACCCCTAGCTGGCACTGCATTAGAGAAAAGGAAACCAAAACTGATATTCAAATGGGAAAACATAAGCCACGAACAGCCACAAGTAACATGACTGATTCCTTACACAGACCAGCCACTGAGAAACAGCTAGTCCCAGGGGGAGGAGAAAGTAATTCAATGGGGAGAACAACTAGAAGAGCATCCAAGTAAGGAAAAATTTCCTCTACTTTTAAGTTGTTAATTGAGAGAGGAGTGTATTACAGCTACCATCCCGAGGAGCATCTTACTGAAAGTAACCCCTTCTGCAGATGTATTTATTTAACCATCAGGTGGTGCTATTGCTTTATCTAATTAGCATAGACATCTTCAAGACAAAATGCAAACAAATTAAACACTGTATGATAGTTCTGCTCCAATGAAGTTTCTGTCTATCCCAGGACTCAGAAACACCACCATGAGAATTAAAGGGAATAGATGAGGAGCACTACCCTTGCGGAACTCTCCATTTTGTAACTGCAGCCCTTTCTGAGTGTACGTCTCTGCTAGCAATGGAGCAGGAGTAACTCAGAGCTACTCCAAAGCTGGATCTTGCAAGAGGGAGTTGTGGGGGAGCAGTGGAGTTAGGAATAATGAATTAGCCTGGTACTGCTTCTTGCAGAAAACTACTGCAAGAACACTGGTGTGGTAAACTTTCAGCGGCTTCAGTGCTGGGGCAAACTACATCTGTATGATCAAAGAAAGTCCTCTTCAACCCATGCTGTTGCTATTCCTTCATTCTTTTATCCAACCAAGCTCATTGGGCAGGTACCTGCTTATGAAGATTGAGGCTATCAATTTCGGAGAGAACCCAGCCAACACTTCCGTCCCCACCACAAACTAGAATCCGGAAAGTGTCAAATTTCTGGAATAAGCGTAAACTACAGAGAAGGGAAAGAAAAAAGCAAGAGAGAACAATCAGCTGTTATAGAAAGAAACCATAAACAATTCCAAACTAGGTAATAAACATGGCAGATTTGCTTAAAGTAAGCTCTGATTTCACAATGAATATGGGCCACTGCCTGTTTACAGTTTAATTAAAATGATTATAAATAAGGAATTCTAAATACAGCTAAGCAATTTACAATGGCTATTCACTACAGAAATATGTCCCAGACATATTCCTCTACTAAAGCAGAGCACTTTTGTCTGAACAGAAGAGGAAACAAGCATGTGATAGCTCATTATCCATTGAATTAATTCCTTGTTGCTCGTTTGCTGTCTTCAGCCCAACACTAGTTATTTGTCACTGTCTGGAGTGCTCTGATGTCACTGCCTTCGCACTCAAGGCCACACCAATTAAAGCAAAGCTTGAAGAGTGGGAACTTTATGCAGTCATTCAGTAAGCAGACAACTGTAAGAGGATGTAAAGTCTCACAAGCTTTAGTTCTCCTTCTGGGAAAGCAACATAAATCAATGCTTTGGCGCCCTGTCTGTCCTGCAGGCAGGCAAACAACTCACCAGCAAGACAAGTGCAAATTTCTCTTTTCACCCTTTCCAGAATATTAAAAACAACCTCTCCTAAAGCTGTTTGAAACTGTGCTTCTTACTGAAGATTTTCCAGAACTAATGCCGGCTTTTATTTTGGTTTTGTATATTTGGGGTTTTTTTTATTATTACCTAAACACGATTTACTGTAATAGAGAAAATCCTTACATCTTCAAGCACCAACTTTATCAAAAGCATTCATAAGAGATGTTTACCCAATGTCACCATACATCTTTAAGGGATGGAAGTTTCACATACTCCCCAGGTAAGTTATTTCTAGATAAATCTCATTCTGACAATACAAATTTGCTATCTATGACATTTGTCTGTTCACCTGATTTCACTCAAGTTAACTCTTGTTAACATTACATCATGATGCCTGTTAGAAGTCTGTTTGCTGACACATTTTCTTCTGTATTCAGGCTTTCCATGCTTGGTCTTCTTCCAGAGGAGTGTTTCCGGAATTCCCCCAAACCCCCTCAAGCTGTCCTGCTGTTACTAATGAATGGAAATAATGACCTTTTTTAACAACGTTTTCCATTTTATCTAATTGATAACACTAAACACAGAGTGGGGAAAATCCCTCCAAACTTCATGTGTGTTCACTTTTCTCTGAGGAATAGGTTCCTTGTTATATTTGAGGATGAGCTTATAATCAAATAAATCACTTGTACTTTTCTGGTATTTACAAGGAATGTGTGCTTCCACAGAACATCTGCTTACCCAAGGTGAGGTCCTCCATTCATGAGGTCAAAGACCTGGGCTGGATTCAGTAGCTGTTTGAATCTTCGTAGAAATTTTACACCTTGATTGTCTCCACTTTTTGAGTTGACAAAGACCAACAAAGGGCTCGTGCAAGAAGGGGGACAAGTAGCTTTCCAGAAACCTGTTGGGGAAAGGGGAAGGGAGAGGGCGGAAAATCCAAGAGATGTGAATCTGCCCATGGAGATGCGGTGACAAAAAAACCCAACACCCCACACCCCAGCACAGCTATGAAGAAACTAATACTTTCCTTGTGCTTATGGCATTCACTGGGTAAACACCAAATGCGCACAGCCCTGAATCCAGCATGAACCACACCTCATGCTGCCAAATGTCACACTTATCTTCTAGCAGTATGCCAAAATTTTCAGCTTCCCCAACCTTTCCAAACTTCTTCTGTAATGTTGTTGTTTTCAATAAATTTTAACAGCTGCAGCTCAGCAAATAATGACGTTACAGGGTAATAAACTGAATGCAAAAGCAAAGCAGACAGTTCACCGCCATACTTCAGCAATACCTTCCAGTTTGGAATTTCAGCAACACCAAAAGGCAGAATTTTCAGTTGACAGAGTCTGGCATTAATAGTGTTAGCTGAAGGGACTGTGACTGAGAGGAAGAGAAAGAAGGCATTACTTACTAGTGATACTTACCATCTGAATCAATGCTGTTAAGAGCAGTAGGAGGAATGACAGATACTTTGCACAACCCAAGAGGGCACTTGTTTGGCAACAACTCTTTGCAAGCTGTGTGTACCTGAAAAAAAAACACCAAAACCCATTAATTCAGATTCTTTTGGGCACTGTGGTATAACTCATAAAACCACCCAACAAGAGGCTGCAAAGGAAAGGGAAGAAAGGAAGAGGGGGAGAATCCAAGAAAATGTTAATCAATAAAGTTATCTAGTCAGAGTCTTCTTCTAATTCTCCTCTTTCCATTACTACATACTTTTTCTGCCATCTGAATTTATAACACTAGCACTTCGAGTGCTGAGAGGACTACATAACAGATTATGTGGCTTTAAGAGCCTTCAGGCATTCTGCTTTCAAAATCCTAGCCTCAGTTGAGAGATCAAAAGTAGCAACAAAAGAAAAAGCTGGGAATTCAAGAAAATGAGAAAGCAAAAAATAAAGCAAGAAGACATGAGTGACATAATAGGTAAGAGCAGAAGGGATTAATAAAGCCACCCAAAAAAGGAAATACAGTGCAGAGTAGGGCACTTAAGTAATTTCTGGTACTGTAAGATAGAGGGTTTGCTTGTGGTTTGAGCCCCCTCCCCCCACATTATAAACACATATTTTGTGACACTTCTCTTATTAATCTTATAGACAACTGGAAAAATAGCAAGATCTGCATCACTGCAGTGGTTAGACAAGAGAAACCTATTGCAATGGGAAAGGAAATTGCTATTATTAAAATAGCTTAGTATTCTTTATTGTCATTTTTTTTGTTGTACCTTTTCAACTTGTAGAAATGACAAATGATGGCTCCCTAAAACCCAACATGTCCCAAGCCTGAGGCATTGATTCATATCTAGTGCAATTAGATTCTTCTATGAAAGCTCACTACCAAAAGAAAATGAGCTTGCAGAGAAGGTAGGTATTTATTTCAGGTCTTACTTTTATACATCACAGTGATACTTTTCAACACAAATTTGAATTTCTGTCTCTTGCAGGCTTTTTATCATCTGGAGAAAGAACAATAACATCCTTCATGGCAAATACTGACACCACGGTTAGAGACGTCATTTTAAGTAAAGGTCATTAAAAGAACACACCACAGACCTGATCAAAGACTATCCTTTTACTGAAATGATCATGTTTATTGAACTCACCATGGCTTTGCACCAAAGGCAGCGCCAGTCTTGCAAACGTAGGACGCTGCCACAGGTTTTATCACACACAGTACATTTGGCGCTCACAGGTAGGTTTCCTTCCAACCACTGATGTGGCATTGAGATCTGCAGATGGTACAGAGGAAGAGAAGTAATATGGACTTTCCAGAGGGCAACACAAGGGCGCAGGATGCACTGTGGTACTCAGACATACAGAGAGGTAAGTCTTTATATGCACTGTTTGAGGACAGCAAAGGCAACTTCTAGAAAACACCTGAGGAACTCTTGTGGCTTTTAACATCACGCTTAAGCACAAAGAGACCACGTGACTCGCCCCAGGCTACCCAGGAAACACAGACTTGCATCAGACATCCCGTATGCTAACGTACTGTTCCAACCACTCATTTATCTTTCTTTTGCCAAAACTCAGAACAGGTTCCCCATGCCTCCAGTTATTTAACCTCAACTCCTCCAGTCCATAGCAGGAGTCTCTTTCTATTAAGGAGTCCTCGCTACCCTGACTGGACTTTTCACAGAACCTTATGCTTTCACAGTAAAGGCCTTTCCCACATTGCTAACATATAAAGGCAGAATCTGCTATTCGTACAGCAAAGAAAGCGGAAGAGCACATGCCAGCGCTTCCACATCAAGATAAGGCTAGAAGAGTTAAGACTAACACCTACCCCATCTTCATCCTCAATGATATCCTTTCCGATAGAGGCCAGAGTTGTCCACTTGCAATTATTGGTTGCCCGCACAGCACACCGCTTGTGGGCTTTAAACTTGCACACTAGAGAGGAAGAATATATTAATCCTGACTCAGAACACATTACATGACAGTCTGTGCAAAAGCTTTCCCAAGTAACCATATTTGGCTCCAGAAGAAAGCATGGGCACACACTTGTTAGCACTGCCAAAACTATCAGCTCTAAGTATACTGAGTAAGATGAGCTAGCTGTTAATTCTTGCCTTGTCACTTTTGCCAGTTGCTTGTACAAAGCTTAGTTATCACCCTGTTAACTTTGACATGATTTACATAGTCATATACTCCTGCATCCTTTTACACAGTGTGGGTGTAACCTCATTCATGCTAGAAGTATGAGCTGTGCGCAGCCAGGTGTGCCTGCTACGCCAAAGCTGAAAAAGAATAACTTCCTGGCATTCAAACACTTAACAAGGATGTTCTTACAAATATGATTCTTCTTATGGACAGGACTATTCTTATGCATATTCTATCTGATATCTCAGAAATACATACCTGTTCACTTCAGATGCATGATTTTAATAAGGGATGGCAATATTTGGGTATATTGGGTTTCAGCATCAGGTCCAGAAAAGACCTCCAGTCTCATACACAGCCTTAGCTCTCTCGAGTTTATTATGCGCCGTTTTTCTACATCTTTTTGCAAACTGTTAACAACATTCCTCTTAAATTATCTCTGGAACTTGGCACTAAGCTATAAAGACAGCGCTCCCAAAAGAGGAAACAAGAAAGCACTCTTACCTTCACATGAGAGCCCATGCGATGTGACTCCGGATAATGCCTCCCGACACACATTGCAGTACGTTGGTCGAGCATGTGAGCAGGCGTACCAGTTATGCATCCCTGAGAAATGGTCCATGCTGTACTGGGTAGACTAGTAAAGTAAATGTATTACAGCAAAGTCTAAAGTAGAGCAACAAGACTTTTTTTCCTTAAAACAAAGACTTGCACATAGCAGTCAGGAAAGGCAGAAACTGAACACTTCTACTAGGGAAGAGCAGACCACATGCAGGTTATACACAATATGGCTGTAACTCAAGGTGGTCTTTAAGCCAGAAGAGACTACCTAAAGAAGAAGCCACACCTTCATTCCTGGTTCCTGTCCTACCTCCCATCCTTGTCTCACTGCAAGTATGTGTAGGGAAATGAACTGGAGAACTTATCTGCTTGAGAATTGATCCTTCCCTTCCCCATTTTTGTTGGATTAATTTTTCAGCAAGATCAGTTCCCCAACCTGGTTTATTGCATGGCAGAGGAATGCTTGTGCCAGCACAGGTTAGGAGACAACAGGAAGACAAGCATTAGAGTGGGGAAAACACAAGACAGCTTCTTTTGGTGGCAGTGCTGGTCTAACTACAGCCCCAAAAAGCAAACAGATGCGCTGCAGTAGGCAGAATACCAAGCTGGCAAGATGTGAATTAGGACAGGGAGGATAACTGAAGAGTGAGAAGACAATGGGAGAACTGTGTTTCAAAACCTACCTATACTCTGAAAAGCACTCTCAGAGTTACCATAGGAGAGTATACAAAGCCACAAGCATTCTTTGGAGAATCACTTCAGTGTATTTGGGATAGCTTTTACAGAAGGCCTAACACTATACCCATTATAGTCAATAAAAACAACCTCTATTAACTTCACTGGAAGCTGACTCCAATCTCGGAACAAGCTGTTATTTAGGGGAGAAGGCACAGAGTGCAAAGGAACATATTTTCCTCTTACCTCAAAATGTTCACGGTTTTGTACAGTCTTCAGTGCTGCAATCCAATCTTCCATCTCTTTTCTGTTATCAGCACAAAGGATGAGCTTCCGACATGGAGTGATAACCTGAAAAGTGAGAGATAATTAATAGCGTGTATTCTGAGCATGTCAGTGAGACACAGCAAGAGAACACATTATCACTAGTGTAGTCTATTGAAGCAGACTATTTTCAGAAGCTATGAGCTGCAAAACAGAACAGAAATTATTTGCGTCTTTCAACCATGTTTCTCTTTCACCATAACATATCTTAATTCCTTCATAACTGTACAGAACCACAGAGATTTTAGCTGTCATTCCCAATACTGAACTGAATAAAGAAATCTCTCAGACTCAAATAACAGCAAAACACAAATCAAGCACAGAGGAGTGAAAGTTAATATATTACATGTGCAGAACTAGCATAAGGGTTTTTTAAGTACTTAATGACTTTTGAAATTGGTAATGACATTAAAATATTTTGTTAACTCCATAATATATACCATCTTCTAGCTATTAATAAATCAGATAACATGCTCTGTAACATCATACTAAAAACCTGTTTAGAGTCATGACAAGTGGGGAGGGAGGAGGGGAGAAATCAAATAAAATAAGCTATCTAGAAGATAAACCAAATAAGCCATCTAGAAGAGAAATCACTGTATTTTGAACCCTCATGTTTCCTGAGGGCTTGTTCTACATTTATTACATAGAAGATATTCCAACAAATGTTTCACTAGCAGCTTGAGGTTGTGGTGAGTTTGCCTTCCTCTAAAAATACTCTTCTCAGTGTGTTTCTACGCTGCGCTAAATTCCGTGCATTAGTTGCCCTGTGTTAAATAAACAGTTCCGCATTTTAATAAACAAGCAGAAGACATGCAGGATGGCCAAAGCTCCCCTCTGCCCAGGAAGGCGGACAGCTCTCCGTGTAGCCTACCACCAATGCTCTCTCCTTTTGTCAGATGGCAGCAGCAAAGAGAAATAAAAGCTCCTAGCCATTCAGAGGACCACATCTGCTGTCCAAAGGACTGCCCACTCAGCTGGTGTCTGACTTGACTATAAATCAACATTTATTCTTCCTAAGACAAAAGTCTTTCTTCCCCACACTGTTGTTACCTTATCTTATGAACACTGTCTCCCTCTGTACACCTCTGTACTGATTTCCACCCAACTGACTTCTTAAATTAGAACCATACTGAAGTGTTTGCAAGATTTAAGAAAAGCTGCGTTAAGGTTGAGCACCATTAACAAAAATCAAAAGGCTCCCTTTTAAGTCAATTGTAAAAACTTCCAGCAGCCCAGACTCTCCTGCGGCCTCCACATTTTGTACATTAAAAAAAATTGCCTACATCATCTGCTTTTCCAGCAAATTGTACCCTAACATCTGAATACATGACCCCTGTTAACTTCTAGTCTGTTTCTCGCTTCTCTCATTATGAGTCACAGAACAGATGAGAAATAAAAGCCTCTGAAGTTGAACATGAAACTTTTAGTTGATATTGAAGTGCATCAGCACATCCACTAAGAAATGTGTATGTAATGTCAACCAAAAAGATATGCTTGTAAATTTCTGCTTCATTTTAAGTTCTTCCATTTTCAAAATACCTTTTCAGAGGATAGACTGTAACATTCACTTGCAGTAACACTAACTTTACCCAGAGACCTTACCAAACTTAGAAAAGATTGCTACTGACACATTAAGTAGGCAATGAATGGAGCTAAATATCGTTTTAAAGCAAGGACTGGCCATTCACATTAGAAACACAGTTTTGGCATGGAGTGTTCCATCTCGGACAGAATGACCCGATATGTATCAATTGTAAGCAAACAGAAGTAAGTATTTACAATTTTCTAAAAATAAAATAAAATTCTAAAATAAAAAGGAAGAAGTCCTTCCCTCTTCCCTGACTCTTCCTTTAAACAATTCCAGCTCTGATAAAATTTTTTCCCAAAGAAGGTAGTCAGAGGGGTCTTCCTACTTTCCCAAGGAAAAAGAAAAGTGGACGGTTAACTGTATTTCCATCAAAACCTCTGCTATATAAGAAAGGCTACCCTAGAGACACCTTTTATGGAGCATGAAACACTACTGCAAATATCAGTGTGAAGTTAGAGAAGAACTAGCAGCATCTCTGGAGTTCTGCTAAAAGGAAGCAGCTTTTTCCCTGGAAGTAAAACCAAGCTCAAATAATTTGTTCAGACAGTGCAGGTCTCTGCTTTTTTCTGGCGACAAAGACAAGAACATCTATAATTGCCTATGTACAATAGTACCCTATGTGAAGTCAAAACATCCTAGGATGAAGCATCCAAGGGCCTTTCGTCGCTTTAAAACCAGCCAGTTTTTATAAGGAAGTGCCAGTTCATTCAACAAGCCACTGGCATGTTCTTGGGCAGTGGGGGGAAAAAAATTTAAAACAGTTGGTAAAATTAATTTATCATCACCACAATCCCATTTCACAACACTCCTATTCAGTGCTGTCCCTTTTCATATTTTTCTTTCTCTTTTCGGCGGGGGGAGGCAAATGCAAAGTACATAGTATCCTTTTTACATCACCTTGCAAGACATGAAATCTAAAATATTGGCATAAAATACCAAAATGCAGATGCTCCTTTGGTAAGAATTAATTTCTGAGGCTACTGACTTCCTGGATCACTGGAGAAACTGTCCAATATACAAAATCATTAATTCTTTCTTAAGTCACCTCTGCATCATCTTAAAAATTCCCACATTCAGTGTTGGACAATCCTCTGTTCAAAGAACAAATTTAAAGTTTACAAGACAAGAGGACAAATAAAAAGATCAAGAAGATTTTCATACTTGAATCATCCAGACAGAGAGTCACAGAATTAAAATAAAGGGTCTATTGTGTAACTACAAAACTGCAAATAAAATGTAACTTCGTGCAAGATAAAATTATGAAGAGCATTCCCCCTTAGTCAGTTCTAAAGCAACATTTGCACAGGGATTTATTGGTATCATCAGAGGTGGGAAATAAAATAATACAATCTCAAACCTCACTCATTTTCTAAGGACAATTCAGGCTTCACTGTGAAGGACAGATAAGATTTTAATGTAACTAGTGTAACAATTCTTTGGGGAAATTAAGAAACCAAACAAACCTGTTTTTCTGATTAACATGCAGGTGTTACAGTTAAACATTTTAATGAGGATAATTAGGAATCCAGAAACATGTTAATAGGGACATTTGCTTCGCAGAGTCGTTCAACAGTTCTTGCCTTTCTTACAGCCTCACAGACACAACAGCCAACACCAGGTACCCTGTAAGCATTAAGAGACTCCTGCTTTCCCTGTGCTGCAGGCAGCCACTGGTCTCTTACCTGCGCAGGCTGGTGTGCAACAGGAATGCCACAACACTGGTCCTGAATAAGGGCAGAACTGAGATTAGCAGAAACATCCTCTCACTCACAGGGAAAGAAAAACACTCATCCTACCACTTCTACCTCCTTCTACTTGAGCCAGTAATTTCAACTCCAGGCATCCACCTGTTGAAGGATACTAGCAGAGGGAGAAAGGCTATTACATACACTGTGCTGCCTAGAGGAGACTGATGATCAGTCTAACACCTTGCACAAAAAAAAAAAAAAAAAAAAAAATCATTCTTGTCATCTCCAAAAGAAGCCACAGCAATCTTCCCCCTGAAAAGCTGTCCTTTCCCAGCCAGGGAGTCCAGGGTGTTTGCTCTCGGCTACATCCGTGAATTAGCTGATGCTCTGGAACATGAGGCTTGGTTATCCCTGTTGGCAAACATGGCTAGAAATGAGCACAGTCCAGCTATTTTTTATGTTCCAGCTACAGCTTTCGACCAACATCCTGGAACAGTATATTCCACAGGATGACGACGCACTAGGTGAAGTAGCATTTCCTTTTATTTGTTCTAAATTTACAAAGCAGTAATGTCATCCAGTGACCTCTTGTTCTCATATAAATGGAGAGCACAAAAACAATGATCTGATTGCTCTTGAGTTAGGATGGGGGCTGCCTTGCTAGAAGTTTAAAAAAGGCAATTAGAAGTTTTTAAATTTATTTATAATCTCATACATTTCTGGCCTGTTTGGGGATTGACAGAACTCTGAGTGTTCCTGCCCTGAAACAGCTCAGAATTTTATCTAGATATGAGCAATTATGTAAATCAAAAGTGCTTGTTCTTCCTAAAAAGGAAATATTAAAAACAAACATACTTTTTTGATCCTAAATGCTGTTGAACTTCTGGGTGCGGTTCTTTAGATCTCATTCCTTAGCAGAACTGGATACCCAGAGCTCACCACATGCCACATGGTGACTTTATTAAGCCCAGCAAAAGAGCGCAACTGTCCCGAGGAAAAAAAAAAAAGCTGCCAATCCCTCTAATCAATCCTGAAGAGCCATAAGGATGAATGGGAATGGCAGGAAAGCTTAATGACATTTCAAATCACGGCACAGGTTAATTTACAGACTCCTCACTGTATACAAAACCCCAGAAAGATCTTTTGTGGAAATCATGGTGACAATCAACTACCCACCAGGTCACCCCTTTGCAGACTGTTATGTGCCCTCTATGCAAATCAGCCATCCCAATTCTACTAGAGAAACTCTCAATTTTCAAGCTTGTTCACTCTCTAAATCTAAAACAATCTAAATCTGAAAAAAGTCACACCTTCACTGGCTATCTTGTGCAAATACTGATGCTCTCCTGACGCTTCTCCAGAGTTTAGCTTTATCTCCTCTGCCTCTTCCTCATACAGCATATGCCCTCATACCAGCTGTTAACCCCACCCCTCATGCTGACCCACATGCCCCTGTCCAAAACTAACACCAGTTTACTGACATTTCAAATCAGGCCAGCTTGCAAACAACACAGCCAATCACAGAAAATTTCCCATTTTGCATTCTAAAAATGGACTGGATGTCTCTGGACGTCCTTCCCCAATGAACAGCTGTGAATAATTGGATTAGAAAGGCAGTCCCAAAAAGACTCCTTATATTAGACCAAATTTTAAAGAGAAATCTGCTATACTTCACCCTTTGGTGTTTTGCTGTACTGAGCAACCTTCCTCCACCCAACAGCCGGAGCATAAACTTCATTCTCTGGTCTTCCTGCCATCAAAGACAACTTTATCATCTCTGCTCAGTTCCTCCTTCAGCATATTCTGGCTGCCCAGAAACTTCTCAGCAAAAAAAGTGACAGTCTGGGCAAACATGCATTAGGACTTGCTTGTTATCAGAGTAGATTTGGTGAGCTCAGTGACCACAAAAGATGGCAAAACAAGTTAAGATCACACAGGCCCAATCACAGAGCTGGCTGAAGACGTGCTGTGCGGGGAGGTGGGGCCAGGGGGACATACGACTTTGCTAAATATAGTTTTTCTGATGTGATACATTTCTCTGAGTAGCTGAAAGTGGGTGTATGAGAACACCTGCTCATTCTGACTGCTTCCTTTTACTCACATCCTGTTCAAATATAGTTTTACATTCAAAGGTACTAGCCACAAATCCCCCAAAGAGATCCTGGATTATTCCAAACAGTTGATGACTTGGGTACAGGGACAACAGGAATTTCTGGGCCTCAATAGACCGAGGAATTGCAACTAGAAAAAAATAAAATAGCTGCGAGAATGATGTTGGTGCAGGCAAAAAGTTCAGCTTGATCACATATGTCAAAGGCGGGGAAAACATCCACCATCCGCAGCTAACTGCTACATCTGCTTCTGTAGAGTGGAGTAAGTTCTTGGTAGCATATGAACCCAAAAACTCAGGAAGAAAAATTGGGTGAGATTATAACGAGGACCCAGCCATTTTATCCACTTCTGTTCTTGTTCCAGCAACAGCAGTAGTTAAATGAACACTGGTATATGTTAAAATGTTCATCAGCAAGAGTCACAAACCAGCAAAGTCACTGTATGTTTCAAACACGATTGCTAAACTCACAGAGGGTAAAATGGACTATGTGTGGATTAAGAAATTGCTACTCCTTCGGAAAATACACAAAGTTAAAAAGACAACTGTGAGAAAGAGAGAAGAAAGGAAAATGAAAATATGAGTTTCCGATTCAAACCAGTCCTTTACACTTGAATTCTTAATGAGTATCAATGCTTAGACTCATGGGAGACTGAGGCTTGCCCTCCTCCTCAGACAACATCCCTCTTCCGATTTGCAATTCAGCTTTCACCCAGTTTTACCAACAAAATCAGTCCCATTAACTCACTGCAGAGGTCACTTAGAGCTCTCTAGAATTGCACCGATTCATTTGTCTTAAAACCTGGATGCTACCCTGAAGGGGAAAGAAAAAAAGAGCTTTTCATATGACACTGGAAAAATGTACCGGGTTTGTATTTATTTTTATAGTGCAAGATCTTTATTTCCTGCTAAAAATGACCATCTTCCATCTATGGAAACTCTCATTTCCACCAAATAAAACAAGTCGTTTATGCTCTTTCAGTTGTGCCAAATTCTGCTTTTTTTTTTTAATAGCAATACTAAGATTCTCAAAGCCCTAAGAGCCCAAATCTCTTTTTGCGCTATACTGAGTATTTTAGCCCCAACTTCCACGTGGCTGTTTTACTTTAATTTTCAATCTGTAAAATCAGTTCCACTGGAAAACAGGTACAGCACACGGTGTGGTCTCTTTAGGGCCATTTTTACATTATTAGGTTTATTCATATTGCACTATGTACCTTGTCTGCCAGGGGATTGCACATTATAAGAGCATCTTCTCTGAGCACTGGTCATTGGCACTTAAGCCGCTACGCTGTGCCCGCAGATCAAGTTCAACTCATGCTGACCCTCCATCTGTGCTTTCTTCCAGTCCCTATCTTCCCCAATGCTGCAGTGGGAAAGCAGATCAGACAGAGTGTTCCCTGGGAAAATTATCATCTCTCATACCAGGGTCACATTCCTACATGCTTCTGGAAACTGTTCCTAAACAAGGCACATTCCTGTTCTTGGCAATTGGTAAGAGGAGCACAGACAAGGAGAGATTTTAGGACTTCTGCAACTTACTGTATAGCTGTCAAAACCTAGAGTGTGCAAGGAGGTCTTTGCCACTGTTAGCAGGTACAAAATGCAGACAATCCTGGTCATTCCTGCATATTAATCAATAGACATCAGCATGAATGGAGGAGCACCAAATGGGAACTGACAGGGCTGCCATGCCAAGTGCCAGAGCATCTTAGCACAGCTCTGTTATCCACCCACCCTTCACTTCACACAGCAGATGTACACATGCATCCTTTCTTCATCTGTTTTCCAAAGGATGCAGTCCTGCCAGGAAAAGTTCCCAAACAGAATTACGCTGTTCAGAAAGAGCAGCACACTTGGGAAGGTAAAGGATATTTCAGAGAAACCTTCCTACTTGTTCAAACAGAAGCAAAACCATGAAGAACACAGGGGCAGGTCAATGTTGCCCAGTGGTAGAACTGCTGTCCCAGTGGGCTCATACACATCAAGGCTAGTAGCTAATAAATCACAGGATTAAGTAATAAAAGTCCTTGTCCACGGTAGGAAAATGGCCTGTTACTGACAGATTATTGTTAGTAACAGTTCCTCACAGCCCCCTAACCTCAGCTGTGTTGAAAAGAGGCTGGTAGCTAGCACAAAAGGAAATTAATAGCTTTCAACAGCCTGGTGAACCCAGTAGCTTTCCACACTGGGTCACCAGGCAAAGACCAGTCCTGTTTCACCCACTACAACAGTGAAACCATCACAAGCACCACAACTGGTAAGACTTTGTTTCTGTTAATATTATTAGCAAGTCTCTCCCTGCCTGTCAAAATGGCCAGAGTAAAGATGTGCATAAAAAGAAGGCTTTTTCTTCTAGAGCAGCTCCTATGTAAAACTAAACCCATCATGTTCTCAAATGACCTCCTGCTTATCACAGGTTGCTCGGCCTTTGTGTCCTCACCTGGAAGGGGGCAAAGACGCTGGAATCTGCAGCCTTGCTCATGAAGGTAGATAAAACACCAACACAGCACCAAGGTTACAAAGAGCAAAGAGATTATCAAACAAAAACTCCTAATGTTCAGGCACAAGGACAATTAACAGATGGTGATTTCAAAGCAGTAAACTTCCCTTAAAGAAACAAAAGCTCTTCACAAACAGCTGTCTTCACTTTCCAGCTCTGTATCTATCCTGTCTCACAGTAAAATACGTAAAAAGCTCAGTCTAATCTCCTTCTCTTACAATAGCTTCATCTTTCTCAAGAACTCCTAGCATATTTGGGGGTCATTCTGTAACATACAGTAGCAATCACCAGATCTCTCCACCCACAGCAACTTCTTCCAGACTCTCTAACTCCTTCCATGTTTACCTTCTCTTCAATGTTTTTTTTCTCCAGATTTTTCCTTTGTGCAAGTAGACTAACAACCAGCTCCTGCAGAAGCTGGATTAAGAGTCCTAAAAATCCTTGACGTGAAAGGATTTTAAATGACTATTTTCACTGACTAACAGTGACTCAGGTCTGTTTAGCAAAGGGCCTTTCCTTAAGCAGAAAAAAAATTGCACTGAAGTCTGGATTACGAACTACTAAAATAGTAAAGTATTTTGAAACTGCAGCAGTTCTGACAGGAAATGGGGACCAAACTGCACTTAATGACAGGAGGTGGCGAAAAACAGCAGAGTGATTCTGGACATGGCAACTCATGGCTCGCCTCATATTTTCACTTGCTTATAAAGAAAATTCTGACAGCTGCCAATATAAACAGAGCAAGAGGACTAGCAGAGAGTGTACAATTCCTGAATGTGTACACACATGGGTGTGGAAGAGGCAACAACCCCCAGCAATGCCTGACTTTCCAATGTGCACTCTAATTTTGTCCTGTTTGGAGAAGAGAGTTTAAAAAGAAGGGAAGAACCATCCCTTTCACCAGTCCCTCTTTTCTAGTCTTTCCCTTATCCAAACCTTAACAAGGTGATCCATGAGACTGTACAAAGGAGCAAGGTGAGGAACCAGGACGCTTGGTGACTCCCCTGTGTAGCTATGTTCCCAGATTAGTAAGCCTTTTTGCCCACTTCGGATAGCTGTCGTCTTCCCTCTGGGTCCCTCACCCCCATGCTGAGGAAGCAGGGAAGGAAGATCCCCTCCCTCACTAGGAAGCTGGGTGATTCCCTGCAGCATATGTTCAAGCCCACCTTTTTTGAAGTGCTGGGGCCACAAGGGGCAGTTTGGGCAATATGTGCAAGTGTCAAACCACAAAGATTTCCCTGATCTCTATCAGCCCAAGCTCGAAGCCCAAGTCTGACTTTCTGCAAACAGCTTGTAATAAAAGTTCTTATATTCTTTCTCTTCATAAAAGTAAGTCACATGCTCTTTCTCAAAGCTTGTATTTCAAATCAGCACAAGTAACCTCTGATCCGGGTTCCTCTTGTTTCAACAGTGCCTTACAGGCACACAGCTCCTGCACTAGATGCAAGCAGCAGACTTTCTGCCTGACACGTAGCTTCAGCAGCTCTATTCACTCTTTCAAAAACATAATCTTCAAAGAAGACTTCACTGCCTTCTCTGCTAAAAAGGATATATTTCCACTTAAAAGCACTAATACAAATAATTCAACTTGACACAAAATCACAGAAATGGCAAAGGCACTTTCACTTCATTGTGACATGAATTTGCAGACATCAACAACATACTCTCCCCCCGTCAGGAAGCACCCTCAGCACTTTTATCTTTTGTTAAAGTTCAAGCACTTTGCCCTGTGTTTTTAGGAAAGGTTAATTACCCCAAAATGAAGATTCATGCTATTTCTCCACAGCGTCAACAAGCCCTGGGACAATACAGCAAAAACATACAGTCCAAAGGATATTAGATGGTCACATAAAACTTCACAAGACATAAACTGACATCTTTGCTGCTGCATAAAGTCAGTACTAAGTAACAAGGTTGTAATAGTAAAAATAGTAGCACACCTCAGGCTTCCATATGGCTGGAGAATTACATCCATACCGCTTCTCAGATATGAGAGCATGCTCTCATTCAGGAGCACCAGCAATTCCCTGTTCCTCATCCTACCGCAACCATCGTCGCCTCCAGTCATGCAAGCTCTCTGAAAAGAGGTATTACTCTAATCTCAATGCTTCCTCTCTCCTGTGACATTGGTCAGGGTGAATCATTGGTTAATAAACAGCATTTCTTAACTGACGGGCGCAGCATTTCCAACAGCACCGCAGGCACATTTCCCTTTACCCCGATTCTGGAGAACTTATCTGCATAAATCCCCACAGGAAGGAACACCTGAGCAGTTAAAAGCTTGTAGCAAACTTATGCCAAAGAACCTGAGCTCCTGATGATCTGTTATGCTGGCACAGGTGCCATGTTTCTCAATGCTCAGTCCAGAAAACTTGGACTCCTGCTCTTACCTTTCACGTTCAATCTTCCTCTAAACTAGTGTCCAGAGCAGCCTACTTACTCAGGAAAAAACCTAAACAGATGGCTTGATATGCGATTAATAGGATTAGTCCCCTCTGTGGTTAGTCTTTCTGAGCTATGCTCCACTTGCCACAAGCTGATTAGCTGACTGCTTAAGGAAGAGCTGGGATAAGTTTCCTTCTGACGGCAGTGAAGTAGAGAGGCAGGCGCTGACTGTAATAATATGCTGCTTCCTGTCTGCGGCTGAGCTGAGAGGTACTTCCCAACAGCAAAGGGTTTACAGGAGCTCAGGAGTTCAAGCTCCACCTCTTCCAGTGAAGAGCCTTTAACTATGGAGGAGGGGTCAACAGCATGGCTCCTGGCACTCAACAACATGCTCTGACCGAGATTCACTTCCACTAAAGCATCAGAAAGAAGAAATCAAACTACCCACATCTCTCTCTAGAGCTGAGGTTTCTCCTATGGGATCTCAAAGCTATGAATAAGATGGGATGGGAAGTGAATGTTGTAATCCATATTGCGTGAATGAGGGTGAAAGTCCACACCACCACACCGCCACTTGATAGCAATAACTGGAAAACATTACAAAAACACCATGTGAGAATCATACTGAAACACAAAATATGTACTTGAAAAGATGTGATGTCCTCTTAGGCCCTCTCCTGTTGATGATAGGTGGTTTTTATTAATTAAATTAAAGAACTAAAGAACACATAGTTAAGATTTTTTTTTCTCCTTTAGCTTTATACAAATCCGGCACAAGGCAGGAAAGTGATAAGGACCCACACCATCAGCTGTGCCAACTGCACTGAAGACAGTAGGCTTAATTCAGTTGGCACCTTCCAGGAAAGACCAGATCTTCAGCCAACACACCAACCTGAGGAGCAAGAATTTGTTCACCACAGAAGCATTTACAAAAATGGGGCTAAGGAGATGACCCAAAGTCCTTTCAAAGACTCTTGAGGGGATACCTGTGGTGGCAAAGTGTTGACCTGAGCAACAGGCAATAGGGAGACTGGTGCCCCCTGCCAAATCTTACGGGCTTCATAGGGGAGAATGAGCGTGCTGGATGGTTCACATCCACAATACAGGCAAAGCAGTCATTTTGAAAGAAGCATCTCCAAAACCTAGGCTTGCTGGCATGATCTAGATTAAAAACGATTCCAGGTTCAAAGGATTGAACTCATCCTCATGGCATATTTTGTTTTAATGCTCCTAGCGCAACTGCAGGCTAATGCATTAGGCAGGCACATCAACCAAGTTACTGCGAAATTGAACTGTCTAAGAAAAAGCTGTTCATGGAAACAGCTCACTGGGAAGATCCAATGTGTCCAGTGTCATCCCAAATCATCTGCTTTTTAAAAATCAGAAGAGGCTTTAAGGGTATGGCTGGGAAAGCTCTGCTCAGAAGTCAGGGTCAGGCTTTGACCTCGCCCATCCAACACCGCTGATGTCTATTTGAGGAGGAGTACAAATGTAGGCACACACTGATGGCAAGAATCCAGGCTAAAAGTTGACCGCCCTCTTTGTAATAAATGGGTCTGAAGTACAAGGACAACATGGTTATCACTGAGCTTTTAGCACAGCAGATGCTCTTTAAAGCTCTGTAAAAGACATCAGCCCTAGGAAAATCTGCTGGTGAGAGATCTATAAACCAGGTACTAAGGGATCATACATGGAAAGAACCAGTCATTTACAGCCCAGATCCCAAAAGAATTTGCGTCGTAGACAATGACTTAGAAGGACAGAGATGGCAAAGATGTGACAGAACCAGTAAATATTACATCTACAGTCCTCCCGAGAGAAGAGAGACCTGGCTATATGATTTGTTCCGAGGCTTCCTGCAGCCACACTGCCTGACCTAAAGGAACAATAGCTCAACATAAAGCTTTTCCTTACACCTCTCAGGAGACAGAGCTGTACAACATCTTAAGCTCAAAAAAAGTCCCTAGTCACATGCTCCCAGCCCATTCTATAGTCACGTATCCATTAACTCTGGGTAGCAGTCCTGAAAACTGTCCCCACTGCAAACGGGATACACTCACTGAAGAAATCTATGGAAGATCAACTAAGTAAACAACAGCAGAATCCATATTACACACTCTTCAGAGGAAGAGGTCTGCATCTTAATACTCACTCTTCTCTCCCTCCTGCCTGCTGACAGCAAATTAGTTGTCAGACTTATGTCTTATACAAAAGGTTTACTGGCAGCTATATTTTTTACCCGTATTCCTCTATTTATGCAACATAGCCTTTGTTGGCTCTATGCCCTGGTTTTCTTCTCTCATGCTGCTGCCTCCCTGCCCTCCTCACTGCTCTTTTGCCAGTTTCTCCTCTGAGTGGTCACCCCTTATAACCTCTTTTCTTTGGATTTCTGTTGCTCCTCTAAGTGGCTTATCCAGTGTTTCCTGCCACTTTTGTCAGTACCTTAGGAGTGTCATTCATCCAACCTGACCTGCAGAATCTATACATTAAGCAGTACAGATGCCTGGACAGAGGGTGAATTTTCTCAGAAAGAAACCACTCCTTCATAAATCCAAAACTACCAGTCTCCATTGGAGAAAACACAGAAACAAAAAGAAAATCAGAACATCTAAAACTCAAAGGAACCAAGATGGGGAGATACAGGGAGGAAACATAGTGGTCTCAAAGAAAACCAAGAGAAAATGGCAAGACTGCAAGGTGTCTTTCCATGTGCAAGCGTCAAAGCACTGACGGCAGTGATGTGGCAGACCAAACAGCAGCAAGGCTAGCCAACCTTTTGATTTTCTAAGTATTTTTACAGCTCATGGTAAACCACAGTCAAAGCCCTCTGTAAGCCATGATAGACAGAGTAGATAGAAATTAAGATGAGAGACACTTTTCCTGAAGTTTACCTGAGCCCCATGATATAGTGATCAGCTGAAGACAGTGCAAACTGCTACTTGACTGTCAAAGTAATCCTATACTTTTTAAGCCCCTAGGGAAGGCAGAAACTGGGAGCCTGATACTAGTCACGGAAGTAACTCTTCACTGTTGGACACAGATGGGGCAATCTGAGAGAGTAAACACACTATTTCCTCTTGTCCCAACATCCAGTGTCTCTGACAGAGATTAGATCTCTCCCAACTATAATAATATGCAAAACAGTAACAGTACATTTGCTTACCCGAAAAATCAGTCTTTATCTACATATGGGAAAACTGAAGCAAGGCCCAAGAGAAAATGCATTATAACAGGTAAGTAACTTCACATTCTTGAAAACTTATCCCTTACTGAATCCTTCTCTCTGTGCACACACACTGACACCTGATATCAATATTTACTATCAGACCCACATGGACCTCCTACTTGTCCAATTATCAATGCAGAAAGTATTTTCAAACTTTGAGACAGTGCTGGGGCTTCATCTGGGCGTAAGGTGGATCCCATAGCTGTTTTGCTCAGGCAAAGCAAAAAGCTTCAGCTATGTAATGGAGACATCCTTTGCTAGATGTTGAAAGCAGTGGGTCATTACTGCTGTGCAGCAAGGCATACTGCTCAGTCTTGGACACCACCTGCAGGATCAGCGTCCTCCCTCCACCTGGATTGCTCCCCTCTTCACCTTGCCTTAGACCAACACTACCTCCCTTCTGCACACCCTCCCCTCTCCGCCCTTTTCAGCCTTTTGGAGGATGCATGAAGGTTACTGCTGTTAGCCAACTCCAAAGCTCACACTGCTGCTTGACACTTACCCTGCATGGCTGCTGTTAATGGCTTTTTTCTGCACACCAGGCATTGCCCCCAAAATAGAGCCTGAGGAACACCTGCATCTCAGAAATACAATAATTTTTTCTCCCAGTTATAAAGCCTGGAGAAAATGAAGCAGTGACACCACCACATTTCCAGACTGCAAATATTTAGCGCATATTCCACATCTAACAAGTATCCTAAACCAATCTCACAGTTATTTCTGTGTGGCATTTTTTGTTCATCCTTTTGCTTACCACTATATATAGTGTGCATATACAAACACACATACAGCCACATACAAATAGAGTCAGAGAAAGAAGTTTACATATTTTAAGGCCTGAAGGGAAAACTAAATTCCTTTAGCAAGATCTCCAGCATAAACATCAACATCACCCCTAACTCCCTCAGCAGAACAAATTTTTCTGTCCCACTGTGTAAATGGATTCTATCAAACCCTCCCAGCTTGTAGGTAAGAAAATCCCTGAACGCAAAGTTTTAGCACTATACATAGTAATTCAAGGTATTTCCCATGTGCATGAAGAGGAGCTATAATTGCTGTAAGGAAAAATAAGTTTATTATTTTTTAATTATTTTTTTTTTTAGTGAGAGAGGCTGTGAAGATTGTTCAGATATTTTTAAACTCTGCAAAAGAGAAAGGATGTAGGGTAAAGATCCAAGAAGAATAGAAAATAATGCAAAAAGTCCTACCGTGAAGCTGTTATTGACATTCTTAGTGCTGGATTCTGCCACACTGGCATCTGTCAGATCCACCTCATCAAAAATAATGGACTGAAAAGAAAAAAGTAAATTCCCCAATGAGTTATTGAATCCAATGCATAAGCAGCAGACCCAAAGGATCACGTCTGTACGTCTGACTAGCACATCACAGCCTTTTGTGATCTGAAGGAAAGACCCAGCACCAACAACATGAAGGACTCGTAAGTCTAGTTCCATACAATGGTGCTCTGACTTGCCTGTCTCCAGTCAGTGAATGCAATGACTATTTTTATTAAGGCATTATTTAAAAATAACATTGTAGGCTTTGTTCTTGTGAAAGGAGACAGATTTATATCTAGTTGACTATCAACATACTAAACCAGATGCATGGCAGCTCTGATTTGATAAATTCTAGCCTTGCTTGTCTCCTCCATTTCCTCTTTTCATTCTTATTTTCTCCCTTCTTTTTCAGTTTATATTGATTCAGAGCCCATTCCCTACTAAAATGCACTAAGGGGGAAAAATGTGGAAATGTGGAAAAATCGGTATCACTGGTTGACATGATGCTTTACTTAACCAAGGATTTCCAAGTGTGAGGCAAAACACAGGGATCTTCTAGTAGCTACAGAATCTGACGACAGGTGCTTTCAGAGCACGTGCTCTTTTCTCTACTCAGGGCTCTCTTCTCACAGACGCCCATATGCCTCCAAAAGCACCACCACTGACTTTCTTCCCTTGGACCTTATATATTGTCAAGACCTTACCTTAGCAGTTTTTGCATAGTAGAGTGTTCGTCCTCGCAGCTTAAAATATCGTCTCTTCCAGCGCTGGAAGGAGCTGGTCTGTTTCATCAGCATCCCCTCTTTTATGATAGTCTACAAAACAAGGTGGGGAGAGGGGTGAAGTACACATTTTACATACAGGCATTGTTTACGCTCTCCTACTATATACCTGTACCAAAAAAGACCAGAGTTTGAGATCTATATTCTTAGTGCCCTCTGCTGGAAGTGCTTAACAAATTCATCCAACGTAAATGAGCACATTTAACAAGATTAAACCGTCACAGTGCATAACCCACACTGGGGTGCAGTTTTATCCTCGTCTCCAGTGCTGTCACGATACTAGAAAAGATAAATAATTTATGACTGAATAAGCATTTCAGAGCCTAACAATGACTCAGGGAGCATAACAGTTAAACTCACTGAGGTCAGATTTCAGTTGCAGGTAATTGTGCCTTTCATTTAATTGGCATTTGATTCAAGCACATACACATCACAGTGTATCTGTCCCTATCTCCAGTTCTGCCTTGTGAAATTAGCATCTACCTGGCACAGAGCTGGCAAGCTGCAGGCCCACAGGGTGAAGAGTGAAACTATAGCAAAGAAGGAGCTGAATCCAACTTCAGCATTTGGTATTCTTCAGATAGTCTTGGCCCTGCCTCAGTACTCTCTGGCTGGCTGCCATTTCCCAGGGCTGGAGTGCCAAAACTGTCTACGCACACTGCCTTTTTTTCCCCTTTAACTACTTTATAACTAGATTGACATACCAGCATACACGGTCCCATATGCTCACTCACATACTACGCATACACAGACGTATGTATTTAATCTACATGCACTTCATTCTACTTCATCAAATATATTTGATTCCTTCACTGAGGACAGATTTTGGATACCAACAGCTACATGAAAATAATCTCAAAAACTGCATCTTAGACAAAAGTTAGAGCTGAGGATTCAGCCCCAAATTACTGATTGAAGGTATTGCCTAGGAACAGCAACCGGTGCTATGTCATACCTTAGTACCACAGGAAACCTACTTCTTTCCCCAAGAAATAGCCCCCAGGAACCCACTTTTGGCTGAGTGGGCCCAGTGAGATAAACACACAGTTAAAACATGGGAAACAAATGGTCCCACAATCCTGTAAGACAGGTTATTCTGTATCTTGATGCCAGGAAGATGACACAGCTGTAAAATACCAGAGGTCTCAGTGCAACTCAGGTTTGTAACAGAGTCAGGTCACCAATGACTATCAATTAATTCATGAACACAGTGTTAAATGTACATTGCCAGGCTACTACAGAGCGCAAAATAAATACTCTTACTGATCCACAGGGTTTAATTCATTTTAGAAACCCTTTCCAGGGCACTAACCTTGCTTTTAAAATGCTATATATATTGCTAATGCAGCTCTTTCCTTTTTGAAACAGCTGCAGATTTTAATACTTTCCACATACACTGGGCCTTGCCAAGCTCAGAGTTTCCTCAAAAAGCACTTGGAAAAAAATGCTGACTATAAGAAGAAACATCCATCTGACAATACATGCTTCTCCCTTACTAGATTAAGCCATCCTCAAACTGGCCTGAGAGATCATAGGGGCTGGACCACCATGGTGTGACTCCACTCACAAACTGGCTGTGAAAAGTGGGCCTCTGCATACCCCCAGATCTGAAAGAGAGCTGCCATCCACAGAACCCACTAGAGACCTTCCTCCACTGTGTTGGTAAAGACAAAAGGGTGATAGCTCCCCTTTCTCCTCCAAAAGAAACATCATCTACCTTGGAGCTGACTCCAAAGCTAGCCAACCCCCACCCACACCATTTCCTAGTGTTCTGTTTCGCAAAGCCACCTGCACACTGGCAGAAATACCTGTCAGTGCTCGGGAAACACCCTTAGTGTGCCTGGTTCAATGAGGAATTGCCAAACTCCATGGTATTTCCAGCAAAATGAAAAGAGATAATGAAAATGCACAATTGAAGACTAAGCTCATATGAAAAAATGGCTGTCTCCCACAACAGCTCCCCACAATGCTGAAGCGGTCACTGAAAGACATATTGGCACTCATTTTCCATAAGTCACAACAGGGACACAGCAGTAGGAATACACTCTAAGAAGCCATAAGACATGTGGGAGCAGCTTTAGAGCCCAGAAGTTAAACACACTACAGAGATAACCAGAAACAAGATGTTTCTGGGTACTACGCAAAGAATCTGAAACTCAGCCATGATCTTAATCTGAAGCTTCAGCATAAGAGAAAATGGGAGTTCAAAGACTGACCTGACAGCATCCCTTGCTGAAATGACCCCAAAGGTGAGGCCAGAGCTGAAGGCACCCATCTGGAACCGAGAAAGGTGCAATTGGGCTTCCACTCTGCCATGGACTTTTTACAAGAGCCCAATAAAGCAATTTGCACTCTGCGTGTCTCCATCTCCCATCTGCCAAGTGGAACAAACAGCACTGCCCAACTCTGTGGAGTCCTACTAGAATATATATATATAATATATATCTGTCTGATGGGTTACTTTAACCTCCAGCACCTGAGTATTAAAGAGAAATGTAAAGCAACAGCATCTACGTGACCATGCTAAAGAAATCACACATTTCTGCAGTTCACTTTCTACAGGGAAGAAAACGTGGCAAGAGATTTTCCAGATTAAGACAGAAACATGGAGTGATCTTTTGCATTCCTTGGACAAAACCACATAAAATTAAAAAACGAGACAGACAAAGTAGCTACTGAACTCTGCAAAACCCTGAACTGATGTTAGTGAGGAATTAAAAATCCTGGGGAAGACTCCCAGGATGCAAAGCCCAAAGATATCAAGTCAGCCAAAAGCCTGATCAAAAAATAGCAACTTGCAGGAGGAGATTTCAGAGCTCTGTTGCTGCGCTTATTCACAGATATGCTTAAACTGGGGTTAGCCAGAGCCCCGCACGCCCCAAGCTCGGTCAGCAGCACTCTGGCTACTCAAACTCTTGCCCAGCCCACCAGAAGAGTAACTCACAACAAAACAACGCCCCTGCTTTCCCTCAGCTCCCACAACTCCCGCCTGCCACACTCAGCTCCCGAGTGCCACACATCAGGTGGCTCCCCTCACATCGGCAGGGCTCACTCACCTCTGCACAAGACATGTATTCCTCCATTCCTCTTTTAAACAGAACCCTCTTTTTAAAAAAAAAAAACAACAAAAGGCAATAATCCCAGAGGTCACCTTGCCCCTCCCTAAGTAGCAGTTTATGTCATTTGCCAGCCTCTATCTATAGAAAACCTCACAGCTACATAACTCAGACATGAAAGGCCAGTTAGAAGCGAGCTCTTGCATGCATACACTGCTCGGAGAAAACAAGCCTCTGGTTCAGAGCTGCCCATCTCTGCACGAGAGCGGCTGTTCTATTTATAGGCACACAGCTCAGTAAAGAGTTTGGTGGGTTTGGGCGGAAAGGGCTGGAGATAAGATCAAGATGACTTTATAAAATGATTCAGACATCGCTGCTTTTCTCCTCCTCTATTTTAATTTTACAGCCAAAGGACTTGCTACTTGCAGAGGAATGCAGCTGAAGAAAATTAGCTGGGGAAAGGACCTGACACCAAAGTGACATTGAATGAAATAAATGGGGAGAGATGAACAGTTATTTCTGCTCACCAGCTTCTCTGTAGCTTTTTTAACTGAAGATCTAGTTTGATCAGATTACTAGCCATGTAATTCATCAAGACAAAAGTGAAATTACTTCTCTGATAACAAAAAAAAAGTTAAATCTATTTTTAGTGTCATATACTGGATCCAGTGGAAAAGGTACAGCCCTGAAACACCATGAGGTTTGATTACGTGCATCCTACTAAGGACAAGTATAAAAACTGTTTGTGATGGAACTATCCAGACTGCTTTCTATCCAGCTGAGCTTCTCTCCAGCATGGTGTCCTGTGGCATGGCACTCCAAGGGCAGACAACACTGTGAAAAAGTGAAGTATCTTCTTGGATCAAGCCTAAAATGATGTACTACTAGTTTCAACAGTGACCCCCTTTTATCATATTACAAGACAGTGTAAAAAAGGTTACTGAACAAACCGACAATTTAAAGCAGCACCACACACAGCAGAGAATCTTAAGTGTCTCTTTATAGAGCGTAATTAGACAGCTGAAAGGCAGGGCCTAGGAAATTTCTAGCATTTCACTATTTATCTTTGGCCTTGAAGAAAAGCAACTTCCTGCAGAAAAAAATTCAGTTCACTGTGAGCAATACACAATCCTCCCCCCAACTCATCCCCTTTTAAAACTTGACATTTAGGAAAAGAAATAGTATGTTTTCAGATTTCTTCTGTCAAAACGGGTGCAGGGTTTAGGCCTAATCCTGAACTGATAAAAGAAAAGTTTTGCCACCGACCTCAATGGGAATGGTTTCAAACAACTCAGAGAACTTAAATGAAGGACTTAAGACAAGGAGAGCTGTCTTAAGCACTGTGCTTCAGTGCTTTCCCTTCACACAGTCCCACCTCCTAAGAACAAGACGCCAAACTATTAACAGTAGTCATTCACAAAACCAGCAAGACACGGCTGTACTTTTTGCAGCATTACTTGTCTGAGGTGTCTGTGTATCTAGTAACCCACATCAGGAGATCAGAGAGCCAGCCTACACAGATGAAATGCTTTCTATACTGATAATGTGAATGATTCTAGTAAAAAGTTAAGAATGATCCCATCAGATTTTAGCTGCTTTCAGAGTGCATTCCTTTTTCTCCTGCTCACTACATGAAACACAGGAGTAGCCCATCCTTTCCTGAAGCTTAAGCCTCTCACCCCATTTGGAAGTAGGGCCCTTGATATAACTGATTTCCTAATCTGGAAAACAAGATCCTATTAGCCAGACTGAAGGCAACTGTCAACTGTACCCAGCTGCCAGGCTGGCAAGTGTCCTTTGGCACAGGGAGGCTCCAAACCGTGTCCGATATAGACAGAGGAAGAACAATACAACCTATTTTACAGCTGAGATCATGACATATTCTTAGGGGCAGTTATTCAGTGCAGCATATCTGAAACAAGACTTTTGCTCCACTGATATTTCTTTCCAATGCAAAAAAAGAACTGTACACAAGGTAAAACAAAATCATTCAAAACTATCTCAACAGCAACCAAAGAATCCCAAAGTCCTCAGCATCTGGATTTCTGTTTTTCATGTGTCTTCAGAATGTAAAAACTTCAGGGCACAGACTGTTTTTATTTTTATGCACTATAAAACTTTGAGCAGGGTGGTGAGGCCAAACAACAAATAACTGACTGAAGAAAACACCAAATGGAGAGAGGAGAAACAAAATGAAAAAGAGTATGTGGAACTGATAGGCTGTCTATATATATGCTTACTGAGGAATTTTACAGGCAGTTGATCCCCCTGGGACCAAGCAACCTCATCTAGTCACTGACTTCGGGTAAACTGTGGCAAAAAAAGATGGGAGCAGATCTGCAGTCACTTAAACATGGCAAGATAGTCTTGCCACGCTAGGGCAGGTACAAACCTGGAGTGCGGCACCTTATGGGTAAAACAGTTTTAGTAGCTGGTTCCATAAAAGCTCTTTGTGATCATAAATACAGAACTAACGCTTATTTAGAAATCAAATGAAATACAGTAAATCAGACAAAGAAACTACAGGAATAAATCTAACCAACTCCATAGAATAAGACATGAAAGGTCAAAAGGCTAGGGGTTAACAAGCTAATCCGAGTGCAACATCCTTCCACCAGACAGTGGTCACACCCTGCAAATTAACTCCAGGAAGCCTGGAGGAGTGAAAGCTGGATCAGTAAACCACTTCTAAGTATGGGACACACGGAGAGCTATAGAGATCTATAGGGTAGCACAAGGAATTTACAGGTTGCATAGTCCTCTTTGGGAATTCTACAATAAATGCAGTTGGCCCTTGCAAAAATTTAAAAACGCATTAAGATTTCTTCCACTGGTACAGAAAGGTCAAGACATTACCTGAACTCACTGCAACAAAAGGACTCCAGAAGAGGGGAAAAAAAGAAAAGAAAACCAGAGGTCTGCACCAGGAATCAGATGTCAAAATAGAAGCTAGGGCTGTGCATCAATGATTAAGTAAAAGAAGCCAAGCTCTCCACTGATGAAGGGGGTGCTGTGTAGGCTTTTAGTGTACATTGTTTAATACCATTTTGTTTTAATAACCTATGCTTTATAAACTGGGAAGCACCCATGTCAGGCTACAGCACAGACCTCTATATAACCATATGGGAGAGCCTGCAAAATCTCCCCTAACAACCACCCTCCAGATCCTCCCTCTTTTCTAACCTCCAGCTCTGCTGTATTAGTTGAATTCTACATATCCAGTAACAGACTAGGGCCAAGCTCAGCCGACAACTCTCAGTACAGCCTCTCTGAAACTACTAAGACAAGCAGAATTCAGAGCAGTGTGCAGCAATCTGTCAGTACTATAGCTGAGATGTCACTGCATCAGGAAGTGCAAGCTTATTCTCCAGAGCAGCAGTGAAAAAAAGGAGTTTGTATCAAAATACTGAAACCAGGCTTGAGTTAAAATCTGCCTTGGCACAGATAAACAAATGTTCAAACACCTCATTCTTCAAAAGTTAATGCTGCAGCCCGTAAACAAAGAATACTTCTTTGAACCAGCTTCTTTTCAATACCACGTTCAGCTGCTACTATTGTGAATGATTCTCATCTAAAAGGGATGAGCACTTATAGACGTAAAGTGATCAAATTAACAAAGAAAAACAAATTTGAAAGCACGCAGAAAGGCTGCACAGATATGGGAAAGGAAATACAACATATCATCATGCAGCTCCTTGGTAAAATGAGCTCAGTTAGAGAGCTCCAAGCAAAGTACTTAAAACAGATGAATACTCTGGTCAGCTACTTAGAAAAGAGAATGAAAAACATAGCAGTACACACTGATTCAGGATGAGTTAGTAGATGGACAACTCCTGGCATGCTAACTGCTTAAGCCCTCAGTATGCTTTCCATAGGCTCCAGGCATCCTTCCCAAACACATTTATCAAAAGAGAGGAATTGAACACAAAGCTCAAGTCATCCCAGCAAACTAAAATAAAGCTGGAAGATAAGGGCTCAGATCCATCCAAAGTGATAACCAAACCCAAAAAAGCAAGTTTAAAAGCTACCTGAAAACTTTGGAATGGAATAAAATTTTAAAGGACACTAATTAAACAAGAACTTCATACATTTAAGGACAAACATGAAAAATACGCTGTTCTTTTTTTCTACCATCTTAAATTACACATACACAACTACATCCCTTCCTTAGGGCAGTTTCCCCATACACAAAAAATGTCAAAACACATTACCTGCTGTGAAACCTTCAGCTCTTGAGATATGTCTGTCACACACCTACACACAGGAACCATAGACTCCCCTGTATTAACTCAGGAGTCCACTGCTCTGCTGCTGAAACGCAGCAATACAACCTCATTGTGAGCCACAGTGTTGAACACAGAACCCTCTAACGCTACAGCCTGTAGAGCTTGAATAACACATCTATTCACTCAGAGAGAGCCAAGTTATTACCAAAAAGCGCTATTGCCCACCTAAGCCCACCCATCCACTTCATCAGCAGGCAGAATGAGCCAGGCACTTACCATAGCGGCATGTCAGGGCCATTTGATACAAAAGTATCAGGCTGGGAAGGCACAATCCGTGCTATTACAAGAAAAGCGAACAGAAGGGAAAGCACATCGGGAATACAGCTGCGGATCTCATTCTCACAATCATAACCACCCCATCCTTCCCATACTGCTAAATGTCATGGAGATCTTGGCCAAATAGGAAGGAGAAGCCAGCAGAAAGTACTGGTGAGAGAACTTCAGGACATGGGAAAGTGAAAGTTATACCTTGAGGAAGAAAACTGAATCCTTTGCCCTTGTGACGAGGAGGCTGAGAGAACGACAGCTTCCTCCCACTGTGTCTGGATTCCCATCAACTCTGCTACTGAATTGTGCAAGGAGCCTTATTTGGTAGTGGCTGGTAGATGTAGGGCCAAATCCTTATCCCTTTTACTCCAACTGGTATTCCAATGGGATTACACTGTTGAGAGCAGAAAGCAGCTTTTGGCCTTTGGCCATTTAATTAATACTTAAGGTATCTTAGAATTTATTTTTATCTCCTCTGTAACAGTTGTCGTTATCAGATTTTCCATATTTATGTATTAAACAACCTATGCTTTTAAGTATTTTTTTCCTCATCCATTTAACATAGTTTTTAAAGGATACTCTAAAGTTTTTAATTTGTTTTTCCATTTTCCCTGTTTTAATGCCCTGCAAATACCTTTGACCATGCCAAGACATCTCGATCAGCAACAGTAACAACAAGGAAGATTAGCACAGCCCTGGGAACACCATTCTAGTAACTTTCAGCTAAACAGCACAGAAGGGCCTGGTGTGAATTCCCAGATTACTGGTTTTTAATAAAATCTCAGCAATAGATCTACATGTTCTAAAAGAGTACGCTGACGTGCCTCGACAGAGAGCAGTTTGAAAAGCAGGCAATGCGCCCTCCCCATTTTATCAGCCACACTTCTGTCTCTCAAGAACGAGCAAAGGTGGCTGTCCCATGCATCAAGATATTACAATGGTTTGCAACGCCTGCGTCAGTTCCCAGCTCCCCTGGGGATGCCCTGCGTGATTTTCGGCATTTGATACAAGAAGTATGTATCTCATTTCCCCGTATGGGAAACTGAGGTGGTATCACCTCTCCCCACTAGAATATTACATGGCTAAATTCATTAAAACTTGCAAGACTCAAATACAATATGCTTGGTGCAAACATTATGTAATCAAGACAGCGTTTCCTTTTTCAAAAAAAGCTAACCACAACATCAGAATAGGCATCAGATGTAAAACTTTCAAACTTAGCAATGAAACTGTGAGAAAATAAAAATATTTTGTCTAAACCCAAATGGAGTAATCCCATATTAATCAATTATCTAACTCAGCAGTGGTAATCTTTTACCCAGGCAAGCCACCTTTTTCCTCTCTGGATGAAAGGAGGGCAGCAGGCTTTGGACCTCCTCCTGTGCATAATTGCTCTACCGTCCATGTGTAGCCCAGGGACTTCAAGAGAGTTAAGCACCATACCCTGTGAAAGCACTGGACTGCTTCTGCAGAGGTGTGGCACTACTGAACTGGGCATGCACAATAAGCTCATTGCTTTCCAGAGTGCTTTATATAAAGTGTGCAAGAAGGGGTCACAAAAGATGGCACCTGATGCGGACCACTGCTGCTGCCTCAGCTATTTGTCTGCCTGAAGCTGAACTGGCCCTGGGTAACTAACTGTCCTGCAGGGCTGCAGAACCAAACAGAAGCATCTTCTTTAATAGATACTTGCATAAATTCTTAGTGAAACAAGAAGCAATAACCACTTGGCAGGGAAAAAGCAGAGAACAAATGGTTTAGAGTGGAGAGTTAATAAAAATTCCTTTAAATAATGGTTTGTGCATTTGAAACCTTGAAAAAATGTATTCCAAGAGGAAGGCGCTTTTCACTTGGACAATGTTTTGCCCTGAAATTTCCGATGCTGGTGGGACACTATCTAGTGTAAACCTTAAGCTTTCAAGGAAATAGGGAATACAAAAACCTCTCTCTCAATTCTGCTTTCTCTTAAGTATGCAGGTATCTGCTATTTTAGAAAGAATCACATTGGATTTGTAATTAAACAAGGTAAGGTTATGCAGTGTCTTACATGGTATACTGCATTTTCTAATCAGGTAATCTGAAGATAGACATTTTACGGTTTTCATTTCATTTATAATCCAGTACTCCTCCAAAGTAAAATATCAATTAATTCTTTGTAACATCAGGTTTTGGGTAGGGAGAAATACTCTGAATATTTGAGTTTGTTTTATTAAAAAAAAAAAAGAAAATAAGACCTTTAATACCCATTTTAATTTGCCTCTAATTTTATCTGAAAGAACAATTACTACCCTGGCAATACACTTTTTAGCAATGTGGTCGAAGTAAATCCATGTTCTCAAAACGTGCAAAAGTTTAATGTTTGCTCTTCAGTTCCTGGAACCTGAACTACAGCTAGAAGGAATGAGAAAAGATACAAGTGTGTGTGAGATTTTGTGCTTTGGTGGTTTTTTTTGTGTGTTTTTGTTTTGGTTTTGGTGTGGTTTTGTTTCAGTTTTTTTTAAAAAAGGAAGTAACAGCTGTTGCTTTCACATAGCATCCAAAACTCTCCAGCAGTGAGGCAAACTTACAGTACACCAGTGGTAACACAGCGTTGGGAGGCTTCCCAATTTTTGTCAGAACAGATGAGTCTGAAGAGCACACAAAACATAACGTAGATTGATTTAAGGGACAGAAACATTCTTACAGCCACGTACATTGGCCTAAAATCCAGCCTTTTTCCTTAGTGCTCAGAGAAGGAACTAGTCTGTGGTGCTAATCCAAGAAAATTCATGTCCTTACAACCTGTGCTCAAGATGTTCAGTTTCAATCCAATCACAATAACTTCTTTTTTGCAATAATTATATCTCTTTTTAAGTGAAGAGTTGCCAGTTTCTACCTGGACTAAAGCACGAGCCACTACAATTTATGACATGTGAAGCTCCTAAAACATCCTCTTTTAGACACCCTGTTAGAAGGCAGCATAACAAAACCAGACAGACTTTATAATATGACTTAGTGGAAGATGCCACAGACAGTTAAGCCATAGATTCCTGAAAATTCCTTGTTCATTTGTTGCATATTTCTTTTCCATTGTCTCTTTACTAAAATGCATTGCTTATCATAATACATCTTTCAATACTGGTATCAAACTAATAAATTTCTCCATTTCCTCACTCTAATCTCATCTCAGAAAACCTTACAACATTTGCCCTCCAGAAATAAAAATAACACTCTACCTATAAAAAGGACATTTTGTCTATTAGGCAATACAAGAAGAACCAAAATGAGCTTTCTTCAGCTGCTCATGCTGTCTACCATATGTTTGAGAACTCAGTTTAGTCTGCTCTGGGAACTTGCATAAAACTGAGGAGAAATATTTTGCTTCCTCCTGTTTTTTCTTGCCTGTACGCTTCAGGGTGGCTCCCAGACCTCAAAGCTACCAATCAGAAAGAGAATCACAGCCTCCCATAGTGCAAAAGTTACCTATACCACAGACTGCTACACAGCACAGAAATCGGAAACTGGCTAGTTTGGATACTGAACGAAGTCTGTCCACTACAGCATAAAGCTTGGTACCAGTCAATTTATCCTGCTTTTCATAGTGTAAATTAACCTGACATGTCTCTGCTACTGAAGCTAGACAGCTTCCAATATCCCAGAAAATTTGGAGAGCTGCTAGCTCTGTTTGCAACTCTGTTGAAATATATACTGCAAACTTGTCTTAAAAAGTTCAAGGCAACGACAAATTGTTATAACAACTAAAATATTACAGAGAAATTGCTCATAAAAGTAAACAGAAGTCAGACTGAATTAGTCTAAACAAAAAGTCCTCCTAATGCCACCCAAGGACGTTGCTGAAACCCTGTCTGATAAACAAACTGAGATCTCAACATACCACAGCTGGCACGCTGGAAATCACACCTAACTGATGAATGAAATGAGAAGATGGCCTATTCATCCACCCTTCTGCTTTCTGAGGTTTGTAATGTGATGCTTGAAATGAAAGGTCAAGTACAAAGGAAGAAGCACTTTACTGTCACAGCCCATGAAAGGTACAGTGCTCCTCCATTTCACGCCCTCATCTCCCAGGACCGCTTTTGATATTACTGTGTCTTCATCCATGCCAGGTGACAACTGAGATGTTATTACCACTTCAGCTGATTCCAGCTGAGTCCTCAACACTGCTCAGAAGGTGGGAGAAAGGCTCCTGCTGTTGCCTCTCCTCACACACATCCTCCTCCTTTTATTTCACCTCTTTTCTAATTCCCATCCATTCAACAATACTTTTTCTTAGTTGACCAACAATTTCTCTAGCTGCACCGATGCCAGCCTGAGACCAGGAGAGGGGCTAAAAGCAGCGTACTATGATGCTTGATGCTGGTACAAGTCCAACAGGTCTCAAAATGGCTGATCAAGCACTCTACACAGTCTCTACTTCTTTGCCAGCGGAGACAACTGCAGTTATACTACTAGCTATACCTGATCATAGGAAGTCATCTTATTTCCCCAGAATAATAATCATTAAAAGACTGCTAAACACGCTTCTCTTATACCTTCTTCTCTTCCTCAAAAATTTTTTCTAGCTAAAAATAAGTAAGTACACTAAAACACAGTACTTTTCTTTCCACTCAGCTTTCCGTTCCCTCTTCCCCTGCCCTGTATGTTCACAAGGGACAGATTTTTCAGCTAAACAGATGTTAACTATGATTTGCTTTCAGACACTGCATGTCAAACTCACGGTACCTATACATCCAACAATTCTATTTGCCCCACAGTATTACCACATCAACGTATTTCAGTCAAATGCAGTTGGGTGACCTCTGGGCTCAGAAACAAGTTCACTGAAGTTTTATGGTCTTGTAACCAAGCAGCTTTATTTTACAGCATTTCTTGGGAAAACAGATGCCAGGACCAGAGGAAGGGAAACATACCTTCAAAGTATTTGTGACTGTGACAAACAAGTAAATTCAGAGGAACTACATGGCTACATCAGACTTTGCACTCAAGCTGTGATAACAGTAAGCTTCCATGGTCATTTAACTGTACTTACAGGCATGGTCTTGAGCTAACTCCAGCAAAAGATGTGGTTAGAAGAGATTTATATCCTCAGGGCACAGTAAAATCTGCCTGCATCTCCTAGTATCACTGATGGACCAGTCCAACAGCTTCTACAACTCAACGGTAGTCTGTCATTCAATAGACAAATTCAAAATTAGGTCTGCCTTTACAGAGGAAGCAAGCTCATCAAAAGTCTCATCAGAACTGTGATCACTCACAAAGTTGTCTTTGCTCCTTGCCTTCAGGGCAAGAAAAAAAGTACACATGCAGTAGCATGCAGAAAAGATGATGACGAAACAAAAGGACATCAACAGTAACAGAACAAATCAATCCTGGATATCCTAACACCTGGGCTTACTTGGAAAATTTGACACCGTTTACTTGAAGGTCTTCTGCAGATTAACACACAGGAGGCTTAATAGCTGTAGACAGTATCTGTTTACAATGCCTGTTCTTAACTGTTTATACTTGCGTAGCCCAAGTGGTTGTTTAGGCTTTTTCCAGCTATGCTGACGCAGGAAGTGATGTAAAACAGGACAAATGGTTACGTAGGGACACAGGGGCATGTTCTGCTATATTCAAACAAAAGGAAAATCCAATGCACCTTTTACCTTGGCATCTCTTAACACCCTACTGTAAGCAAGAGTTTCCACTCTAGCACTGAAAAAGTCAATGTCCTACCTCTTATCACAGACACCACCACACAGATATTAAGTCTGAATACAGCATCTTTCCTCCCTTCTCACATGGGGCCTCTGCCACAAGTGGTATTAAGAAATCACAAGGTTCATCCAACCTCCAGCAAGACAAATTTCTCAAATTCAGCACCCGTGTGTGGGAAAAGACCTCAGAAGACTTTTTTTTTTTTCATAGCAGATTAACAGACTGGATCAGGTCACCCAGTGCTACAGCATGGCTGAGATCTGCTTGATACACTGAACATCACCCTATTTAGAGGGCTTCACTGTTTCCAGTTGTGGTCAAAAGAACCATCTCACTCACACAGCCCAGACCCTCAGTGTCTTAACTCAAGAAGTGAGTGCCAGTGTCAGCAGCACTTCACAGATGGAAGAAGCAGCCCTGCCATACGTAATGAAGTGAGAGCACAGTCCTCACGCACTGTGTCACAGTGGTTTTGAACTGGGACCAATGTAGCAAAATGACGTTAAGCAGCAGAATGATGATACATATGCATTTGAAAGCAGGGCAAACTAGCCAGCTGAAAAAAAGATCCCTTCGATACCACGTCACACAGAGACATTTACACTCCTTTGCTATAAATACAAGATAAGCAACACTGAGCTCACAGCATCAGCACTGAGCAAGCCTCCTGCATCCATGCAGCAGCAACTGTGCTTGCCCATGCTTCAGAGGCAACAGAAAGGCAATGGCAGAATAACAACTAACCTGGTATTTCTAAGCAGAAACACATCACGCAACAATCCAAGTGTTATACAGGACTTTAATGGCTACAAAGGAAAATCATGCAGCTATAATAAAAATAGTACAGAAGAGGGCAACTCCCTATGGGTGGTTTCTGGCCTAAGGCTGAAGGAAATCTTCGCATCTTCTCTTACAGTAACAATACAGAAGAACTACAGCTGTAGTTGCAGAATACTGTTACTGCCCATAAAAATGGCATTATTGTTCCAGAATGAGCCACAGGGGGTAAAATCTGACTTGGCCAAAGGAATCAGAGTAGAAAGGATTGTTACCTGACCAGGGAGGTAAAGCAGTGCAGAAAAGCTGAGAGCAAAGACTAACCAGCCATAAGATCACTGTTTGACCACACAGGAGGCTAAACATTACTGTATGGCTACAGAAAGGAAAATCAGCACAGTACAAGATGGGGAAAATTGGGATGCAACCATGAAAAGGATAGGAATATGCTGAGGGAGGCACACACTGGCTGTAGGGGACAAAAGCAGGGACTACATGTTTCAGAGAACAGAGCTCCGAATATAAGACAATGACTTGTACCATGACCAACAGGGCTACAGGAGGGGGGTTTAGGAAAGTGGTAACAGGGAAAGGTACATTATGACCAAGAGATATGGCTGTGCATGGGCCCTCAGAGAAGGTAGAGGGAGGTGAGGAAGGAGCCCCTGGCAACTCCAATATGGGGAAAAAAGGGGAGGGAAAGAATATCAGATAACAGGGGGCAGTGCTGGAGGGCAGGAGCTCAAATCTGACTTCCACAACTCCAGTAAAATATTACTGGGGGAGAGAGTAAGGAATGAAAGAGGTAGGACAGGGTCCTGCTGAGGCTGGGCACACTGATCACCATTAGGAGTGAGAAGCTCCTTGGTAGGTCTGAAGCTGGGCACTAGGAAGAAAGTGGTCCAAGCTGCGCTACCGGGGAGGTTGAACTGGGGAGGGTCCTACATAGCTTCAGAGAGGCAGTTTGAGGATGGTACCTGCTGGGTGGTTGGGGGGCAATTCCAGGAGACCCTTGGGCATTGAAAGGGTCGTTGGCAGACCCTGAAGGGCATTCAGGGAGCAGCTGTTGACAGGCACCTGGGAAACAATTTGTTATGGGGAACCCTGAAGAGCAGTTAGGGGTTTACTAGTCCATGAAAAGCTGTTGGGAGGGTGTTGTTAGCAGGTCCCTGGTCCAGCCAAGAGGGACGGTTTGGGGGGCACGGAAATGGAAAAGTCCCTGAAGAGTGGCTTTGGGAGGGGTCCTCCAGCAAGTCCGTGAGGGGGGACTTGGGGGGGGGGTCGCCGGCACGTCCCTGGGCGGCGGTTTGGCGGGGGTGGGGGGGAAGAATCGCCGGCAGGGCCCTGGGCGGCGGTTTGGGGGGGGTGGGGAGGGGGAATCGCCGGCAGGGCCCTGGGTGAGGGGCGTGTGTTTGAGGTGGTCGCCGGCAGGTCCCTGAGGGGGGCGGGCGCGTCGCCAACAAGCTCCTGAGGAGCAGCGTGTAAGGGGGAGGGGGCATTACCGGCAGCTCCCTAAGGGGTCCCTGGCAGGCCCCCGAGGGAGGTTTGGGGGGGGGGTCTCTCGCAACTCCCAGAGGGCCGGGCAGGGCTAGCCAGTGGGCGCTCCCCGCGGCGGCGCAGGCCGTGCCGGGCGGGAGGCGGCGGCGGCGGCGCTGAGGAAGACGCGGAGGCAGAGACGGCCGCGGCGCTGCCGGAGCCCGAGGCCCTGCCCGCGGCCCCCGCCTGCCGCACGCACCTTCTGGCGGATTTGCCCGGACGTAGAGACTTTACGGATGAGTTTCTGCGGGGAGCCCGGCTCCTGCTCCGGCTCGCTGTCCGACGATTCCTCCGCCGCGGCGCCGGCGGCGGCGGTAACCGCCCCGGCCTGGGGCTGCGAGGCGCCCGCCGCCGCCATGCTGCACGGTGCGGGGCGGCGCGCCGCGTTCTGCAGCCGCCCGCCCCGCTACTGCGGCGCCCCCTGGCGGCGGCCGCGCCCCGCGCCCAATGGCGCAGGTCGGCAGGGAACGACTGCGGCGAGGCGGCAGCCTTACCCGGCACCCCTCACCGATCGTGGCGGACCGAGACGAGTTCTCCCACCCAAGCCTCGTTCACACTGGCCCCTGCTCGGCCCGAGCACCCCCCAGTGGCTGTTTGGGCCTGAGAAAAGGTTCTCCACCTCCGACCATGCTGGTAAGGCGAGGCCAAAAGCTTGAATCTCGACCCCGATTTTTGTGGTTCTTCCCAGCACTCCAATTATAGAATCGTTCAGGTTGGAAGAGACCTTTAAGATCACCAAGTCCAACCATTAACGTAGCACTGCCAAGTCCACCACTAAACCATGTCCCTGAGCACCACATCTACACACCTTTTAAATACCTCCAGGCATGGTGACACAACCACTACCCCAGACAGCCTGTTCCAACCCCTGACAACTCTTCTAGTGAAAAATTTTCCCCTGCTCTCCCATCTAAACCTTCCCTGGCACAACTTGAGGCTGTTTCCTCTTGTCCTATCACTTGTTCCACTGGATTTAATAAAATGCTGAGAAAAATCCTGGGGTTCCTCCTGCCCCCCCCCCCCCCCCCATAAGACCTGCTGTACCAACCTCCTGCACAAAAATGTACTTTGCACCCCCTCCATCTTATATACAGGCTTGCCACTCCCTCAGCAGGCTCCTGCTGCCAATCACTACTTCATTTTTCAGTACAGAAACACTCTTGCCTGGCTCAGCGTTTTCCCACACCATTCCTCATGGGCTCTGTTAGCATGAAGTGACTGCCCTGAAGCACTTGTTTCTCTCATGCCCATTCACTGCAGCTGCAAGACAGCACAGAGTGTTTCAGATGGGATTTCATGAAGATGTATGAGGGGAAAGTATATGTCATCAAACCAGGCAGGTCAGCAGACAGCTGAAGCACAGAGGCCACATATTCGATATGAGCTCTGTTCAAAAGCAGCAGTTTCAGAGATGCTACTGCTACCAGAGCACACCCCTCTCCTGGAGCTGGCAGGGTTTCTATAAACTGAGTCCCACCGCATCAAAGGTGCAGGGTCAGGAAATTGGATCAAATCAACCTCCCCAAGCTGTAAATATGACTAGCAGGCTACAGGTCTGACTGGGTAGAAGATCAACAAAACATCAGAAACAGAAGAAAGAAAAAAGACTAACAGTTCCGGCCTGAGACCTCTCTTCTGCTGATAGAGGTCAGTATCTGCTGACTGAAGGGCAGAAGAATGGGAGCTGAGCGAACCACCAGAAAGCACGCACACTCTAGGCAAATGAGTCCAGCATGGGCGAAACAAATGGTCAATGCCTGAAAGTGCTTTCCTAAGCCCAGGCAAAAGAACAGATTTAATAACTATTTTGGCTCCTCCCCATTGCATAGCACAGTACACTGATTTTGTTACACAGCTCACAGAAGTCATCACTGCAGATGAATTTGAGGCAGTGACAGAGGCACCTCACAAGGCTGATGTATAAGAAAAAATAAAAAAAGGGAATCAGGCCTCTAAGTTTGCTAGTCCCATACTTACATGTCCAGTAGCCAGGAATACTGAGGGAAACACCTCCGTGGAGGAAACCACACTTTGAAGCAAGACTGGAAGACTGTCCCCTCTCCTCCTCTTAGCATCTTTAAAGGATTTCCTGCATACCAGCTCTCTGAGACCAGCATATTCACTACCAGCAATTTCTCAACCTTACTGTATCAGTGTGTTCTTCTCCAGCCACCAAAATCCAGGGCAATCATTAGAAAAGCCTTCCCAGAAATCCAGGTGTAAATGCCTAACCCTCCCCCAGACCCAAAGCTGAAATCACACGGAAGTTATACTGACCACAAACACCTGAAAACAGCCACAGGGTTTCTTCAGCAGCAAAGCAGACAGTGCTTAGAACAAGCAGAGCAAACATACTGCCTCTTGCAATTTCATCTAAGGTGAGACAGTTGTGACTAATGGAGCAAAACATGCTGACAGGTGGTATTAGGTGAGAGCACTGATGGAACTGTGTAATCAGCTGTGGTCTTAATTCACTGCTTTCCACCTTTTAATGAAGACCAGTTTACAGAAACAAAACAGGAGAAGGACTTACTTTTAACCTAACCTATTTATAAGGGTTAGAGGCCACATAGAAAGCTGTTTGGTTAAAGCATTTCGACCATCTGTAAAAGCAGGGCTTGTAACCGTGATGGTGTCAGCAAGAAAAAACAAGCCTCTGCTCAAAAAATGAGGCCTGTACATAGAACAATTCTGCAGAAATGCAAGAGCACAGCCCACGCTTTTCTCCAAAGCAGGCTGCTTTGACTTATGTTATCAATAGTAACGAAGCCAGAGAGTGGGTAATCTTAGTTTGTGCAGCCTCTGTAGTTTGAAGCATGGTAACAGTGCAACATGCACACAGCAGGCTTTCACCAGGAGTCCCACTCCTGCTGGAAGGAAATGGACATCTCAAAAATGTCTCCCTCATTTTCTTCTCTGTTAAAAGCACATAGTTGTTAACTAAGATGTAAGTGGGAAGGTCTTAATTCCATTTTCTGGTGAGTAGAGTGGGAAACACCAAGTTTATATTAATAGGTGAAGGCCCTGCATTCAGGCTTTCCAGGATAATTTAAGCCAGAGACACTGAAAAACAGGTTTAGAGCAAAAATAAGAAAAAGAAAAAGAAAACACCAGTCATTTTACATGCAAAATGTAATTAGCTGATGCAACTCACTTCAGCCAAAATATAAGTGAGATTCAGGAAAGGATTAGACGTTTACATGGATAATGAGAATATCCAGATCAACAAGGGAGAACAAAGTTTGCACAATACAATCTCATTTCTTAGAGCACAAACCGACCGCTGGCAGATGGATGTTGGAAAAGGCTCCTCAGGGCAGGCTGCCCCGTAATTTCCTCCTTAATTTTACTGCACCCTCTTTTGAAGCACTGTTGCATACAGGAAACTAGATTAAATATAGGATCAGTCTGGACTAGCAGCTCTCTGTTTGGCATTGTATATGGGGAGCTTTGTTAAGGAATTCACGGACAGTGCACATTTCTCGCATCTTTAATAATGTGGTTGTTAAGAATATTACTAGAAAGCTAACATTGTATCTCAGCATTATAGCCGCTGTGGAAGATGACCTGCAAGACATTTAACGGTACAAAAAGTGGATGTAAGCTACACAGGGATACAGTGCAAGCACTGAGAGTATTCACTAGATGGGTTCAGTAAAGCATAAATGCAAAAGCAACCAAAAGGAAATAAAATCAGTTTTGTACAGCCCATTGAGAAACTTCAACGAATCACCAAAGGCTGCAAGCCAGTCTTTCAGACTAGGGCTTGGTTCACTAGCATTTCAAAGTTGGAGACTCTTTGACAGTGAGTAAGTCTAGGCAGGCCACACAAACAATCATTTAAGCTCTCATCAGTGGTGAATGCAACCAACCTTTTTATTAGGTAGCCCTGAAAGCTGAAGTCGTGGCATGGCAGCCTTCCTGCCCTCCTCTGGTAGCTTGAGTAAGCACCAGGTTTTGAGTTTTTTACATTCTTCTAGAGCTGAAATGTTTAATAAGCAATAGAGATTCATTATTTTATGTCCACTGATCTCAGGGTCAATCCCTGGAAGATCATGCACACACTGAGAACATGCAGTTTACTAGAAATCTGGGTTCTAAATTTCTAATTGGTGCCAGACTACATAGCTGCTCTGGCAGCTTGTTGTTTTAGTCACTCATCAGTTGAGGACATATTCTTGTCTTCATCATCAAGGGTATCTTTTAGCTGTTGACGAGCAAACTCCTGAAATACCAGCTCTGCTTCACTGAAATGGAAGAAACACAGGACTTTCAAAATGGTATCAGCAATTTTTTTATACCAGCAGACTAAAGGCAACCTATAGGAGGAAGAAGAGAAGCCTGGAGCAGACTGGTAATGTTTCCTTTGTCTTCAGAGGGATTTGGATCACATTCCCACAGGCACCATCTTCACTGGTGATATTCTAGCTATTTCTATTCTAGAAAAGCAGTTGATTGAGCAAGTCAGGATGCAAACTGAGGAGGTTTTCATCTGTACCAAATCATGTCCATTCCAGCTGAATATTTATCAGCTAGCCAAACAGTCTGCAGCCTAAAATAAAATCTGAAACCTTTCATCCTTATTCCTTCTGTACTAAAATAGGGGCATATGATCAAACCTATTGAGTTCCTGAAACTTAGAGCTAGAGAGCATCAACTGGCCGCAAACACGTCTTTTCCTCCACCTGTGAGGCAAAACATGTTCTGTCAAACAAATTTTACATGGTCAGTCATTGCTGTTCAACTGATAGCATTAATTTGTCAAGCTACAGAGTTACTTACTTTGGATTTAAGGTTGTACTCTGTGAACCCCGTGGATTTTTGTACAATTTTGAGGAGTTTTCAAAGAGTCAATACAGAACTGCAGCCAGAATATGAGATATCATTAAAAGAAACTTACTCATCCTTCCCTGCAGTCATCAGCATGCAGTAAAGGAGGAAAAAAAGACACACCAAGTAGTTAGAGCAGTGGATGCTAAAACCAGCAAAAATATATAAACTGGCAAGACAAAACAGTGACAAGCAGTAGGATTTGCAGCAATACAAGGAGAATTCCACAAAGTCTCAAAATGCATGTACATGCACCTGATGAAGCAAAACTTGATCTCCTGAATGGAAAAGCACTCTAGCAATGTTGCCCAAGACATAAGAAGGGCTGAGAAACAAAGACAGATTTTTCCCATTTGTGCTTGCTAGCGGTCACAGCTGTGAGAGACATCTGTGCACACATTTATACTCAGAGATGACAGTGCTTGCATGATATGATGTTAATCTCAATTGTCTGTCACTGTAATTTAACTAGTCAGCTGATGAGAAGATGTTGTTCTTGTTCAAAAAACATGAAGGTATTAAAATAAAATTATGTCGGAATGCAGAAAGGCCTAGGTGGTCTCTCGTTATAGTTCATGCACTTGAGGCAATATGCCTGATTTCATCCTTGCCTAAATATAATCCGGAGACCTTTGGCACTTGTGTTTGTTTAATGGGATCTTTGCTAACCACATTGTAACAAATCCTGCTTGCTAGCAGGATTCCATGGAAGCTGTTTCAGCACAGCCTAAAATAAGCAGAACAGATTATTGCAGTAAGTAAACGAGTGCAGGGATTTTTTTTGTTCTCACAGTTACTTTAGCTTTAGCAAGTAATAGTTGCTTCACTGGCTTACTTCTCATGAGTTTAAGTCAGGGAGCAAAGCATACCTAGGCCATCATTCTACAGAAGTCGTCAGGGATATGGGATGCTTCAGTGGCTGGAGAATTCAGCTACCTGGGGAATTCCTACCCACAATGCATGCTGAAATCAAGGGCAACAAGAAGCAAGTAGCACTGTCAGAAAAGTCAGCATTAAAAGTGTGCCAAATGGGGCCACTCCAGCCAAAACGCCTCAAAGGATGGATCATGTAAAAAACATTCATGATGGTGCCTATCCAGTCTCAGAAAGGATGGTTTCCTCTACTCACAGAAGCCAAGATGAAGTCTGGGAAGTCTCAGGGCATGCATGCTTAATTGAAATGGATTTAAAAGGAAATTTTTAAAGTTCTAAATATTTCAAAGACATCAAGCATTTTTCTCACTTAATTTTTCCTCCAATTTTTATTCTTTACATAGTCTGCTCTCTTTCCCCTCTTTGAAGTACATTCATTACTGTGGGAACAGTGACATCAGCGATGTGGGTGAAGCTGAGTGATACCCACCAATGTACAAGATGGGTCAAGGTGGGAAAATAGGTATTGTTTCAGTTGGACATATACTTTACTGTCAGATGGATGCTTACTGAATCAATACACAGGCAGTGTGGCAGTAGACATGCTTATCATATACCTTAGACATAAGTTTACATTCAAAGATGCACTAACATTACCTTCAGGCTACTATACTAACATGGAGCTCATTACAAGGCTACGTTAGCACCCTAGCAGGAGTTAGGCCCACTCCACATAGTTACCTTGCTGTCCTGTGGCTTATTTAACATTATAACATTGAAAAATTCTCAGGAAGTTCTTTCTTTTAACTGGCACCCCAGCAATTGTTTTGAGGGTTGGGATGGGAGGGGGCTGTGTTCTAGGATCAACGAGGCTCCAAAATGACTCTCTGCAGAGGGTTTTCTGAAGCTTTTATTATGCAGCCACAGAAATTATTCCATATAACTAAAGTTGTGGCATATGGTAATTTTTATTATAAGCTTGCTTTTAACCTCTCTTAACTGGGGGGGGCGGGGGGGGAGTAGGCTGTGTGATTTTTTCAAGACACTAAGGCGCTTAAAAATTCACTAATTTATGAACGTTACAATACCAATACAGGGCAGGTATAGCCTTAATATTAAAGAGACAAAGCATTTGCGGGTTTCTTGAAACAAGCCCTTTCACACAAGTTTAACAAGGGAGCAGATAAATGACCATTTGTTGAACAACAGCCAAAACAATGGCCAGTGTCCAAGACATAGGCCCACGAAGCGTACATCAAGAGAAGGGCAGGAAAACCCCAGACCAAAGAACTTATGCTGAGACCACGGCCTTAAGAAAAACCCAGCAGGACCCTCTGGGCTAACTGCTGACTGTCTTTTATGCTTCCAAGACCTTTCCCAAAGCCCAGTTTGAATCTATCTTTAAAAGAAAGAAATCTCTATCCATTTTTATCAGCAGGCGGAAGAGACAGGTACCAATGTGACAGGAGCTACTTTGCCTAAAAATAACCACCTGTGAACCACATGGGTCCAAAACCAATTGCAAAAACAGCACACATGAAACATGCAAATGTTGGCCTATAAGAAGTCCAAGACAAAGAAGCTATAAACAAACATGGTAAAGGAAAGGCAGCAAGCCGTTCCTTTTCTGTCTCCTCCAGGCACAGAAAAGAAAGAGCAATCTGCAATAGCCATGCACTCTGACAGACCTGCTTTTTACTGAGCGGTGAATGCTTCAGAGCTCACTCACAGACAAATAAAAAGGGCAATCTGCTGTGAAATAAAGCACACAGTGGTTGATCACACTTGCCCCAGTTTGGCCCCCCCCAAACAAAAAAACTACCTTCTTGAGAAGCTTATCTTTCTGAGGTTCTCTGCACTCACATCAGCCCTGCATGATTAAATATACTGATGCTACACATTTTATTTAGTTTTGCCATAAATCACCTTTGCTAGACAAGGGAAAACAATATTACTCCACTGCAAGGAATAAATCACAATATGTGGCATATTTTTAATCCCACTTTAGCTTTGAGTCTATAAGATGGTTGCTATGACTTCTTTCCTTTCTCCCAGCTGTGCCTTAGGATGAAGTGACAGTCAAGTAAGTGGGGAGGTGCAATGGGCAAACTGGTTACTACTGACTGAACAGTAAAAACAAAAGGGAATGGAAAAAGAAGGTAAGCAATGATCTCAAAATTCTCTGTGCATACACCTCTGCCTACACCCACTGCAGAGGCTGCTGAACAAGCCAACAAAGAAAAATTCCATCCTGTGGGGCCTTTGAGAGTCTAAACACTGTTGAAGCTCCATCTCTGCAATTAAGTCTTGATTCACTTGATTCTAAATTAGATGTTATTTCACTAAAGAAACATATCTGATTTCTCAGAGTTTATGAACTAAGGTGTTAGAATAAAAATTTTACAAGCATGAACTCACAATTGGGAAGAGTGACTAGGCACAGGGCATGGAAAACTGCCAGCCAATAAAGCCAGAAAGAGTTTTAGTTTACCACCTTCATATGGAAGGCTGTTTTATTCCCTGTAATGAGCTCAGACACCACATTTCAGCATAGTTTTCAAGTCAGCTATGCAGGCTTCCTAGGAATTTTCTATTGTGTTACAGTAGCTTTTTTTGAAAGAAAGCATTTTTATTTCTTGAGTTAACCATTTGAAGGGCTTTCCCATGGGATAAGCTCCTGAAACTACCTGTATTTTTTTTTTCAGTTTGTAAGAAACTTGCAATTTCCATCTGCACAAAATACATGAACCATAGCTGTCTTCTGACAGCGAGCTTCTAGAAGACTTTGATGTAGCAAACAATATGTGGGCTGTGCCTTTGGTAAGAGGATGTGCTGGGGGAAGTGATCTGAGAAATATTGCAGTTCTCCATTTCCCCTGTAAAGTCTTCTGCCCACATCCTTTTGAGCGTACTATATAAAGGAGTATATCAGCCGTCCTTTGAAATGATCTTAGGAGAGAGAACTGACCGACTTCCATTTTTCCTCATATTAAAAATGCTTCTCCCAGAATTATCTGCCTGAAGCATAAGTAATAAAAAGTGGGTTGTGGCATTGTTAACACCAAAAAAAAAGTAATGTAAAAGAATTCACACCGTTCTAAAAATGTAAAATTCTTCAGAGTTGCCTAAGCCTTTGGACGATACTTGTTTGAAGTTTTCAAGCTTTTCTCCGTACCCGTGAAAACTCCAGATTTTGCAGCCCTCAGCTGCCCCACCAGCGCCTCTGCCCTGCAAGGCTCCCCACGGACACCAGATGGCCCTCACCAGCCACCGCTCCTGGGGCCTCTAGTGCCAGTCCTGGCCCCTCATCAAGTTCCTCAGCAGGGGCAGTGCTGCAGGAGAGTCTGCGGGAAATGCTGCAGGATGTACAAGCTACCAGAAAAGACAGAAGGCCCTTGCCAAAGCAGTTCTCCCACAATGAGTCACCCATATGAGGCCGTGACCGATTGCGCAGCAATGGCAGTGTTTCGCTGGCAGACCTTTGCCTGCAGCATGAAAGGGAAACCTGCTGCATGGGCACAGCTATGCCAACTAAAGCATTTGCTTCACAGCAGCTTCTCCAAGGTGATCCAACCTTATTAGTCCTATGGACCAACCCTGAGGACCCGATTTCCACCTCAAAGGCCAGCTGGAGGCAGCTTTGGGCTGCATGCTGCTGTGGGGTGTCCTGTGCTGCTCCCCAGTGACATGGCTGTCTCTGGCGCGGCCACAGCAGAAATCTACAGCCTTGTGGATTTGTCCTGAAAGTGTTTCCTAGACTCATTGTACTACTCTGATAGGGGTGTAACACACACAAAAAAGCTTCTCCTCTGAGCATGTTCTGTGCCTGTGCTGAGGCGACCTGCTGGCACAGCTCACAGCAAGTGTTTTCCCAGGGGAAATGAGTTTCCTATGGTGCCATTCTCAAAGAGGAGCAAAGAAACCTACCTTTGCCCACTCCAGCACATCCATAATTAGCAATACTGATTTCCAACCAGAGCAACTGAGTGTGGAGAGGATCACCAGCCTCTCTTCTCATCACTCAGTGGTTGATTCCTCCAACAATTTCAGACAATAATGACTGGAGTCGCCCCTCCCTAATGCTTCCAGTATAGAACATCCATCTTGGGATAACTCCTTTCATAGCCTCCTCCATCTCCTTCTAGTGGTCATGTTCGTAGATATAGCAGCTTTAGGTAAGTTTGGACCCAAAGAAAAGAGAAAGAAAAAGAAAAGCGGTGCAGAAGCAGCTCTGGGTTTTTGTTTGAAGCCTGTGCAACTTTGTCTAAATACAGAGGGCAGGACAAGATGGCTTATCTATAACAGCTTGGACACTGAAAGGCTGGCATAATGTTTTGTGTTCAGTAGCTGCTTCAGATAGTGTACAGGAGCTTCTGATTTAGAGCAAGCAAGTTTCTGTATGTTCGCCACTAGTGAACAGAGCCAGCCAGGGCCTGAGGAACTGGGAGAACAGAGGTGCTCAAGAGAGCCTGCAGTTTTGGCATCTGATCCCAAGCCTTGACATGCCTGGGGAAGGCTAGCTCCTTACCCTGCTTTCAAGTTACCACAGTTCCATTTACTGACCTGACTCTGAAGAGACATTCCTCTCAGATACCCACTGAACATGAAGGCCACATCACAGACATCGTGACCAATACCACATCAAGGTAACAGGGACTCTGATATCATGAACAGTTTTATCACCTCTTAACTTTGCTTAAAAAGTATTTTGCTTTTTAAAATGCTCATGTGTATTAAGTGTTTTCTGTGATACATTCTGGTCTGCCATATTGGAATACAGCTGGAAATTGTTGACAGCTTCATTCAGTACATTTTGCATAGCAGTCATGAGGTTTAACTGTTGCAGTGCTTCCTCAATCCCCTGTGCTTTGTGTTGTGATTCCATAGATGAAAGACAAAAATGGAACATGACCCATTTCCACCTTCTCCCATCTCGGTATCCCTTCTTCTCCCTGTTATTTTCTGCCTTGAGGTTGAGAGATATATATACACACATGTGTATACTTATACACACACACAGAGCAGGCCCCATACTGGAGTCTTGCAGACTCTAAAGGCTTCCTGTAGAACAAATCGCTGTAAGCCTTGCATTGGCAAGATTTCCTGTGAGTCTGTTAAAGAAAGGCAAAAACCAGACATTACTGACCTGCTGGGTTCTTTTCCTCAGGTTTGGGATGCATGAGACGGAACGGCAGCTCTGTGCCCACTTCACTTTGGGTAGAAGAGAAAATGTATCAGATCCACAGCTCCATTCATGCCTGGTTCAGTCCCCCTCCCATTTCAGGCCAGCCCAAGTGCTGAATTCCAGCTTTACTCATTTTTTTATCTTTTTCTAATTATAATTTTCCCCTCAAAAGGAGTTAAAACCTGATGTCTCCACAAATATCCCATGCATATCCACTTTAATAGACTGGGTTTATTATGTACTGAATCTACTTGCATGTACACAAAATCAGAGATATTTTTCTAGTTGCTTCATTTTCACAGCTGAATGCACAGACTTCTTTCTATCAGCTTAAGACGTAGTTTGGGTTTGATTTGTTGTTGTTGTTTAGTTAGGGGTTTTTTGGGAGGCAGGAAAGGGAATAGGAAAGAGGGTAAAAAGACCAGTTAACCACTACAACTGCATGGTCTGAAAGGGAAGATGACATTTACCTGGAGGTGAGGTCTCCCAGCATGCTACAGAAGAAAACAAGGAGAAAAACACAAGCATGTTTAGTGCCTTTCCATTCTGGTGCTCTACCAAATGCTGTTTATTGGTAGACTATTGAAATCACCTTCCTCATATACTCTTCTCTACTTGCCAGAAAGCACAACATCCAAATAAACTTGGTTTTAAAAAAAGGTAATTTTCATTTTTCATGTCCTTTCCATAGAGAAAGAGTAAGTTTTTGAACTCCTGACCAGGTGTTGGGCATAGCTCCTTTTTTGAGAGCCAAAGGATGTGGGCAAACAGAGGACCACAGGAGCAAATCATTGACTCATTTTTATACTAGAAAAAAGGATAGGTAAATGAAATACAAATGTAAACAGTGACTGTCACCAGAATTATCCTTGTCCTCTTTTTCACTGTGTGCTGGGAACTAGCTCATGTTATTATTATATCAGCTTCATCCAGAAAGCTGGCTCAGTACAGAACCTGAGTGACAGTATTTATGACTCTCAGACAGATATCTCTACCTTCTGCTCTGGGAGAACAAGAATGCCACCATAAAGGCTCACACAAAGTTTCACTTCAGTTCTCACAAAATAAGTTATGGCTTTGAAACAAAAATCACAATGCAAACCAGAGGTTCATACTTCAGTTGTAAAGTCATATAGTATCTAAGGAAGGTAATCCAACCCCTCTGGCTCAGGACAAGGTCTTTGAATAGGCCAAGACTGATTTCCAAGTAGTTTAAGCTTTAGAGGGAGCCTGATGTCCTACAACATGTGCCCTTTCTCTTAGGGTGGACTGTACTGCCCTCTCCCCACTTGTCAATTAAGCACACACACCCCTCTCAACTCTATGCAGATGTAGCAAAAAGCCTGTTGTTCTTACCCTGGAACAGTGAGCTTCACTTTGACCTTGTAGGAAACCAGAATCCCCATCACTGTCTTGTCTACTCCATCCTTAATACTACCAGAGAAAACAGCAGTGTTAGGCAGCATACCAACAGAGCAACAATATATGGCTGGAGCAAGAACTAGGTGAGCATCCTATTCTTATGAAAGTCAGAGCAGACAAGCCTCAGGGACAGCTCTCCAGATCTGTGATCACTAGTTACTCTGAATATGATAGGCTAAGTCATGCAACCTAGATCTACCCATCTGGACACACATTTACAGGTTCAAACTCCTGATACGAGTGTCTCCTCCATTCTCCCCTCTTCTTTCACAGAATTGTAAAATCATTAAGGTTGGAAAAGACCTCCAAGATCATTAAGTCCAACTATCAACCCAACACCACCATGCCTCCTAAACCATGCCCTGAACACCTCCAGGGATAGTGACTCCACCACCTCTCTGGGCAGCCTCTTCCAATGCCTGACCACTCTTTCAATAACGAAATTTTTCCTGATATCCAATCTAAACCTCCCCCGACACAACTTGATGCCATTTCCTCTCATACTATCTATCGCTAGTAACTTGGGAGAAAAGACCAGCTCCCACCTCACTACAACCTCCTTTCAGGTAGTTGCAGAGACCGATATGGTCTCCCCTCAGCCTCCTCTTCTCCAGACTAAATAACCCCAGTTCCCTCAACCTCTCCTCATAAGACCTGCTCTCCAGACCCTTCACAAGCTTTGTTGTCCTTCTTTGGACATGCTCTAGCTACTCAGTGTCCCTCTTGTAGTGAGGGGCCCAAAAGTGAACACAGTATTCAAGGTGTGGCCTCACCAGTGCTGAGTACAGGGGTACGATCACTGCCCTGCTCCTGCTGGTCACGCTATTCCTGATGCAAGCAGGATGCTGTTGGCTTCTTGGCCACCTGAGCACACTGCTGGCTCATATTCAGCCAGCTGTCAACCAGCATCCCCAGGTCTTCTCCGTCATGCAGCTCTCCAGCCACTCTTCCCCAAGTCTGTAATATTGCATGGGCTTGGTGCAACCCAAGTGCAGGATCCGACACTGAGCCTTGCTAAACCTCATACAGTTGACCTCAGCCCATTGTTCCAGCCTGTCCAGATCCCTTTGCAGAGCCTTCTTACCCTTGAGCAGATTGATAGATTAACACTTTATATCCCTCCACTCGCTAAGATCGTTTAAAACTCTACTCACATGGTACTAGAAGCCAAGTTGGTGTCCTCATCCTTTAGCTTTCCATCCAGAGCTATTTCCCGGGTCTCCCGGTTATTTGCTAGCAAGGGCAAAAGTGTCAATGTCTTGGTCAGGCTGCTGTTTGGCTGTACCTTTTCCCTGAAAATAAGCAGCAGGTGAGAGAAGGAAAGTGCAACACACTCTTATTTGTGTTACACACCCACTCAAGCATTTCAAAACAGATTACAAAGTCATCCTGAAGATGGGGAATTTATCTGTCCAAATTTATTTGTCTACAATGCAGATGCCTACATCTAAACTAGTCAGAAAAATTCCCTTTATAATCAGCAGAGAGAAACAAGCACTTGCAGAAAAATATTAATTTCACATTAAGGCCAACTTCTAAAGTAGGTCAAACTATGCTGCAGACCTCTAAATTTGGGCAAAGTAAATCCTAGTTTGGAAGACCAGTACTCAATGGAAAACATGTCCCTAAGCTACAGAGCAAAAAAACAGAAAAATATAAGATGTCTGGGTGTGTCCAACCCTTCTTACAAAGCAAAGTTCAACATTGCATTGCCAATGCAGTGCAATGCAAAAGAGCAAGTTGGTCTCCACACTGTCAGTAGGCTTGAGGTTTTCAGTCTTTCCAAGGCCAGGAGAAACCAAATGAAATGGTGTGAAAAAGACTGACCTCAAGCTAGGGCATCCATGACTTCCACTCAAACAGCAGCACCTTTCAGAAAAATGCTGCATCGCTATTCCACAGCTCCTGCTAAGTTTTCTAATAGGTAATTACTCTTCAAACAACCCCTGTCTCCAGCAATCTCCCTCTGTTCTCTGACAAAAGGTGCGGGGTACCTGCTGGCTATAAGAAAAGGAGACCAGCTGCATCCAGAGAATACAGGTGGTATGGGGGATACACACATGTGAGGTGAGAGGAGAAGAGAGAGCACTGTAGCAGCAAGCAACTGCAAGACTATAGCTAGGAGTACTCCCATTACTGAGGGGGAGGAAGGTAATTAAAATGGTGTGAAAGAGAAGAAGGGATAAGCAGAGCATTCACTCACTGTGCTTCCTCAGCAGCTACCACTTTTGTATAGTGGTCACTGGAGTACAAAACCACGTTGGCGACTTGCTCCACTGAGTGAGAAAGGAGAAAGCAATCAGTTGTGTATATGCATCAGAAACAACATAGCTGCCTCCCCGAGTCTCAGGAATGGAAGACATGATGAGGACAGCAGGAAAACCCATCCATTTAGAGCCTAAAGGGACCACCAGGTCAGATAGCCCAACCTGTATAGAGACCAACAGCACAAGTAGCCAAAGACTATCCTGAAAGGCATCCAGCCTTCATTTGGAGATTACAAAAGTCAATAACGCACAGTTTCCCCTGGAAGCCTGCTCTTTCCATTATAAAGATCTCACTCTTCTTCTCTAAGCATGACCACTTTTATCGCTGGTCACTGGTATCTGTTGTGTATCTATAGCCAATGCATTTGCATTCAGGAGACACCATCATCAAGCAGACTGGATGCCAAACTGCAGTCAAGAACCTGTGATAATAAATGGCTTATATTCTCCAATCAAACACCAGAAAACCTATAGGGTAATTCTGAAAAACACTGATGAGGAGAGAATCTGGGGATGAAGGTCGTTTTAAGCCTGACAGAGATGTGTCAGCCTAAAAATATTTGGGAATCACTAAACAGTGCATCCAAGACCAGCACCGAATTGGCTTTCTGTAGTATAGAGTTTTGTAAAAATCTGAGGAACTTCATTCCCTCCTTGCCTTCCCTTTTCTTTCTCATCCTTTGCCTCTCAGACTGTCTTCCACAGGTTCAAGTGCAATGGGACTTGTGGGATGAAGACATGCAGAGCCACAAATAAAACACAGGCACAGTACAGAAACTTGTCTGAAACTCAGACCCTGCCCGCAGCTTCCTCAGGAGAAATTACAACATCGCCGGCAGAGCAGCTGTTTCTCACATTGCCAGATGTTTCTGAAACCCCAGGCAAAATTGTATGCAACCTAGGCACATTCACAGTAAGAAGGAGTGTCACATCACACTGACGGAGGAGCCCTTCCCACCAGCCTCCCAAAACAGATGGATTTTTTAACCCACAGCACCTGCCTTGCCTGCTGCAGGTGCCAGACACTTTGTTTACTAGATGGTACATACTGGTGCCTGAAATTAAGCCATACAAGTAACCATGAGAGTCAGGAAAAGGCTGCAGTGTTTCACTTGATGAACACCAAAGAAACAGCAACAGAGAGGGTGGAGGGACAAATTCCTGATTTGTCCCATACTGCCTGCTTGAGCTGTTGCAAGCACTAAATTCTGCCTCTTTTTCAGCCCTCCCACCATTCAGTCTTCTAGCCCTCAAGGAATCCCAAGCAACAGTAAAAACATACCCTGGACTTTGATCTTCTTCACTGTTTTCTCTGTGCTGTTGTTGATGGTGATAGTGACTGAAATGGGCTCGCCATGGTAGTACACCTAGAAGGAAACTGATGCTCAGAACTCCAGTAAGGAGGTTTCTCCCAAGCCCTGAACCCTTCTATAGTCCCCCCAGATTATATCTCCTCACAGAGGACAGATAAGGCAAGATGACCCTTCCCAATGATTCATGACCCTTCCTTCAATGATTTATTTAGCTGCAAATGAGTCTTGTAATAGGGTCTCAGCCTCCCCTAACAGTAGCTACTGACAGAAATTACATTAGAGCCCTCAAGTGCTGGGCCAAGTCAGTCTCAGCTGAGACCATCTGAATAACACATGAAGTAGCTGATTTGGGCAGCAAAATGCATATTGGCATGCCAATACTATGATGTCCACAGCCCTGGGGCAAACTCCTTACCTCTTTACTGAGGCAAGCTTTCAAGTGTAATGGCTTGTTGGACATGAAGAACTGCCAGGTGGTCTCTGCACAAGGTTGGGGTCCTGGCTTTTCTGGAGCATATTGCACCTTACGGATCAGCAGACGTGCAGCGTTCCTGGAAAGCAGCAGAGGACAACATGGTGGTACTTTGTGCTTGGCAGAGGCAGGAGATCTGCATTCACAGGTGCTTACACCCATGAAGTCCAATGATAAATGGGGCAAATCTGAACAATCAACCAAGGTGCATTACTGAACCACCCACCCCCTTTAAGAAGGGCAAAGCTGAAGACAGACACAAATGTTCCTTTACCTCTTATGAATTCTCTCTTCCACATTCTCTGTTGAGAAAGCTTTCACTTCAAAGTCCACACCACAGCTCTGCCAGAAAGAAGACAGCTGTGAGACCAGTGTCAGAAGTCAAGAACATCTGCAGACATTTTAATATCTTTCTATACACCAGAAATTGGCAGATTCCTGCCAGCTGGAAATTCTTCTGGCCTCCTACCATTATAATAGAGATCCCTGCCAACTGGTGTAGCAGCACCCACCTGTTCCATGCCACTTCTGATAAATGAGGCTTATTTCCCAGCCTTTGACAGATTACATCCCTACTCCTACAAGGCTTTCTGTGAGAGCAGTGCTGTACAGGTCACAGCGTGCTACAGATAAGACTGATCAGCCTGCAAGGCTCTCCAGTCCGCCTTGGGTTTCTGAATGGCTTTGTAACACCAATACCTGACTTAGGGTCAACCTTCTTACTTCCCAATGTCTAATGGCTGATCAGGCCAAGCTGACCTTTATTTTAATGGGTTTATACTGCCATGGGACATCTGTGTGAGTCCCAGGTAACTCTCTACAGAGCAATATGGGAATTTTTGCTAGAATATAATTCCTTGGCAAAAACACAGCTTATCCTTGTGGCACTGGATTCCAGAAGCACAAAAAGGAATATTTTAAATCGCGTCAGAAACCTTGCAGAACATCTCATTGTCTGGTGGCTTTTACTCCAGGATTTTTGTTTTGTTTGCACGCATGTGCAAGCCAGCCCTTCTCTGCAGTTGTTTTAATTCAGAAGCAGGTCTTAACACATACTATTTATAGCTATCTATGAGAATTTAGGCACTTGGGTTTCCTTTTCTTTCACATAGCCTGACAGCTACAATCTATTTATGTGCAGCCAACCCACAAATCATGTGGTACCCTTAAGGAAACTACAAGCATTGCAGATTTAGTAGTCTTGCTGCTATTTGACTGTACCTGTCATATATATATATAAAAATATATAGACATATATATACACAATATCTGCTGCTAATCTGACTAGATTCCCTTTCTTATTCTGAGGACGGACTTAAATTCCAAGTCTGTGAAACACAGCTGTAGCTCTTAAGTCAGGTTCCTGACATTTGTGGCATGGCACAGTAAACCCCAGTATCACCGTTTTCTACTCTCAAACTCGCCAAATAAATTCACATGACTTTTTCCATATGATTTTCCTCAACCATAATAAGCACAAGTGTCCCATTGGTCTCACCTTATCAACATCATGAGGTGCAGGCTGCAGACAGACTGAACAAGGCAGGTAATCTGGAAACTGTGAGAGGAAAAGAGAAAAATACCTAAAGCAATACGACAAACATTTCCAACTCTGCGATACTCTAATTAACATATTGCTCACAAAAGGTAGAACGCAATCCTGAAGACAACAGGTCACTCTCTGTAACGTAGTAACCCTTTGAAATTCTGGCTGAGATAGGGACCTTAATATACTGGGCCTTATACTTGCCTTGTATGAACAAGCCCCTCTCTTCCAAAAATACTTTACTAGCCAATGAAAGAGGTGGAAAGACAGAGAGAGAAAGAAAAAAGTAGAACAAGTCCAGGCACATGAAGCACCTGGTCTAAGAATCAAACAGACCCCTAGAGGCACAGCTTAGAATAGAAGCTGGAACCAGGGTAATAAAAATGGCTCACAGCAGTGCTACTCACTGTTCACATGTTCATCTCTGTGTCAGAAACACAACTAAGGCCATGAAGACCAGCCAGCTGCCAGTCAATGTCCATTTGCTCCTGGCCTGGGCTCCAGCTACTTCAAACATCAAATGTGAAGGCTGCAGAGTAGCTCATGCGGACTGAGGGCTAACAGCCCATCAGAGACTCCAGCAGTGTGAAGACCACTAGACTGTATTTGAGTCATTAATAACATTAGGACAGGTACCAACCTGTCATAATAAGCATTCAAAGACTTATTTGTTGCTATATCAGAGCATGTGGTTTTCAAACCTGGATCTTCCTAGTGAATGCTAAGGCAGCCATGTCACTGACAGTACTGGAAGTATATCCTGTCAGAATCAGAATTTGGCAGTGAGCTGTTATTTGTTGACAACATCTGGTAAAGAGCTTTTCATCCGCTGTTTGAGCCATAAAATTTTTAAAAAGGATTTGGCACTTCCTCTGTGAGCACTGGGGCAATGGTATAAAGTATTCCAGCCACTCAGGAATGGGGAAGACAAGGATATATAGGGCTGTTGCTAGTGTAAAGCCATTGCATGTTTCCCTGCATTTTCAAGGAAAGCACTTTTCACACGCAGTTAGGATCTTCTTGCACTTTACCGCTTAGGATTGTAAGAAAAAAAAAAACAAAACAAACAAAACCGGTACCTTGCCTGTCACTCAAAGTTGGAACTTTGCATACCATGAATTCACTAGTAATTCCTGTCTTTATTCCATCACTGGGTTTCAGCAGCCTTGTAATAACAGACAGAGAGAAGCTCAGAGGCTTTTATGAGATACTTACTGTAAAGAAAAAGGGATAAGCATTTTTCCCCAGCTTCTTTAGCAGAGATTCCTGCAAGTGGGAGAGAGACTCTGGCTTGTCATCAGGCGGGTACACTTGGACCCTAGAGAAGAACAGGTCCCGTCGGAAGGTGAGGCCAATCACATCAATGTCTTCCTGGCCATACCGGAAAGCACAGGTCAGGGACACATACACTGGAATGAAACACATGACAGGTAAAGCATGCAGCGGGCTAACAATGCAGCCAGGGTGGGATGTAAAATCTTCCTGCACTACAGAGTCAGGGAAGCCCATTTCAACACCATTATGTAACCCAGTAAGTATTCATACCATATGTAAGAACATACGTTATGTTGAGTAAGAAGCCCATTCACTGGGGAAGAGTGTTACATTTGTACCCTTAAAACAATAAAAAAGGTTTTTATCTCAGGATCTCACTTCAAAAGAGGAATAACAATCTCTGAAACATATGTTGCATAAAACCTCAAACCTTTTTTCCCCTTGATAATTGCAGGATCCACCAATACAACACCATCTGAAAGAAAGGGAAAATTAAAAAATATTAGTAGAGGATAATCAGGGTTGAGAGAGCAGGAAAGGCAACAAGTATCCTTGTGGACTTACCTACAGGTTCCACATCCCCTATGTTGTCAATGAAGTCCCGCTTTCCCAGGTAGATGGTCAGCTGTAGGGAGATGACCATAGTTGAAACACAACGTGTTGATGGTTGTGTGGTTTGTGTTGCAGAGGGGGGGACACAGCGGAGAGGTGTAAATCTTGTAGAGATCAGAGCAATTAAATTTAGATTTTTTCTTTTTTTTCCAGCAAACATGCAATCCCCACCAGACTCAAGAGGATTATTCATATGCTTCAGGACATCAGAATTCCTGATGTAGACCAGCTCCCAAAAGTACAACATAAATCCTCATGCATGGGACACGTGCATGGGATTTTTGGTGCCATCAGGTTGGAAAGACAATGAATCACCGTTGTTTTAAACATTTATCATCAGGACTACAAGCCAGGAGGATTGAGGGGCGAGTTGCTTTCCTCTCGTGTTATGAGAAGCTTGCCCTATAAACTCCATTTACATAATTTCCTCAAATTTAACACTAAATACAGTTCATGGTCCTTCTTCAGGAAAAAAAAAAAATGAAGGGGACAGGAAGGAGCTTTCTAATAAGTCTCCAGTCTGACTACAAGTAACACTCATACCTATATAAACCCATTATTATGGTACTTACAGCTTTGTCACGAGTGCTTTTTTTGAAGATAACTTGTTTTTGAGGAGAACTAGCATTCTTTCCACTCGTCCCAGTCTTCTGAGACTCAGGGCAGCTCATGGTCAAAAGATGGGTATGTGACTGAGGGTGAATGAAGCTTTTCTGCCCCGAAAGGTCCTGGCAAAGACGTCAGAAAAAAACAGGTGGGTGAGGTAAAAGTGAATTATACTTGGTGGGTAAAGCACTCCACTCCCATGTATAGTTTACCAAAGACTATTTCAATAGATTCTCAGGTGCAGCAGAGAGGGTGGGTTTCTTTTCATTTCAGCAGTTCCTCATAAAAAAAACCCCAAACAACCCATAAAAACATCTGTTTAAAAACAGCCCTTCAGAAACATTATAAAAGACTACAAATTCTTTTTAATTCATATTAAAGCAATCAGTAGATTAATAGAAAAATCTGGAGAGGAAGGGATAGCTTGGCCTTTTCAGAGGGGTTTGTAGAGAGTAATTTTCTGAAGAAACATATGAGAGTATAGATAATCTGATCAAACAAGGTACTTTGATTTTTCAAAAGGTACCTCAAGATTTGTCATCCAGAGGCTATAAATTGACCTTCCTTTGACCTCATGACTTTTCGCTCGTTAATAACGGTATAAAATACAGGAAATAAAGAATATTAACAGTTACAGATTTTGGCTACTTTCAGGGTTTGGGCTGTTTTTACTACTGCAAGTATGCAACAGTGCAGTGTCATTTGTCCTGGGTTGTTTGCTATTGAGCATATCCTTGAATGAATGAAAAAGAGCCTATAGGATGAGTGAATAGTCTGCCCACAGACACAAAGCTATTCTGGATTCCCCAAAATAAAGCTGTCTATGTTAAGCTGGAGGAGTGCTTCATGATGCAGACTGGATAGGTGATGAAATACCATATATTCTATAACGGTAAGTGAAAAATATTGCATTCAAAGAAAATAGTCTGACAGGCATGGTTATACTTGGAATCACTTAGGAAGAATATCTTCACATAAGCAGAGAAGTTATTTGGAAATAAGTCAAGAACACAGCAGAGAACACCAATTATACCATTTCAGAACCCCTTACATATCTGCATCTTGGATATGGCATACTCAGACTAAGACCTGGAAAGGTGGCATGTACTGGTAAGTCATCAGACCAAACCCAAAATGAGAACTCATCTGTCCTTCTGTATTAGCCTAAATCGGATCCAAATGCAACCCATTACTTGCAGAGTATCACTGAACTCAAACCAGCATGGACCTTAAGAATATAAGAGTCCAACAACCTGCCCAGAAAGGTAGCAAGTATAACCAGGGGTAGAAAACAGCTTGTAGCCAAAGAAAAAAAACAGATGGAATAAGGTTCTTCAGGGTGGGTTGGGAAAGACCAAAAGGCCACAAGAGAGAGATGTCCAGAAAACCCAAGTGGTACAAAGCAGAGAGAAATTAGTTTTTCACTTTGTTGTAAGTCATAAAATAGCAGCATCCAGTGTAGTGATCAGACAGGAAATTCAAGCAAAATTCAGGAAAAGCAAAGCATTTCCCCACATAACACAAGATTCAGGAGTACAGTGTGCTGCTGCAGAAGGCTCTGGAAATCACCGGTATGAATTGAGTCACAGGGTTATATGCATTCACAAGGAAAAGGCTTTTGACAGATGTTGAACAGGATGATCCAGGTGTAACCTTAACTCCGTAAGACTCAGAAGCTGAGGAGCAGCATCAGGAAAGGACGATGCTACACGTGCCCTGTTCTTACACTTCTCCCTGTTGAACCTGTGTGAATGAGTACACTGTGTTAGACAGACCACTGGTCTGACAGTGTATGACTGTCCTTACAGTTTGCTTCCATTCTATTTTTCTGCTTGCTTTCCCATTTTGAAGACTGTTTCTACTCTTTAAAACAGTTTCTAGGGCCTATTTGCACAAAACAAACTGTAGAAAAAGGAAATACCTCCCTTCTCAGAAAGCTGGGAAAAAAGTAAGGTAGATATTAGAGACAGACATTACACGTGTTTAAGAATTTCTGTTTTTATGAAGCATAGGTAAGTTTTCTAAGTCCAGAATAGTATTTTTTGCTCAACAGATGCCCTACTCATGCTCTAGACCCAAAGAAACAAACAAGCAAATAATGTTAAATACCTTGCTGTGTTCCAAATGCCACAGGAGCTGCCACGGGACAAAGACTTGAACCCCTAAACTACCAAAGAAATAAGAATTTTCCACGCAGCCACGTCCTGTGCTTCTTTGCATCTACCAGAGGGAATCACTAACCTCTTAGCAAACAAGGAAGACAATTTGTAGGGGATTTGAAAGGACGTCTCTAGTTGCGTCCATCCAGGATTTCAAGAATTAATCCCCCTCCAAGAGCAAATATTGTTCCTGAGCTAAGATTCAACTGGAAAGTGCTTAAGTCAGCAACCTAAAGCATTACCTAAGGAGGCTCAGATCATCGATGAAGATGTCTACAATGTCATACTCACATGCTTTGTAAAGACTACAGACTTACAGAGAACAGAATGGTTACTGAAAGCAGCTTTATTCTAAAGCTCTTTATTGTCTCTTTTCTAGGGTTGTGAGCCATCCAGCCTGATAAGAAGCTGAACAGACAAGGACCATTTATGAAAAAGGGAGTTTATAAACCACCAAACTAAGTCTCTATAAATAGATGCCATTATGAAGGACTACCAAACATTGAGAACAATGTATTGTTCTCATTATCACTAAATAGTTTCTGTTATTGCTCCACGAACATCCCATTGGCATGCTGATGTAAAACAGTATGTTGCTAGCTAGTACACCTCCCCTCCTTAATTTACTTATGGAGTACTTAATTTAATTTTTAATTACATTTACTTAATTTACTATATTTACTGATATAAGGCATGTGAACAGATTTCAAACAATTTAACTTCTCTGTTCATGAATGTTCCAAGAATATCTCCCACCCCCCACCCCCCCCATGAATTTAGTCTTGATATTATGCACAACAATATGTGTAATTTTTGGCTTGCAAGCTGCATAAACAGCTGTAGCTTTCCTCTGGGCTGCATCTGTTTGATTAGAAAGATCACATGATATCCTCTCCACTTGCCAGCCTGCACAGCACCCTCCATCTCAGGCAATCTTGCAGTCACAAATCAAGCTTGCTTTTTGCAAACAACCACAAACATTTTCCTGAATAGTGGCCTGGGTACGCAATTTATTCAAAAAAAATTAACACAGAACCAGTGTTCCTCTGTTCTTTCAGCATTTTCCAAACTCCAGCAACATTTTATTAACCAGAGGTGGATTATTTGGAGGGTTTAATCACTACTCTTGTTTAATCAACTCTGGTAAATGCAAACCAGCCAGCCCTAAAAGATGGAAATGCATGTGTGCCTGGTATTGTTGAAGAAAGCAAGATTTTGGTTATAGGAAGTAGGGACGAGAGCCCAGAAATTAACCCACAAAGTCACACATTCTATTCAGTCACACAGTGCAAAAGCAAAAGGAGAAATCTGGTTTTAAGAGTCTGTGCTGCTGCCACTGCAGGATTTAGCCTTCAGAAGAGGAATGAGCATTCCTGTTATACCTGCTGCTCCTCTGAGGGCCTGGGAGGCATGGGTACATGCACCATTGTTAATATCTTCAGGGGAGCTTGGAAGCAGCTTTTCCATAAGGCATGCTTCATAATGCACCTTATGTCCAGAGAAAGATGCCCACCCCACCCCCCAAAGCCACTCGAAGAGCAGCTCCACCTCCAGCAGACAAATGGTACAACAGCCATCTCTGCAGAGCAGGTACCTTCATTCTCTCTTCTTCCCTCTGCAGGTTGAAGCAGAAAAGGAGGCAACAGAAGTAAATAAATATGCTGCAGAAAAGAAAACAACAACAAAAAACCCTAAAATTGGTCACTAGAATTTCCTACATATCTTGGTCCTAAGGAATTTTAATGCAAAATGCTTAAGGTCTTAGCTAGCTAGCCATTATCCTCAAGTGTCTTTAACCTACTTTCTAACAGCATCAACAAGTAAAACAAAGCCCTTTGCATAAGATCTGTGTCCATGTTGCAGAAAACCACAAGTATAGCAACCTAAATTATAAACATCCTAAACCCATTCTGATCCTCTTCAGCAGAGCCTACAGTTTTTATTATGTTAAATCTCCCAATAATCCTTCATCATGCTGACCTGCCATTTAGCGATCTGCTTTTCCAGTCACCAAGGTCACCTGGACTCACGGTAGGTGCCTTTTCAAGAAAGACCTTCTGCCATAGCAACATGCAGAAGAAAAAAATATCTTGCCTTTAGAAATGCTTCAGAATGCCAATGTGAATCTTTTCAGTTTTGCTACTGTTGTCACTTCCAAGAACTGGACAGAAGGCTTCTTTTCTTATGAAAATAACAGTGTAGTCTGCAATGGCTCTTAGTTATGTATGAAATTTGTGTATTAAACAGATGAAGGTTTTGCTTCATTACTCTGAAGTAGGAACCAGAGCATTATTTTCAACAAGGCCTTTTGTGTTTTTAAAGCAGAATGCAACTCTTACTACTGGCTTAAAAACTTAATAAGGTAGCAGTCAAAGTACCACAGCAAGAGGAGCCTTCTATTTCCAGCAGTGTGAAATACAGATACTAATTTCCTCAATTCAGTAATTTATCCAAAACCTCAACCTTCCAAGGACAGAGGCACTTATTCAATGTGGTAAGGCTTCCTTCAGTCTCAACGCAGCACTCCCGAGACAGGGCAGGACCATGTTGTATCTGCATGATGTCCAGTGCCAAGCTAAGAGCATTATCCTCTTTCCCCCTCTACGCCAAATCCCACAATGTGACTGAACACAAATCCACAATTCGTCAGGAAAACATAGCACAGAAAAACACATTTCAGGTTCCCCTCTTTGCGTATTCAGAACAAGATCTCACACACAGACACACAAATAAATGAATTGGAGCATTGTGGCGTTTTAAAAGCAGAACACAAGTTTATTTACAATCAAGTTCTTACGGGCAGCTGAATAAATAAAAACTTTGCCCCGTATACTCTAATTCCCCTCTGCAGAAAATGTCTGAACAAAAGGCTAGGTTGGAGAGATGCCTGTTACAGCAGCTTCCCCCTAATCCAGCCCCTCCAAAAAACACGCTTCCTCAGGAAAACACTATCAGGAAAGAAGAAAATAAAGTGCAAATAAAAAGGCAACAAAACGCTGGTGGCTTGTCTTGAGGCCCAGATGATGTGGAAAGGTTTGGCTGGATAAAGTTATGCCAGGTAGCTCACACCCAGCCACATCATGGTTTTGGATGCTTAAATGGGGCAGAGCCAAGACACTGCTCCGTAGCACAGAAAGGGCTCCAGCGCAAAGAGGAATATTGCACATGTGCTCAAGAAGGGGGCAAGCGGCCTGGAATTGCCAGCACCAAATTTGGGATTTAACCCCACTGCTCCCCTGTGTTCTACTGACAGCCGCCAGGACAGGACGGATGAACAGAAAAAGGGACCGAAGACCTATGTTCTGGTACTGAAGTCACAGTATGACTACATTCCTTATCACAGCAGCACACCAGAAGTTGAACTTCTCTCTCCTCCCACCCAGGAACCAATCTGCCTGTAGAATAAAAAGATTAAAAATCTCCTATTTTGTGATACCCAAGTTGTTGAAGGGCATTTTAACAAAAGGATGCAGAAGTCCTGAAGAAGAGACCATTGCCTTAAGAACAGGTGAAACTGATAGAGTTCACATGAGAGTGCTGGAGAACCTGTGTCAGGATCAGAGCAGATCTGAATTGAGCTGATAACTCAAAGGCAGAGCTGCCACAGCCATGGGAGATTCTCTTTAAAGGCTGTTCCAACACTTCAGACTGCCTAGGACCTGTCCACGTTTCAGGACCTTCTCACCCCATGCCTGAGCTAGGCCACAAGAACAGAACACCGGAGACAGGACACATGTTAAGCCGGCATACACAGTAACTTCTTTCCAACATTTCCAACTCGGAAGTGCTGTAGATACATTTGTGTGACAGGGTATTTGGCACAGCTGTCTGGTGAGGAATCCCGCTAGTATCTTCAGCTCCGCTTGGTGCATACATACTGCATGTAAAGGCATGACTACGTAGCGTTCTCCATCCAGAACAGCTAATCCCTTGCTGAGTCCAAGTGCCACAGTGCAGTTACGGCCATAAGAAGTCTCTGACTCAGGCTCCTTCTCCATCGCTTTAGAACTTTCCTCTGGAAAGTGAAGCCCATGCACTTGTTATTATCCCGACTCAGGATGAATCTGGGCTCAGGTCTCCATTCTGTTCAGCCACAGACTAGCACCACCGTACACAGAGGTGCTGGATGCTCTGCCTTTCACACTCCATCCAGTCAAAATTCAGACCACAGGACAGCCTTGTTTCCTTTGTCCACACTGACCACATGGGCACCTGCTGGTGACCATGCAACTGCATTGATAGAAGAACTGAAATGGAAGCCAGGTGTAAGTTTACAAAAAAGCTGAATTCCACAACAACACTTAACACTGGAATGAAATATTATAGTACTCTGACTATCAAAGAAGCAGCACTTTTCCAGCTCTTAAGAGACTCGGGCTTTTAATAAGCCTACAAGAGATACAGCTTCGTCAGAATATATTGAATGTACTTTATCAGAATCCTATCTCAGTTTGAATTGTTTTGTTTGTTCAGCTTCTCAATCTAGAGAATACTGCCATGAATCCACAAAGAATCCACATATTACAAATCCTCACACACCAATGTAAGTTGCAAAGCTGTACAACTACAATCCTTTCATAGCTCAGCAAGATTCACAACCCAGATCCCCACTTTAGATAATATGGCCAGCTTCCCCTCACCTGTGATGCTTTGCTAGCGTCCTCTCCAATTTCCCAGTGAGCACATTCCAGATGTACAGGGCCCCATCAGCTGAACCAGCAGCTACATAGTTCCCATCAGGGCTATCAGATCAGAGAGGTGCAGAAGGCAGAGAATGATTTTCAAGTCAGCAATTTATCAGCACACATCATCATTCCACCCATACCTTCCTAAGCAAGCAACTGGGCATTAAATAGTCTTTTATGAGTTACATGTTACCAGCTGCTAACACTAAGAGGTTAAAGCACTCTGAAATCAGAAAGTTTCCAAGACATTGGATCAACATCTACAGATATACTCTGTCTTGACCGAGAGGTAACCTTGGGCAAATCACAAACTCTGCCCTGGTTTTTCTAGCTGTAAATGGGGACAATACAGCCAAGCCTCAGGAATCACTCACTTATGCCGGGGAAAGATTTATTAGAGATCTTGCTTTATCTGGCCTTACCTGAATACAACTCTCGTCCAGTCAGAGCCACATTTGAATCCCTGGGCACTGAAAAGTTAGAAGATAATGTAAATTAATTTATAAGATTATAGAAATCCTTACTATGCTCTTTAGTGAGAACCTGGAAGTCTAGATGGTTCAGAATAAGTTCCAGTATCCCTTTACCACAAATTGCATTTCTTGTACATCCTCCTCTCAATCACATTTGAAGAACTTCTTTCCTTTAGGCCAAAGACTTCTAAGCCAAGCTATCTTCTTTAAACAGGTAAATGAAAAGATCCACCAGAGCAGATCTTTGCTGTTAGACTCTGGAGAACTTTGCTACCCATGTAGAAAAAAAAAAGTCAGGAGACTGCTCTCTCTGTGGAGATACTGAAAAACACTGCAACACTGGTGGCAATCAGGAATTCAAGGTTCTGAAATTCCTAACGTTCTCACGGACAGCACACTCACCTGAATGTCTGCTTGACAGCACTAACCCGCAGATCAATGATCTTTAATAGATCATCACGGGAACATGTCAAAAGCTCTGTTCTCTCTGAGTTCAGGTCCAGAGCTGTGATTCTTCCAAGCAGCTCCAGTTCTTTTACTATGCTTTCAGTCCTAAAGACAGAAAAGAGAGAAGGGGGGCGGGAGAAGAAAATAAAGAGTAAACCAGGATCCAGAAGCCAAACCACTGCATCAAAACTTTAAAACCTTGAATTGTGCCAATGCAGAAGAGAAAAAAAGACTACAGGTTTATTGACAAATTTTGATTCTTTCCCAAGCTAGATTTCACTCTGAATAACATTGCCAGCCAATAGTTAGATACTACTTCTCTCAAAACCCCACCCTCTGATAAGCTGAATAACATCTAGAATGGCAAGCACTGACAATGCAAAATATTTACAAGAAAGCAGAGTGCCTTTTCAGAAAAGAAACTGCATCCCAAACCCAAAACACCAAACAGCATAACAGCAGTAACAAGTCTCTTCCAGTGACCTTCTGCAACCCTTGAAACCGTCTCATCAGCTTCCATGCTCAGTAAAAGAGCTCCCTAGTTCAGATTATACTTGGACAGCAATCCCGTAGCCATTCCTACACTATAAGCTCTTACAATAGTTTTACCTGATGTCCCAGAAACGAATTTTCTTATCAAAATGTCCGCTCATTACACATTGCTCAGTACATACGATATCATTGCAGCTAGATCCTGCAAACACTGTTTTTATACCTAAAAAGGATAAATCAATGGTGACACACTGAAATTTATAGCGTAAAAACTGATGAAAACAGAGACAGAAAATAATCACTATACCACACACACATACATATAGGGCCACACAGAGTAGTGTCCAAGGAGGGCCACAGGGCAGACAAACTCTGTCTTAGAATAATCCTGACTTAAGTCTTCAACAACCTCTCTGCCCTTCTCAATCTCCTTTGCTGTGGCCAATATCCCTTTAAATGCTCCCATGACAGCTGCTTTACTTCCACTTCATATTTAGGAAGTTATAATTTGCTACTCTTAAACAACATGAAACTGTCTCCTTGACCTATGTTTGCAAGTCCATGTATCAAGGTAACCTTGAATCTCGAATTCTCTCTCAGAGCAAGCAGGTTTAAGAGCCATCAATAGGAGAAAAGCCAGGAAAATAAGGTATTTCTCCCAAAGGAAAATCTGGATCCTAGCATTTCCTTCATTTTAGACGTTGAAATTTTTGGTACATTTCCAAGGGACATTTTCATCCACCTCAGTGTTAAGAACTCTGACCTGTCTCCAAGTTTTTAGTGGAAGACTAAAATACCCACCCCGACTGGTAAACAAAGAACACTCACAGAACACAGCTGCTGTTAATGTAATAGCATTAACAGTGCTTCCTGCTATACATGATGTCTTATTTCAGCTAACAGGCAGAAAGAATCCAGTTACTTGAATAACAGAAGATGGCATGGCTGATAGTTTTTGCTTTTTTAGACTAGCAAGAAGATTAAATAGTCTGGCTGACATCAGAATTCCATTTACATTCAGTAGAAGCACAGAACATGGATGAAAGACAGAAGTTAGGTTTCCTTACAAACTTTGCTGCGGAGGTCCCAGAGCTTGAGGGTCCGGTCATGACTTCCTGAAACAATGCGGGCATTGTCCAGCAAGAACTTCGCTGACAGAACTTTACCACTGTGACCTGTCAAGGTGTGCTGAGGATGAGAGATTTACATAGTAAAATTGCACAGTTCCACTTGCTCCCTTTCCTCACAGCTTACTAGCTCTACTTAACAACCCAAAGACAATCTTAAATCATAATTTGCATTGCTTGGAGAAAAAAAAGAAAATCTATTGTAGTTATACAGAGATTAACATTCAGTAGGAGCATTAAGTACCACAGAGTTCAGCCCGGAGCTGGGAAACACAGGTCACCTTTGGCTGCAGTTTCTCTAGCTACCCAGGGAACCTGCAAGCTCTCTTCCTCAACACTCCATACACCTGCGTTTTATGGACAGATGGCAACTGCAACAGAGCCTTGCAGGCACTACGAGGAGAAGGAGTTAAAGCATGCTGAAAATTGAAATTGTGCCTTCTGGTTTTTCTAACGAGCTTCCTGAGGATACAACAGCGTATCTAGTCTCAACTGTTGTTACATCTTCAAGCCTGAAAGCTGAGACAACCAGAGATTTCAGAAAAACTCCCTGCAGCAGTTTCTGTAACTGCAGGATGAGGCTCTGCGGGGCTGAGAAGAACATGAGCCACATCAACTTCAAATTTACATACTAAATCACAAAAAAGGTAATGAATTACTGAAGTAAGAATAGTGAAAAGCAAGAAAGACATCTTTGGTACATAGTCAGATTCCCCCCTCAATACTCAAAGGGCTATCGAATCACACAATGCAATCTGGACTTGGGAAATACAAAAGAAAAACCCTTAAGAACGGTAAGGAATGGGAGCAAACTTTGGAAAAAAGCAAGCCTGATATACAATACAAACTCTGAAACAACAAATCATCCCATAAAGATCATTTAATCTTAAGAAAGGACACAAACTCCAAAAAGAAAGATCTAAACTTCCACTCTGCACCTCCTCTGCTCTTGCTGCACTGTCACTATGTACAGATACTTGCATTTAAGTACGGAGTTTGTGGCAAAATTTACCATGATTTCAGCTTCACTGCCTCCTGCTCATGTGCAAACCATGACAAATCTGTACCACACACACTCAAAACAAAGAATTCACTGTTTTATCTCAGCAAACAGTGAATGCACTCACCCAAAGCTGGTGGTCACCAAGGACACAAAAAAAAATTACATTAATATACCCTGAAGCCAGGTGGATGTCTGCAGGGATAACTAACTTTTTGTAATGAGTAATCTACAGTCTGCTAAACTTTTATTCACTATAATTCACATCCAATAGTAGGTTTTGCAGCCAAACAGAAGCTGCAAAAGAACTGATGATATTCTTCACTTTCCTAACTGAGACCTGACATCTCCACACTAGGAACCACCCAGTGAACTACAACACAAGTGTAGGTTGTAACTGACATGAAATTGTCAGAAGATTCAGTGCATCAAAGTAGCATCATCCTAAAATAAAAAGTTGAGGAAAAGTGTACATGGGAGTGACAATTTAAAAACCTCTTAGATTAAAAGAAGCTTTTATTTTGGTCAAAAGTGAATCCTTCTTCAAACTACAGCAAAGTGTTGGAGAAGAACATGAGTACAAAGGAGTTGGGAGGAATCTTTCAAAAGACGTTGAGAATAAAGTCAAGCACTTCCAGGTTTACTGCCTTTAACAGCTAGGCAAAGGGCTCCTTTTCAAGAATGCTGCTCCTCACTTTAAAAAAATTCCTTCTTGTCTTCTGCAAACCCTTCTTCAGCAGTCCTCTGCTTGGACTGAGGCTAAAACATTGAAGTGGCTCTCCATAAACCATAAGAAGCATTTAAATTTCCACAGAAGGGGATGTAAAAGTGTATTGGGTTTACGTGCTAAGGTTTTGCTAGCAGGGGGACTGTATTGTGAAAACATGCAGTAACTGGAGCTCCCTACAACGCTGGGCAGAGACCAAAATTTTATTTTAGGTCTTGCTGTGAAGACCCTTAAAAGAAATAAAGATCCTTTTAACAGAAAGAATTATTGAAAGCATCTCTAAATGCTTTCCAAAATTGCCACGCCCCCATCAGACAAAACTGGAAATACAAGACAAACAGCCTGAGTGCTGCTTTGCCTTCAAGAAACTCACCCGTAATCGATTATCATCAACTGTCCAGATTCTGCTGGCAAAGTCATTTGAAGCTGCTAAGAGGTAAGAACCCTGTGAACACAAGATTAATTTAAAACTACTTCTGCAAGTCAATATGCAAATTAAACTCAAAAGCATTTCCGATAAATCGTTAAAACCACGTAGGTGCTATATTGCCAAGGAAAAAAGTCATCCATAATGGAGAATGGACACCACAAGATTCATGCTTGTACTCCTGTCCATCCCAAAAGACTTTCCTGAATCCTTCAAGCCCATTAGCATCTCACCTCAGGCAGTTCTCACCTCAAGTGTGTTCAACCAGTTTGCAACAATCAGAACTAGTTTCTCCTGCAGATTACCAGTGCCAGCAAATCTCTAATGAGCTGGTCAGTATTCAAAGGATGGATCTTTTTGGGTGAGTATCAATACAGTTTAGCACATACAATCATCAAATGGAAGAAGTGATGTCAGCTTTAGTCTACTGTCTATGCAGTAAAGCATTGTGTTATGCGAGAGGTCTCAGCAGAGAAGTCAGATCACATACCCAGTTGTAACAATCCAAGACCCCAAACTCCTTCAAGAAAGACTGTTGGATGCTGATCCCAGTCATGTCTCTGATACTTCAGGTTAACATGAACCGAACACATCACAAACTGTCAGCACACACTCTGCCAGCCACACCATTACTGTGCTGTGACTGGTGAGAAACTGCTGGGAGAAAAGGTCATGGAAGTGCAAACCTTAGTATAATCAGACCTTTTACTATTCATCACAGACCTCGGCAGACCACTTATGGAAATAAACTTTACAGAAATAAAGCCTCAGTGTATTTGCTTCCTTTGTGCTGTGATGCCAACTTTAGTGGGAAGCTGAAGACTAACTTCTTACGTTAGGCAAAGCCTAGTGTATTTCATTTTAATTTTATCATAATAGCCTATAACAGCGAATATCTGAGCTGCACATCATCTCCTGAACTGTGAGGCAAAGATGAGAATCACAGACTGCAGCATATCAAATAAAGATCTTTTGCACAATTTTTAATTACTTGGAGTTACTCTCGTAAATATTTTAAATAATTTCTTAGGTAACTTTTCAAAGTGTTAGAATGGAAATTGATGGCAGAGCACGACATAATTCAGTTAATTTATTCCCAATCACAAACAGTGGATATTGCACAGATACTCACAGCACTATCAAATTCTATGCTTGTAATCCCAGCATTACTACCAGAGAGGGAACCTTTGGGCTCACACCTATCTGTACAGAGAAAGACAAGTAAAACTTAGGCAATGCATTAGAGCAGAAGTTGACACAAAGTGAACCATAATGAGAGTTTGTTTAGCATCCCACCATACTCCAAAGCAAAAAAGTTTACCTCCCAAGACTTCCCAAAGCTTAACCCTCCGGTCCATGCCTCCTGTTGCTAGTAACCGGGAGCCAGGACTGAACTGCACCGCATTCACCTCCCCATCATGTGCATCCTGAGGAGTGGGAGGAACAGAACAGCCACCCAAAATGGAATTAGCATAGACCCAACAAACTACAGATGAGAAAGCTACAGAACTTAAATGTTATACAGAACCACAGCTATAGATCTTTCAGCAGTATATAGTAAACAAAGCCACAGACTGAAACTCTGCTATGGTTGATGGTGTACAAACAGAGCAAAAAGGCTGATCCTTATCTAAATGAAAAAACAAAAGCACATGAAGAAAAACACTAGCAAGGACTCAGCAGTGATAATAAACTGCCAGAAGCCTTACAATGCTTCATAAGTGCAGGCTTTATAAGGTAAGGCTTTTAAATTAGACCAGAAAAAAATTAAGGAAAGGACAGGACAGAAAACAGTAAGAGGTGATATGCTGTAGAAGGAAACTAACTTTTCATTTCTCCATCTAGAGCCAGCAATGGAACATGATCCAATCAGTTCATGCAAACACAGAACACTTAAGTGAGGCTTGAGTTAGGGAAGTCTGCTAGAGAACAGCAGAACAGATTAACTGCTTTCATTTAGAGTATTGGTGATAATGCTACTTTATATTGGTGATTAAGTAGAACCAACAGAGTTGTGACAGCACCTTCTCTCGCAGAGAACTTGGGCTTAAGCTGTGGTTCCTACCTACAGGTGCAGTGATGACCCTGCATCCCTGCTTTCTCACAGCCTAATGTTTTGAAGCTTGAGTTGACCACTTAATAGTGATTCTTAACCTTTTAAAACCTGAGAATTTTAAGATTCCTTCCTTTTTCCTCCCCATGTTAACTTCACAGCTTTATACTACTTACCCACACAGTATTAGTACCACATTCTTAATTAATTTGCTGCATTCCTTTTCAAGTATTTTCAGTAACTGCTCTTTCAAAATTATTTTTCTGGAACTTGTTGCTTGGACTTGGTCTGCCAGCTCTTATTTAGGGGTCATCACACTTAGATCTGATCTTTCTACAAGTGTACAAGAGCCATTCAGAACAAAACTGGTCAAAGGTCTTGCCTAGAAACCATGCCCAAGAATGATGGCTGAAGTGACTACCTTCACCTTCCTAAGCCTGTTCTACTCATCTCTCCAGAAGTGAGCCTGGTCTGCCCTCTGTATCTGCCAAATCTCTGGCACAGAGTCCTTGCATTCGTTCCTGAAATGCTCTGCTGGATCCAGACATGTCCTCACACTCCACCTGGGCTCCAAACACAGGAGCTAAACCATAAGATAATATCTTATTATATATCAGATACATCTGATTATCTGATTGATATATATATACACATAAAAATAACATCTGGATCATCTCCAGAAGGAACACAAGGATTCCCATGAAATGGGTAGGGACTTTTTCCTTCTAATATTGCTAACCACACATCACCTCCATACTGCTACAGCCTGACAGGCTTACTACTGCAGCTGTTCCTACTCCTGCAAGAGGGGTGAGTGGAATGGCGCAGCATTGTCCACATTGCCAAGACTAGGGGTCAGCATAGTCTACGGTGGTTTGCCCCTCCATGTTGGGAAGACAGGCTGCACTGCTCTTGGAAGTACAGGTGACATTACAGGAGATCAAGAGAAAGGTGAAAACAAGATAACCTCTCACATGGTTGTTGAAAACCTTACTTATATAGCTTTGCAATACCTTTTATGATGAAATTAACCAGGATTATACCTGTTGATCAACTGCGCTTGCTGCACGTAGCCAGAGGAGGAGAGAGGTTGCAATACATATTGCAGCCATGAACACCACCTCTGATGATCCCTATTCAAGCCAGCTCCAGGCTGTCACTTAAGTTACGACCCTATCCTCACTTCAGGTAACATTGCTACTCGCTCCACCCCATGACTTCCACTAAATACAGTAACTGGGCAGGCTAGGAATACACAAGCCTCCATGCTGCAGCGAGCCACTCTGTTACTCTGGATAAAAAAATAAGTCATTTCATATTCAGCAAATATCCACATCCAGCACTGGAGTGCCTAAGAAAGCTCATGAGGAACATTCAAACAAGTAGCTGCATTACAAGACAATTTACCACAATATCTTTCATTCAGAAGTCAATGCCCTTCACAGAAATTTAAGCATGGCCTCTTGAGGCCAAAACAATACATAAAGGAGGTCTCAGCTTGAAAACTTCAGATCACACACAACAAATAAAGACACCCCACTACCATGAGCTCCTCTTACCTAGTTCTGTTGGATGACATTCAGTGCCACAACTCCCTTCTCTGTGGAGAACTGGAACTGAATTAATCCCAAACTGTCAGCAATCTCTTCCTCAATCATAGCTCTACTATGGCATGATAGAACAGGGACTGCTGGGAGCCAAGAGGGTAATGGAGTGTAATTCCCCTGTGCACTCAGACCTTTTACTAGTCATCATTGACCTCGGTAAGACAGACATCAATCACGTTGACTCTGAGAAGCATTTGGGCTAAGAATTTAATCAGATGAACTATGCTACCAAACCAGGAATTCTTTCTTGTTTGGCAATGTTAATAAAAAGAGTTTCAGATCAGTTCCCACACAGATAGGATTCGCTTCCTCCAAAGACAGTAAAAGGACTGATGAAACAGAACTCCTATACTTACAAAGACACATATGGCAGTAGTGGGCACTCTTACTTCTTTACTGGCACCTGGATGTGGCTCTACATTATCCTGGGGAGCAGGGAATGAAGACAAAGAACGTCTCCTGAGATGAAACAAAGTAAAAATATTTTAAAACGAGAAGTGAATGCTGTTTCTCTTGAGTTAATCCAGATCTATACCTGTCACTCAACTACACTGTACAGTGATGAAAAAAATGGGGGAAGGAGTTTTTAAACTGTCTTTTATCCCATCTTTCAAAAACTACATTTGCAACATAACACTACATCCACTTGTGGCTTTACATATTTCATAGTATACCAGATAAGTTACCTGAACTGATTACTGACCTCATTTTGGAGCAGTCTTTTTTTTATTTAATAGGAAAGAGAAACTGCAGATGAATTCAGCTGGAGAGACTGCAGCTCTGTCATTATGTCTAGGGAGACCTAACACCATCGCTGCACTATACCCCAGGCAGTGAAATGCTCCATTCAAAAGCTTGGGCTGCACCATTTAAGCAAAGACTGTCCACCTAATGCAGAGCTTGACTTAGAAGGACTGGCTCCACTCTGGATACTAAGCACAGAACCCAATGACTTATTTTAAATAACCCTATTAAAGGAGTGGAGTGGAAAGTAAGAGCAAACCCCATGTATTCTCTACACAAAGAGGGGCTCATTGCCTCTCTAGCTGTAGACAGTTCCTGGCTGGTGTTATCAACATTTGATATCTAATCAGGATAACGCAGCTGGGTTCCGTGTTACTTCAATGGAATACATTCACATGCTGGACTAAGAGCGGATAATGTTTTCACCTGGCAGCATCAGAAGATTGATGTCCCAAAAGGGGAGACTCAGACAGACTGGAGGGAAAGGTCAGAGGTCAGCACACGGCAAGATGGAAGAAACAGGAAGTTGAGGAGAACAAAAAAGAAAAAAAAAAGGCAGAAGCTAGAAGAAAGGCTGAAATTATTTGTATTCCCTGCATCACCAAGATTTTGGTGTACATCGAAACCAATATACAAAACAAAGAGGTGAAAGTGTTCTAACCTACCCAAAGATATTAGTGATAGAGTCCAGAAGGCCTCCAGTTGGCTGGGAGAGTCGCTTACTGAAGGAGGGGAGGACAGGTTTAAACCTTGTGAATAGCTTCTCCACATAAAGATCAACACAAACATTTCATAGCAACAAGTCTCTGGAAAGACTCCCTCCCCTGCAGACCCAGTCCGAAGGCAGAAAACACCAAAGGCAGGCATCAGTTCAAAAGTCACCAGTAACTACAACTCAGAACATAATTTGTGAGTGAAGTTTCTTCAGTGTCCCTCAACCTCCACCCCGTGAATTACTGGTTTTAAATATAACAGTTTGCCAAGTCTGAAGTTTCAATGAAATTAATCCATGTTCTCATGTAACTACCTCTTACTTTCCACTCACTGCTATTTTAGAGGGAGAAAAAGATGCATTTAACTTAGGTGAAGATATTTTCAGCATTTCAGCTCAATCAAAAAACACAGCTATTTGTAAAGTCACATTGATATCTTGTATAGTAACAGAGATATAATAAAAACAGGCACTGCAATACCCATTTTATTGCTTATTTTGCTTTTAAACCTTTGTTTTTAAGATTAGACACAGGTTTTTCCAGACACTAGTTTAAGTGACTTAGAACAGCAAAAGAAAAAACAGAGCACATCTAGAGTACGGTAACGGACACAGCACGTGAGTTTCATGCTGCTCTGGTGGAAGTACTGAACTGTTCCAGCTAAAGGCAAGCCAAAACTGTAAGTAACATTCCCAACATCGTTCTAACTCTAATATACCTTTTTCTTCCTCAATGACACAAAACAAAAATCCCTCAATCTACAAACCTGGATGTTCGGCTGACAGCTCGCACTGGAGATGTCTCCTCAGCTGTGTCCGAGGTTTCATCTGCAAGCACTTCAATATCATCATCCCTGCTGAAGTGACAGAAAACACGTCATTTTTAATCAGCCAGAGCTTCCTATGGAAACCACCCACTGATGTGTATGAACTGAATGGACCACTGTTCCAGGGTCTGTTGGTGTCTGTGCCCAACTCGCACCTAGGTTTACTTAGCTAGAGTAACATGTAGGCAGACCCAGACAACACAAACATGGACCTAGCTGTCACTGCCAAAGATACTACATTCAACATACAACATCCGAAAACAAGCACATGCAGCACCTAAGTTTCATTTTTTTCTTTCCAGCTGCCAATTACACTCTTCACTGACAAGAGGGTTGGATTCCACCCCCCATGTTTATGTTGACAGGCATCCTTTCCAGATTCTCTTTAATACAGGCATTATTTTTCAGCTTGCAGCACTACAAACAGCATTATAAGGACCTATAACATCTGAGCAAGACTTTCCTACAGAGTCAACTATATTTGCTGGAACAGTTACAGAACAGCAAAAACATGAGTCATTGCCAGCCCAAATGTAGGTGATATCCTATTTTCACAGCACTTTTTTTGCTGTTCCAAAACAAGGAATTGTTTTAAAAAAAAGCACAAGAGTGTGATTTTTCCTCTTCATCCACACCAAAGACGTCTGGATACTTTCATACTTTTGTACTTCAGGTGCTGCTCCATTAAGAATGAGGGATGTTTTGCTAAACTTCATTAAAGTGTTGGTGTACAGCTGAACAGAAGTGTGAGGTTCTAATACATATACCATAAATTAATCCAGCTAATGCTAAAAGCTTCCCCCTCCCCCTTAGTCATCATGGGCTCTGACAGTCTAGTATTTTTTCCTTCAATGATGCTTATTTCTCCACTGCTGATTTTGCAGCACAAACTATTTTTAAACACACTCTATCAACCTGATGCCTCTTGACTGAACAGGAAGTTTAAATTCAGCATTTAAATAGAAATAAACCAATTCCTGCCACCAGATAACACTCAGCTGCAAAAAAATTGAAGAGGATGGGACAACTTTTAATCTCTCATTTCAGAATATAGCTGCACTTTAAATTCTAAGATTTTGGAGGACAGTATATATGAATAGGCTATGGAAAATATATACTCTGAAAGTACAGGCTGATATTTCGATAAAACACTATGAAAGTTCTGCTGATATTTCTTTTTTGAAATCTAAAGTTTGAGCTATTAAAATTGTATGTAGCAAAAAACTTTCCATGTTAACATATTTTGGAAGTGAATATAAACACCAGGACACACTCCTCAAAATGCTGCCATCTCCCCCTCCAGTAAGCAGCACATTTATACAATACAAAGCCTCTAAAATTACAAAATCAAAACCATCTGTGAAGCAGTTTGAGTAATTTACAGAAGCAATTATTTTCTAGATTTTTTAAAAATAGTTGTCTTGACTTCTTAGAGTCTCATACCAAATTATTTATGAAACACTGAGACCATCGTCCCCACCACAACAGGAAGTAAAATATTCCAGCTGTTGCGCTACAGCTCCCTCTGAGCTCAGTTCTGAGGTAGGGAGGTCTTGGTTTGGGTAATGGAGAGAAAGAAGCTTAACAGGAAGAGTGGCCACTAACATTACATGTGTGCCTCCCCTCTCAGTACAACATTATTTATTGAAGAGTTTAATATTCTAGGACATTCTGTGTGCGTTTACATCAAATAATGTGGACAAAGGGGATATCACTATTCTTACGAGCTGGGAAGACTGTCCTCTGGCTTGGAACTGTCCACTGGCCTGTGACACAGAGGTCAGCAGAAATCTTGTCATGGAGAGTCACACCTCAATAAGCTAAGGGAATGGAAGCATTTAAACATGTCTTTAAAAAAAGCAAAGCAAGTAGTGCTATCTAGTGGTACTGTTAACTGCAGTTTCAATTTTCCTTCCAAATGCTACAAGCTCTCTCACATTCCCCTTAGACATGCTCTTCCTGCATACCCCAGACTTTTGTACGGGCCCTCTTCCAGAGCAGACACGTTGCTCCTATCACGTGAAAGGACACACAGCACAGAGACCCAACGTGATTACACGAAGCTAATACAAAGACCACAGATATCAAGGAAAAGCCTGCACAATGCTCTGGCACTGTCCTCTGAGAACTGTCTCAGCTGTTTAGAGGAACAGCAGGTGCAGGTGCAGTTTTTCTGGATTTGGCCAACACAAATGCCAATAGCCTTAGCGATCTGGTGCAAGGCACCTATATCATCAATTGCCCACTTCAGTCGGCTGATTAAATACCACCCAGGAGTAGTCATAGCAGCAAATATCTATGTGCTGCTGCTGAAAAGAACAAGAGACTAGAGATATTTATCTCTGGCTTGCCAGGAAAAGTAACTCCACATCTATTTTTTTCCTACAGAATAAATCTCTCCTAGTATGGAAGTGATCAATATACTTTCACCCACCTTAACTCACTCAGTACCTGCCCCGACAGGAAATTCTTGATCCTATTTGTAATCTAACACTTAAAAACATAGGCATCTCAAGAGTATATTGCTCCATGATTAGTGAACTATTTTAAAGACCAAAGGCACCACATAACAAATGTTTTTATGCTGAGGTAGGAACATGTATTCACCGTATGAACCGTTCTTAGGACTTTCAGTTCAAGCATCTATTTTTAGTTGTAACAGAGCTCCTTCTTCTGGAAGTTCAAGTAGGGAGAGTTACTGTACATTTTTGACTTTACACCAAAGTTTAAACACTCCTCTACATCACCAAATTTAGAAATAACAAAGATACCGTTTATCATGCATCTGCATAAAACTGAAGCATGAAGTGATGAAGGAGACTCTGTAAATCAAGACTGCTTACGGCTCAACAGGCAGGGGCTCTTTGGCAGCTTCTGCTAGCTCCTTCTGCAACCTGGCTTGTCGTCTCCTAAGAAAAGGATGACAAGGTTATTTAAAAAAACAAACCTTCCTTAATGCCATTTCAAAGGTTACCCTGCAGTTTCGATGGGCTTCATAAATATTTTTTTTTAATAACAATAACCAGACGCTGCCCTAATTTTATCCTGCTTTTCAAGATAGTCAGTGCAGGAGAGGCAGTTTTCTTACTGTGAATAGTGAAGGACAAATCAATTGAGTAAGGCAATAAGGCAGAGCATACCTATGGCCCTTTATGACCCGTATGAATAAGGATTTGCTCAGAGTGCAAGAACTTGCAAAAATAATTATTATGTTTATAAAGATAATACAAAACTGCCAAGTACTACAAGACTGGTCTTATAGCTCCTAGTCTCCAAGTATTGTTAGTTGGCAAGTAAGCTGAAGCAATTCAGAAGGATTAAAAACCCACATTATTTTGCAAGAAAAAAAAAGTACAAACTTATTTTAACAAGTTATACATGGTTCAGTCTCACGGCAGGTTCTCCTTTTAGCAGAATGCAAAATACACTTAAATTGGTTAAGTCAAAAAATGGATAAAACTAGGAGTAGTATCAAGATGCAGTAAGAACAAGAGAAGTCCAAATCTAATACCAGCAAAAAAACCCCAGTTTCTATCTGATTTATGATCTTCAGGCCATAGGTAAATGTTGCTCAAGAAACAAAAGAACATGTTTTATTAATCTAAAAGACAGCAGTGTTTTCACAAAGCATCCGTCTGGGTTGGCCAAAAGAAGGAACACGAAGTTCTGGCTCTCATTGTATTGTGCAAGAATAGAGAGATCATAACTAAATCTGGTTTTATCCAATGCGCTCATAAGTATTCAAATATATATTGGGAAGTGTTTTATTAAATAGAAGTCATCAATCTTACCTTGAATCCTTTTCATTTTCTGCATTCAGACGATTGGCTTCTTGTGCTTTCTCTGCCATCCAACGCGAGACCAGCTCCTGGTTGTCTTCAGTGGTTTTCCTCAGTTTCTCTTCCAAGGCATTGAAGGTGATCTGGAGAGCATCATATTCATCTTTCAGTGTCTGATTAGCTCGCTCGAGATCTTGCAGTTTGCTACGCAGTTCCTGGCACTCTGTTTCCAGTTCAGAGATCTTTTGCAAATACTCTGCAATCCTGGAATGGCAACAAAATAAATGAAACAATGAGGATCTCCTTGGGACCTATATTATCCACCACTGTGCTATTTGTATGATGCCTAACAAAGGAATTTTTAGCCCATGGCTAGGACCCCTACAGAATGTTTTATCAACCAGAAGTCTGGGTCATGTACCAACCACACAGACAAAACAGTTCCTACTCACCTTGCTTCATTCATCTGCATCTCTTTGTCCTTCTGCTGCATTTGGTTATTCAGATCAATTACAGACTGGGCCAACTAGATAAAGGAGAAAATTACATTACAAAATGCAGGGATGCCAGCTGGATAACACACACTGAGCAGCAACCAGTGAGAGTATAGACCAATCTAACATCACACGCAGGAAGCATATATTTTGGGTCTTCTTCCACAGCTTTCAGTACAGATCTGCTTACTGCCCCTATCACACAGATCATGAAATCAGGGAAACTACTTTCAAGTATGTGTTGTCAAAAAGTTATTGTCCTTTGATATCTCACCCTCTTCCATCAAAAATTTTTTTTAATAAAGTCACATCAAACAGAATGCATATCAGGAAGAAATGTTATTTTTTAAAGTCGTGGGAAAATCAAATACAGAAACTAGAAACTGCCAAGTAAGTAAACCAACACATGACTGCTAACAATCAAGCAACAAATCTTCCTGTTACAGCCAGGAGAGCCATTCCAGGAGACATGTAACTCACATACTGTAAACACAGGTTTCACGAAGAGTTTTCCCACAAAGAAAGCTGCTGGTGGAGTCTCTGCCGTGCACAAGAAATAGAGAGGTAGAGACCAAAGCTAATGAGCTGCTGCTGCCAGCCCACAGCTACCCAGTCAGTGAAGAACAGCAAGCCCCACAGCATGCAGAGCCTTGGCTGCCCAACGAGAGGGAATACCGAGTTTTGAGAAGAGTGCCTGCCTGGGTAGATGGCTCAGGACACCAGGTTGGCAGGAAAGAAGGAATTTTCACTGCTTTGACTAGTCAGTGCACAACTCCTGAAGAACAGTGTCTCCTCTTTGAAAAGCTCAGAATTGCTGACACTGGACCTCTCCACAACTCCAGTGAGGTATGATCAAAGGGGCATGATAACATTTTCCAGGTCACTCCTACCTTCTCCCTATGAAAGTCTGCGGCACCATTCAGGTACTAGCTCCTGGGCTCACTCAACCCACTGCTGTGGTTTTTAAAAACCCAATTCTGCCGATGAAGCCTCCAAATCTTCCCATGAAATAAATACATAAAAAGATAGCAGCTTTTCCTCTCTTCCGGGCCCAAGACTCGGAGCTTACAGGACTCCTGGGCTCCATACTGCATCTACATGGCAGAATAAGTACTCCCTTTTCAGTCTAACACCATGGCATTTCCAACCTTTGCTTGTACTTGTTTATTTTGTCCACTCTTTTATAGCAGTGGTCCTGCAAAGTGAAAGAGGCAAACAAAACCACACACAGCCACCTGTTCTCTCACTCAAAGTCTTTTCAGTGTAGTGGTCATGCACAGCTCTGTAAACTGGATCAGTTCCTTCCTCCTCTAATAACTACAGTTAAAAACCTATCCATGAATCACAAAATTAAGCACTTCTT